>NC_133763.1:44671586-44980121 GCF_036562045.2 Rhinolophus sinicus | reverse complement strand
TGCCTACCCAGGGGAAGGGCACCCGGATTCGGGAAGCCTTCCGGGCAGCCATGGCAAGGGTGAAGTCACGCAGCCGTGGGAAGACGAAGGCTGTATCATTCTGTGTCCCATCCAACACGAAGATCTTCTCTGTTGGCCCCAATGGATCCTTGGTCCACAGACCAGCTGGGCCACCAAACCGCTTCAGGATCTTCATTGATCTCACCTGAGAGATTGTGTAGCCACAGTCTGATGGGGAAGGGAAAAAGCACAGGACAAGGAGATACAGGTGAGAGACAGATGCCCACCACAGGATACCCCCGCCCCAGGGTCGGCCATTTGGAGAACAGTGGGCATTGGCTCGGTCGATGCCTCCACTCTTATGGAGGATGGGGACAAAGGGCATCACGGGGGCCTGGGTCCCCCAGAAACTCTCCTTAATGGACCTGTCACTACAGAGATTGCCCTAAAACAGATTCCAGAAGATAGATCCAAAGTGGACTATGACAAGGAGAAAAACAGAGAAGAACAAAGGAAGATGACAGGGTTAGGGGCCTGCTTTCCGCTCGCTTACCTGTCATCATGTCGTACTTCTCATTTCTTCTGCCTTTGCCTTTGGTCCCAGGGCCTCCAGTCACCTTCTCATCAACTTCTACACAGGGTAGAGCTGGGTTCTGGGTCTCCAGATAGTCCACCTCCCGCTCTAGACGATCCACTCTCCCCGCGATGGTGTCAGCCTCGGTTCGGAGGGTCTCCCGCTCCTTCTCTGCCACCTCCAGCAGCGGCAGCATCTTATTCTTGAAGTCCCGCAGCTCAGCAGCATGGCGACTGCTCTGGTCCTGGCACTGGGCCAGCCGTTCCTGGCGGGATGGGGGAGGGGAGGGAGGGCTGCCGAGTTACAAATCCCGGGCAGGGAGAGGCCCAAGCAGGGAGTCGGGATGGGGAAAAGCACAGGACTCAGCCAGGTGGCAATATCGCGTTCAACCCCCAAAGAAAGGAAACCAGATGTTCAGAGATGTTAGATGTGCAAAGCCCGAGTCAGATTCACCTAGGCCCCTCCCCCCTACGACATGTTCCCCCAGCCTCTAGGTCTAAGTGCGTGCGGGTGGGACTGGGGTCTCTGCTCCCTTATACAATCCTCCTCCTGGGAAGTAAGAGGCTACAGACTCAAACAGAAAGTTGAGTTTCCCTGGGAACTTGCAACTTAAACAGAATCATCAGCTTGTTTTGAGATGCATCCCCACAATCAGAGCTTTCATTTCCACTCTGTCCCCTTTTTCTACCTCATCCCAGGGGTAAAACACAAAGGTCTGAATTGCTCTACGTATGTGGGGAAGAAGAGGACTTACAATGTGGAAGATCTTCTGGCGTTTTCCGTGGGTTCTTACAGAGCCCTAGCTTGTCACCCCCAGATGCCTGACAAACTAGGTGCATCCACGGAAGATGTGGAATCCTGCCACGCTGGGTTAGAAGAGAAAGGGGCCGCTCACCTCTAAGGCAGCTAGTCTGCGCTCCATGTACTCCATGAGGTGGTGCTGCTGTCCCTGGAGGGGTCCTGACCAGGACAACAGGAGCAAGACAAGGAGAGTGGCGCAGGGTCCCATGGCAGCGGGAAAGGGGAGCCAGAGTAGGAGGGTGCCTTCGTGTGTGTGTGCAGGCGGCCTCTCCCACTCAAGCCCGCGGGTCAGCTTGGGAGGCGGGGTGGGGGCGGGGCCTCCTCTCTTTCTGCATCTCTGGGTCTCTCTCACGACTCTGGAATGCTTGCAGTCTCTTCACAGCCCCCACCCCCTCCTTTCCGCCTGCATTGATCAAACACAGATGGCCGTACTGCTGAGCAGCCAGAAGACTTAACCACCTCCCGCCTAGGCTGTAGGCTCCCCAGGAGAGGGGAAGGCGATGGAAACCCTAGGGCAGTGCCTTCTGGGCAGTCACCCAGGAGGAGCTAGCTGGGGAAGGCCGAGGCCCCAGAGAAAACAGCACACTCTGTTCCCATGTTTTAGAATGCTTCCAGTGCTGCCTGAAGAAACGTCCTTCATCAGTCAATGCTCCCCTTTCCCAGCAATAGCATGGATTGTCTTCTGCCTTGTTCATTGGAAGCTGGAAGTGGAGATGAGGTTTGAGGGGAAGAGGTGGGAAAAGACCACACTGGTCAAGGCTGTACCATCGTCGTCTGTAGCTCATTGGCGCCACCTTGCGCTGAACACCAGGTGTTGTCTCAGGATGAAGAGGGAAGGCTTCGCCTTCACTTCAAGTGGAATTTTCCACAAAGCAAGCCAAGAGGACTGAATTTATAGGGACTTTCATCATTAAAATGCAGATTTCCCCCACAGACTACCCAATTACTTAAGGGGATCCCAGTCTCTCTCTGGTTTAGTCTAAAGAAGAGTGTAACTGAGATAAGAACAATTGGAAAAACAAAACAAAAACAAGTCATAGGGAGGTTAAACTAATTCTTGATTATCTGGAAGCTAGATGGACAGCAGAGCCTTTCTATATGGCTTTCTTTGGCCTGAAAGCTTCTAGGTATATTCTCTTACCAAAACTGGGGAGTGTTTGGTGAGTTCACACTAATTTTACATTTATTTATGCAGGAAAAAAATCTGAAAAATATGTTGCAGTCTAAATCAAAATGTGTTCTGACTTACCTATTAATGCGAGAGAACAAGCTATCGATCATTTCTCTTGGTTATGGTCGAAAAAGGGTGTTTCTAAATGTTTCTCATTTTTATATCCCAACTATGACTGCGGGCGCCCCAAATGAATTGATGGCGACTGTAGAGTAAACGTGACCTAAAACACGTGTCAAAAGAAGTCAAATGAATATAGCATTTATGGAGAGACCTGTAGTGATTAATCCAGACAAATCTCTAATTCTTTATCCAAATTTTATTCACTTTAGAATCAAGAGAGATCTGATCAGAAGTGCTCCTTCTCTAAAGAGGACTATGCTTCTAACAGAGCCGCTTGAAAGGCGGGGAACGTAGAATCTTCTCGTGGTGACTCTTTCATTCTGCTACTTTAGATGTTTGGTGGAACATGCTAGGAAACAAAGTTTAATTAGCCGGCACCCGAAGTTTCTACCTCTTTGAAGTGACCAGATCCAGGTCATCTTAAGTTAGGGTCCTGGACACTCCATTCTTGGAAAGTGTTCCCTATTCATTTGTGTTGTGAAGGTTTATATGAAGAATGAATGTCTCTAATACATTCTACTGATGCTCAGATGCAATGTATTTAGCCACTCCAAAGATGCCATTTGTTGACCCCCTTTGTGTCCCTATAACAAAAGTCAAAAACAGCCAGATGAATCAGAAAATTTACCCATTTTATTGATGCATTGCAATTGCTCTACATTTTTACCATATTATGTAGAAAATACTGAAAATACAAGCTACTTTGTAAAACCAAAGACAAACACTGAATCCAAAGATAAACTATGTTTTATACAATGGACCCTTTTCCCATAGTTAGTATTAAATTTTAAATATCTATTTATTTTGTTAAAATGATTATTTTACATACTCCCTAAGTACACCTGCATTACAAACATAGCTCAGTAATTCTCTGAAACTGTTTCTAGAGGCTTGTTGTAAAAGGAAGCGCACAACCAGAAAAGGGAGAAAGCAAAAAAAGTTTAAATCGCACACAATAACTAGCATATCAAATACATTTAAAGTTGGAATTCCATTGCAATATCAAGGATTCAAAGCAGAAATACTAACATTACATATAATGTACATATAATGTACTGCTACATGTAGTGAGATTATTTTTCAAGCTGAATCAAAACCACACATTATATAAAGTTTAGCAACAAACAACCATGGAGACATGCTACACCATCCATCAGTTAAAAAAATCAAAATAGGAAGCAGGCGTGGGCCATTCCTGTCACTGAGAGGCAATTTCATTTTCTAACTTAAAACAAACCATCCTAACCAATGGGTTTTTGCATAATAATGCTGAATAGAATATACATTACTCTGCCTGCTTGGCTAAGGGCAGTCAAGCTGAGCCCCTCTAGTGGAGGATGATGGATGGCCAGAGCTGTTGGAAATGGAATTCTTATTCCTGGGGCTGGTATTTTAGCTGAGCGCTGACAGGAGGGTCACCTCTAGGGAGCTATTAAAAACTCTGGATTGGTCAAGGGTCCCGATGAGCCTAGAGTACTTAACCCTTCCCCACTTTCTCTCTCGCCCTGAAGGGGAGAAGCTAGAAATGCAAGTTCTGAGAGGATTTCAAGCCAAAGGTAACCTGGTCTGAGGTCAGGCCCCTTGACCAGGCGGTGCCAGGAGCTCACTGAATTCCAGGGGGGGCTTCCCATTTCCTTCCGAGGCCGGCAAGGTTAAGCCCCAGGGACAGAATCTAAAGCCACACTGAGCACACACACATTCAGCACACAGTGAATTTTTAGCTTGGTAAATCTGAAATGCCAATTTGTAGACTAAGACTGAAAATCTCTAAAATCCTTAAAGCCACACACTGCTAGGAAGGTGATTAAGGAAACAATACAAACTGTTGGTATTGTCTTTTCCCTGTGAAGACTCCTATCATACATGGTACCTCCTATTGGACAGGGGGGCAGGAGTGGAGTGTTTTGTGGGTTTTTTTCCCCCTGCATCTCATTTCTTACAAAAACGATAAATCTTATTCCTTGCAAAAGAAAGATGAGGAACAAAAACTTGTTTCCATCAGAAACTAAATCAAAGGCAAGAGAATCAGAATGTGTTTGGCAAAAGGAGACACAAAGATCACACCTGCTGACCTGAAAACTGTTGAGACTAGAGACACAAACTATACAAACTGCTTGAGTATCTTGACAATGTAATGCTGAAAACACAACTCAATGTAATGATTTAAAAAAAAAAATAAACAAAGGAAACGCGACACGTTCCTGGTAGGCTGTACTGACTATCTGCCCCATCCTGGAAGCACTGACTCCTCACAAAGAAGAAACTCCAAATACCTTGACAGCTCCTCGGTGTTCAACCCGGTCCAGAGCGTGCTGACCAGGCGCCATGAAATCTCCCATCTCCATCCTGCACCTCCGTGACACCATCTCTACAAAGAACCAGTCCTAGATCCATCCCTCAAATACGCCCTTTTCAGTTCCGATGGAACACTTCTCCATCTCAGGGTGAACCTTCTCCCCCCAAATCTTGTATGGGCAGGCACGTTCCCGCCCCCAGTACCTTCTACGTGACCCAGATCCATGCCGGAGCTGAGCGTACACGGACAATTTCACAGTTTGAAGGGCCCCAAGAATATACACGTTTGTTAAAAAGAAACCTCAAAAGCCCAATGACTCGACAGGCTGGGGTTCCTTCTTAACATTCTTCACCGGCTAAGAAACCTTTCTGTGAGTTCCCTGTCACCAGCGGCATCACAAAACTCCTCCTCGCAGGACGGGGACATGGTAAGCAATACAACAGGCTCTTTGGTATAATAAACACATCTGTTACATGTTTTTTTTTTTTCAACAAATGTTTTACTAGGAATGTCAACTATTTGCAGGAAGCACTGCCACATGGGAAAAGGAGGAGGGGGATCTCATTTTAAAAGTGATTGTACATACTTTAAAAAAAAGCAAAAATGCATATTAAGTACTGGCTTGACTCCTCTGCCTTGCTTCCTGAATTCTCCCAGAAGCAGAGGGGCACGTGGGGAACATGCTCTGTGAGAACTCAGCTGAGATGCCAAAACGGAGAGGGGCAGAGGTGGCGGTCAAGGAGAAAAGCTGCTACTTTTATTTTCCAATGTCCATTGGCCGGGAAACTGAGATGGGAAAATGCATTTACACAACACAGCTACTAATCCTGTTGATATAATCCCAGCGAACAGCTAAGGGTCCACGGGGGCTTGCTGGTCCGTCCTAAGGCAAGCTCACTGTAAACGCTAGAACCACTACATTATATAAGGCACTACAATAAGGGAAGGAAGAGACACACACTGAGCAACTCCTCACCAGACACACCTGTGCAAAACAACTTCAAGGGTCTCCTTTCCTCGCAGGCAATGCCCCTGCTCACTCAGCACTACAGTAATATGCTCTAATATAATAGCAATTAGTTCACATACATTCCAACAAGTATCAGTTCATTTTGGTTTAAATACAATGGAGACATCAATTCCATCTCCGGGGTAACACTGGAGGATCAGATACACACTAAATACACAATTCAAGTGTAATCACTACACATCTGATTACAAATAACATCTTGGGTTAGCAGGAAAAATTGCTTGTTATATTTTTTCTAATCAATATGTACATATTTAATTATGCAAAATATTAAAACACCACCATTACAAAACTTCTAAAATATTTTTAAATTCAGTAATAAATTTTTAAAATATTTTTTGCAATTCCTACATGCACTTATTGTATAAGTCTTAATAAGAGCATTCAATTTGCTGCTGGCATACAAAGGAAGCTACTTTAAAGTATAAAAGCTATACACAATGTTCTTATCTGGTTTCAGATTTTAGCTTTCTCCCCAAATAAATCACATAGAACAGAAGGGAGAGATGAGGCGAGGAGAGAGAGAGGTGGATTATTGAAAATTCATACTGCTCTTTAGGCAAAGCTCATCAGTGCCAGTTATCACATAATACAAAGAGATTTTGTATATAATAAAACATCCATCACCATACAATAATAACCACCTTAGTGGTTTTTCCAATAATAAAATTTAAGCTGAATCAGAGGACTTTTAAAAAAATAATTTAAAAAGAATTACCTGGTGTTTTCACGGCAGGTATGGATTCTCGCACAAAGTTACCAGCGAATGGTGAGCTGCCTTTTAAAGACTACTTTGTAATAAACACAGGAGCAACTGAGAGAATCCCAATAGTAACACAGAATAGTACTTAGCCAGTTTTGCAAAAGTAACAATTGCGGCCACTAAGTATAATGTGATAGGGAAACAAAACTAAAACACTGTAAGTTTAAATGTCTCATAAACAAAGGTAAAAATTTGAGGAGAAATGCCTGATATTAAAATACAGACTTGTGAAAGCTGCTCTTAAAATAAGCAATTAAGTCTTAGTTTTTTAACAAGCAAAACGTAATGATTTTTCTTTTCTCACTTGTTACCAGATTTCATGTCCTTCTATCAGCATTTTTCCTCTGACTGGCAATTACAAGAAAACAAAGTTAAATACAGAGGGGCTTCACTCGTTCTTAAAAGCATTTATAGAAATAAGGTCAGAGAGAGAAGAGAAAATATTTTTCAAAGGGTAACTTCAGAACGATCTCTCTTCCTTGGTAACTGAAGAAGATGGGTTATCTGAACTCTTCCAAATACCAAAAATGCTGTCACAAAAATAAAGAATTAAAAAGTAGGGCAGACGGTGGGAGACCACAACAATGCAGCCGACACTGAGACAGGTTCCCCAGAGAGCAGCCTTCTGCTTCAGTGGCCCCTGCAGAGCAAGCTGCTGCCTACGGAGTTTCAGGAGAGGGTAAGAGGGAGCAGCTCCTCGTAGGACACTGTGAAGAGCTCAGGGCCAGGAAACGGCGGCCACGATCCTCTTCCCTCACGCTCACCAACTACAAGTAGGAGTACTGGCTGATCTTGGTAGGACTCAGTGGGTATCCAGTGTAAATGGCAGAGCCTCGGGACGACCCAATGTAGGATTGGGTGGCAAACTGGTGTTGGTACTGAGCAGGGGCCACACTGGCAGAGGTGAGGAGGCTGGGCCCCACGCTGACAGGGACCTGGTGCACCAGAGTGCTCGGGTGGGCGGTATAGGCGGCCGCGTGCCTCGAGGAGCCCTGGGGGGAGAAGAGATGGGCGATGGAGCTGGTGGAGCCCAGCGCAGCAGCAGAGGTGGGGGCGGCATACGTATACAGGTGAGGCTGGCTTGGCAAGTGAGCAGGGGCTGGGGCCAGGTGTGGGTGCCCCGCCGAATGGAGCGGGCTGCCATGCTGGAAAGCGTAGGGGGCTTGAGACAGTGGGGCCACAAAGGCCTGCTGCCTGCGGGGGGCAGGGTTGCTGCTTCTCTCCTGCGAGGCTGGAGCTGACGGTGACTGCTGGTTCTGGAAGGAGGGAGAAGGGCGTGAGGGATCTTGAGGTCACCCTGGTTCAGGGCACCAGAGACCGGAGATTCTAACACACTGCTCCTGGGCTCCCACAGCACAGACTCGCCCAGGTGGGCAGTGCCGTCAGAAGGCAGCCATCCAGCCCTCTGCCTCTTGGCAGAACAGATCCTAACCCAGCCCACACAGCCGTGCTATGCTCTTAAGTACAACAGAGGAAAAGGGGAATCAAGAGTTCACGGGGTTACCCACTCCTGCCAGTTAGGAACTGTTCACTCAACTCACCCTATTCTGGTGTCAGCGAATTTGAACTTTTCCTAACCTTTCTTTCTTGCCCTTGTTTTCTTCTGTTCTCCTCTAAGTTCTTCACATCCCTCTTGAGTTGTGGAGCCTAAAACACATGCACTAACTCGAACTTACATTTGCACTTGCGTGTTCTCTCTCTCACACACACATACACACACACACACACACACACACACACAAAGTACACCCTCATGTGTACACTTTCTCACTACAAGCACCAGAATTTTAACTAAGAAAAGAATGAACACAAATAGAATACTGACCCTCCCCACCACACCAGAGAAGCAGAATGGGAGGAAAAAGCCCCAAATCCCAGATTCAAATAACATGTAGGACTAGAACCAGTTGACTAAGTGGCCAGAAAGCTTTTCACTGTCTCTTGCCTCAAGTAAACAGTGCGAGGCTCCGGTTATTTACGATCTGAGAGATGAAGGAAGAGAATCTGGTCTCAGAGCATGTGCTGGTACAGAACCAGGTATAGACTAAAGGATCCTGGGCTCTTGCTAAATTCCAGACATTCCTCTAATTTTCCAGGACAGACTAGAAGGGGCTGATGGAAAACCTGAAATGCACATCCTGACACACTTACAGAGGAAATGGAGACACAGCACATGTGGATATGGAGCAGGCCACAGAACACCAAAGTGTTTGACCAAAAGCGGCTTCATTTGGCTTTATTCAGCAGTCCAGCCAGAAGCAGGATTCCCCAGAGAGTAGCAATAGGCGGGGACCCAAACGGGAGGCCGCAGCCCCTAGCTCTTACCTGGCTCAGGTTGAGTGGCTGTGCTGCGCTGGTCCCCCCACGCTGCACTCGGTACCCTGTGGGGGTGATACAGCATCCAGATGACTGCCCACTCACTGAGGCCACTGGCTTGGTCTTACTGCTCAGGAGACCTAAAAAAGGGTCAGGCCTTAGTTAGTTAAGAGTCGACGTCTGGTCAGAATCGCTGACCTAAGCCTCAGATGGCATCCTGTCAGTCAGTCCACATTGGTACGAGGTTTGCAAGCATTAAGGTTTCAGGTGTATCGTATTTCCACAATTACATTCACATCAGAACAAAAACTGTATTATCCATTTCTGTCTTGCTACAAAGCTCATAAAGAATCTTCAAAATGTTCACTTCAGTCAATATTATCTAATCTCCTGTAATGTGCAAGGTGTTAACCAGAAATACAAGTACAAGTAGGACATAGTTGCCGTCCCCAAGGAGCCTACTTTGATGTAGGAAGGGATTAAACAAGTATAGAAATGACAATGTGAGCTGAGTAAGATACTGGTAATACTCAGCACATTTAAGTATCAGAAGGGTTTAAAGGAAGGCGAGATTATATCTTGCTGGGCACGCACTGTCTTCAAATTCTGAGAAACTGCAGGGTCCTTGAATAAGCAAGATGAATTTTCAAAAATTAGCTTCCTGGTGGAGTCCCAGTAGGAAAGCTGAGGCACGTATTCAGTGATGTGTGGAGTAGCCCACGTCCTCTGGACCCAACAGTAGAAAGAGCTCCTGAGAATCTTGTTCTGCAATAGTCTGGCCTCAGGAAGTTTCTGCCTTGTCTGCAATGGGACAGTTGTTTACTTCTGAGGAGAACCACACTTAACACAATACTCTCAAATTGGAAGCCTGTTTATGTCTCTGGCAGTATACAATTCATAGTAAAACACTAATTTACATAAGCAAGGCAGAGACAGCTATACTGACACCCAAAATTCACGCTCCCCTGCTTTGGTGTACAGAATTGCCACTGGAAAACAGCTGCCTTGCCAAAGACTACATTTTCTGGGCCCTCTTGCCTCTAGGTGGGGCCATGTGATTAGTTTTCACTGCTTCTGGGACTAAAGAAGTGAAATGCATGTGCCCCTCCAAACTTTCTTCCTCCTGACTGGACACAAGGATTCCAAGGCTCTGATCCTTAACTCGCTGCAGGACTACCGACCAGGAGGACCAGCACCGGAGTATGTGAACTTTGTGCGTCACGCCAGGGCGATCTGGGGCTTCTTACTGCCATGCACATTACCCAATAACGGAACCAAGGAGCCGAAGCCCAGCTCTACCAGCAAAAAAGATGGAGTCATGGGTTGACAATAAACCCACAAAAGCATCACTGTTATGACATTGGGAGAGAAAAGATCTGCAGTACCCATTGTTTTCCATAAAAATGCTGGCAGTCATTTTTAACACGTTTCGTACGGCGGGGTTTAAATCCCTCATGAAGATTCTCGTGATCCGTACGCAACGTGTTAATATTACCAGTTCCTGTCTACCTCTGGATTATCAAAATCAAATCACCTGTGGGCAAAAAAAAATTACTTGCTAATTCTCCCTGCCATACAACATGTCTTGTCAACCTTCTCCGATCAATAGTCAGTATAGTTCTGAGACTACAAATACATTTCTATACTAATCCAAGCAAAATAAAAATAGGAAGAAAAAACTGATGGCCAAAAACTAACTTCACATCACAAGGAACTGATTTCTGAACTAAGTAATTTTTAAGAAAAATCTACGCACTGGTCTCTACCATTGGTATCAACAGACGACAGTAACATATTAAGGATACACAGCACCAAAGGAAAATTCCACTCTAGCTGAGAGCTACTCACTGGAGGCCTGGGTCGCTACGGTGCAGTCGCCAAGCTGGGTTTTCAGCGGAGGTACAATGATGGTGCGGGTGCCGGCGGCTTCGCCCGCGACTCTCCCCGGGCCCTCCAGGAGGGGCCCGCTGTTGCCCCGGAGCGCGCTCAAGGTGTCGGTGGAGTACGGGCTACTCAAGGAGGAGTCGGAGTCTGGAGAATCATTGACGGTGACGTAACTGATGACATTAGACCTGGCCTTCAGGCCAGAGCTGCGGGGAAGAAAACACATGGAAATTCAGCCCCCTTTCAGCAATGGTTCTTTGACGGTCTCTGGTGCTCCCACCGTAACGATGATGATGGTGACGACAGTCACGATAACAGTGGCCATAAACTTACGAGTGCTCCTTCCGCATCCAGCACGTCTTACCCTCTACACACATCTCATTGAATCCTTACGACACGTCTGTGAAGGTAGGTACCATTGTCCCCATGTCCTCAGGAAACTGAGACCGAGGGAGATTGAGACACTTGACCAAGGGCACACGTGACAAGTGGTGACAGGATTCAGGCCCGGGAAGGAATGACTCCAGAGCACACACCGCTAACGACGACTCCATGTTGCCTCTTAGCCGTTCCCATTGAGTGACCAACAGGATTCTTCCAACACCACTTCCTACCCACATCACCCTCGCAGACTACACTGGTTCCTTCTCAGAGCTAATCAAACTTCTCACCGTATGTTCTGGGTTTTTTTTTAACGTTCCTTCACAAGCTGATTTTACTTCACTTAGTAATTGTAGTTTTTCCTTATTTTTAAAATAGGCTTGACTCTAGTCAAAGCAATCGGCTGGTTACAATTTCTGCCACTCCTAGGCCACTTTTCCTTACTGCAAAATGTAGTTCTTTTCTTCTCCAAAGCAGCTCAATAATCACTTTCAAAACTTAGTTTCGAGTCTACTTACCATTTGTAAATACCATTTTGTAAATAGGCCTTTGAAGTACTTCATTCTAAAATTACTCTTTAGCGTTCATTTACCTCCATTTATAAGTGACTGTAAAGTCTCCTACGTGACTTTCACGTGTGAGTCCTCAGGTAAAAGCAGGCTTATTCCCTGTTCCATGTGCCCGACACAACCTCTATGAAGAATACAGCCCAGAACAACGAAGGCCACTGATGACAGTATGTTTACGCTACGAGAGAGGTGTGGATCACAATTCTTTTTTTTCTGATTTTTAATTTTTTTCATTTTTTGATTATATTAGTTTCAGGTGTACAAAACAACATAATGATTAGACATTTACACCCCTCACAAAGTGATAACTCCCCCCCCACAATCTACTACCCCTCTGATACTGTATACAGCTGTCGCGATACCACTGACTCTATTCCCTACGCTGGACTTTACATCCCGTGTATGACAACTCTTAAATGTATCCACTCTGTCTTAGTTCATCGCCCAGTTAAGGGCTTGCACTAAGATGTCAGGATAAGAGGAAATAATCTGGTAGTTCAATTCTTAACCTCAGACCATACAGCAGAGGAGGAAAAAGAAGGTAGGCCTACTTACAGTTCTACCTCTTCCAAAGAGACCTTTTCAGATTAAGAGCTTACCCAAGTCTCATTGCAACTAACTGCTGTTTGTGTGCTTGTTATGTATGTGTTTTCTGACTCTCCAGTCCCTTAAAGGCAGGGGATCATGTCTGTAGTACCA
This sequence comes from Rhinolophus sinicus, assembly GCF_036562045.2. Classification (NCBI taxonomy): domain Eukaryota; kingdom Metazoa; phylum Chordata; class Mammalia; order Chiroptera; family Rhinolophidae; genus Rhinolophus; species Rhinolophus sinicus. The sequence continues at coordinate 44,967,514 of NC_133763.1, read as the reverse complement.
CACACACTCTGAGCCAGAGCAGCCTGACACTTAATATCCACCTTCCATCTCACGTGTCTGCAAGGCTGGTTTAACTGAAGAGCGTGCAGGGTATTACAGAAGACTTGACGATGCTCAGTTATGGAAGCCTGAGTGTTTGGGCTCACTCATCCCAGGCCATGCTTTCAAAACACCTCTTTTCAGTCCTTCCTTTCGTAGCCAAAACTGGACCACTTGCCTGAAGCCAACAGCCCAAGGCCAGCTGGGAGCTGCCGAGCCAGTGAACCTTCAGCCATCTTACCTGCTGGGCTTGTATTTGTTGTCCTCTTCCTCATCGGTGTCACTGCGGATAGTGATGACACTCACAGGAGGGCTGGGAGTGTCTGGGATGACGATGGGCTGGTGGGGATCCTGCACGGGGCCGAGGGGGTTGTAAGATGTGGTGCGAAGGGGGCTGCTCCCGACCAGAGAACAGCCTTGAGAAGGCAGAACATCCAGGGAGGACCTGTAAGAAAAGACCATAAGAAAGGCCACTCACTTCTTGGCCCTCAAAACTATACATTTTTTCCCCAGAACGCTTTCCAATTTGCTCTTTGATTCTTTTTTACCTTATCATCAAGCCAATACACTTAACTATAAAAGTTCCAGTAAAAAGTAAAGTATGTGCTCTACCAGGCTTTCATTTCTGCCTGCCCGTCACCCCACAGTCAAATTTCACTCTGTAACGTGGGAAGAAAACTAAAACCAGCATAAAGAGGGCCAGGATTTGCAGTGGCAGCAGGGAGAAGGGAGCAGCACAGACAGAACACACCTGGTAACTTAGCACGCCCAGACACAAAGCCTGGCTCCCCCCGGCACTGGCTACTGCCCACCAAAACCGTGTGCACCACAGCGGCGCTACATCTCTCTCAAACCGGCCCAGCTTTAACCATCAGCTCCGACAGAGACTTACTTAGAAGAGACTGGAGCAGACTGCTTATTCTTCTTTGAAGGCAAGGAACTGGACTGCTGCTGTCTGACAACATGGGCAACGCCAACATTCAGGGGCTGGGCAGTGGCCAGCGTCACGTGGTTAGTGAGCAAGGATGGCTGCTGCATGATCGTGCTGTACTGGCTGCCATGAGAGTGGGCATTCCTGTACCAACGGAAAGAGACAGAGAAGAGTGAAGGTCTAAAACACCGGGAAATCAGGGTCAAGAAGGTACGAAAAGCACTTAAAACTACCAAAAAGAGCTGCATTTTATTTGCTACCTGGATTACAACAAGGCTTTAGATTTTCACTGTATGGTTTCTAATTGCATAAGACTTTCTTTAAAACTGAAGCAAATGATTACTGATCTTACAACCTAACTTTTTCCTATATTCAAAGTTTTCTTATTAACTCCATCTCCTAGCCTGATATGGGTTCTCTTCTTAAAGGATTTCAGACAGAGACAAACCTCTCCTTTCCTTTATTTTCTTCCCAGTCTCCCCAAATCATCCAGTGTGCCTCCCCTAATGGATCTGCCCTTACAAATCTCCCAGGGACGAACGAGCACAGGGCACTTGCCTCCAGTCTGTGAGCTGCTGGCCACTGCCCAGGGCCTCCGGAATCACTGCTGTGGGCTGGACAGAGTTGTGGAGAGCTACCCCAGGCAACTGTTGCCAAGTTGAAGGCAGGAGAATTTGTTGGGTTCCTCCGGGCCAAGCCTGCTGTAAGGAAACACACAAAAAGATCCAGACTTGACTCATTCTTGGCTTTTGTTTTGTTTTGGTTTTTTTTGTTTGTTTGTTTGTTTTTTAGATGAAAGAAAAATTCATATCTTAAGAGAAGTTGCTTGTAGACTGTTAACTTGCAGAGATTCAAAAAGAAAGGTCAGAGGGGCTCAAGGTTACAAGTCTTATGATGAGGGAAAGAGAGCACACTGCTTTGCCTTGGCCACCTCCACACCCTGCCCACCAGGGTGTTAAAGAAAAGAAGACCCCTGTGGTTAAGAGTCTGCACTATATGGTAAAGGAGTCCGAAAGTTCAGAGGGAAGCTCTGGTGTAATGATGGAGTATTATTTTTGCAAAGATTTTCAAAATAACCCTAAACAGAGTTAAGACAGCTCCCTTGAGATTAAAAATAGGCATTTTAACATTTGAGTGCCTATCAGGTAAGACATCAGGTCAATTCAACCCACAAAACAAAGGGGAGAATTGTTCCTTTTTAAAAAGGGTAGTACTTGGAAAATGGAGCCAGATGTGGATGACCAAAGGCCAAAAATCCTTTGGCAAACAAGCTTATGCCAGCAAAGGAAAGCTAACTTCATCACTTATAGCCATTTAGTAGAATTTTAAAATAAGGCAATAAGTAAAATATTTATGAAATAGATGCAGACAGCACCATATTTTGTTTTTAGTAGGTACCTAAAACATTGTTTTATATATCATTTGTAGAAACATACTTCAACATAAAAACTAATCACTACAAGGAAATACATCGTTACTAGTTTTTAACAAGCCACATCACTTGCAATAGACAGCAGCACATGTTTTCTGTACTTCAGAAATTCTGGCATTTTCTAAAAAAAAAAAAAAAAAGGGAACAGATTTGTAAGTTTCCTTTTTAAACTTGACTTCAACAGTACAATCACCTACAGTGCTTGTGTACATATGGTTCTATTTCTTGAATTTCAAACTGCAAGACCATCAAGACACTGTTTTAAAAATATTTCTGCAAGTAACAGATCCACTTGTTACAAATACTGGTTCCAAACAAGACGCCTTCAAAGCAGAAAAACTGTAAACACGTCTGCTACCATATGCAGAATTTGAAAACAAAACAAAACAGAACAAAACAAAAAATAAGAGAAATATGTTAAGTCACACCATGCGTCTTTCCATAAGCCAACACCTGCACAAGACAAAGCATGTAGTTTAATACAGAGCAAGAAATAATAACATTCCAACGTGAGGCAGAAATCTGGCGTTCCAAGCGACGAAACTGTTTTGACAGAGGAAGAACAAAAATATGCAAAGCTTAGCAAGTGACTAGTGCAAACTTAAGAGAAGCAGCAAAAGAGACATGTCAACTAATACTCCAACCTCGAAACTACAGGTGAGCAAGTTAAAAGCAGTGGTTTGGATCAGCTAAATTGAAAATATATCTGACTTCCTTGCACTTGGGTTTTATGCTTATGATATAATTAACCTGGAGGTGATACCATCTTTTAAAATGAAAACCAAACAAATTGCAACAACTAAAGTGTGTTTCTGGAAGTGTTTTCACTCACGTGAGTCCGTGAGAAACAACAAAAGCAACTGAAAGCCTCTTTTCAAAGATGTGGAAATATCAGGAGTCAGTAGTATCAGTTACGTTGTTAAATGCTTGCTTAATTTTAAATTTCAAGCCATGAAATGCTGGCTGTCCAGTCAACAATTCTAATAAACAAACCCCCAAATAAACCAAAACACATCTAAAAATCACTCTTAAGGTAACAATTCTTAAGGTAAATTCTGAAATATACCTCAAAGTCCTTTTTGTTTGTTTCTTCCTATCTCTGAGCCCCAGGTTACATTTGCTGCTGCATTTAATAACCTTTCCCATGACTTTTAGTAACAAATATTGTATTTGCATAAAGTTTTTCAGCCACGTTTTCACCTTTGTATAAAGGACTATTTGTAAAATGATCTCTCCATAACCCCCTAAAAATGAGATCACCTTTAATTTTAACCAACAAATGAAACACGGCCTAAAAGGATTCTAAAGGGAACATCTTTAAATGGAAGATATGAGCTGCCACTGATCATGAGTGACAAAAAGGGGATCTATGTGTTCACAGAAGGAAGGTTAGTATCAACTGATAAAGCAGTAAATTAAGGGCATCTTAAACATTTCTACGTGCACAAAAGTTTTAGAAGCTTAAAACAGCAAATGAAAAAGGAAGCTAACTTGCCAAATAGTTCAAATTTTGGCCATCCAGGTACCTATAGCAGAGCCAAACTAAAGGCCATTCCTTTCATTCTCAAGGAGCAGAGGATAAAAGAGAGGGCAGAAAACGTAACCGTGTTGATGCTCTTCTGAGACTACACCGAGAGCTTTTATCCCACTAGGCTGGCAAAGAAGAATCAAGGGGCCTGGCTCCTTACAGAGCCACACTGAACACCAGAGTCAAACAGAGCTTGCGCAAAGGTGGGGAGGAAAACAAAGAGACATTAAAGATGTAGCAAGAACACAGCCACAAGATGGCACATGCTTCCATGCCCTCTGCAAAGACTAGGCTGAAAACTGGTTTTGAAAAATGAGAAAACCAGAAGAAAACAGAACAAAGACGAACAGGAAAAAAGGAAAAAGAAAGAAACCAAAGAAAGTCCGTTAGTAACACAATCGAGTGAGGGCATTACCAGTACAGCGGCAGTCTGTTCAACCAGCGCCGGCCGGCCGGCTGCGCAGCTCAGAGTGAAGGGCACCGCGTACTGCGGGGTGATGGTGGCTACTTGAGGGTGGAGAGTTGCTACCATTAGTGGTGTGCAGCTTCCCTGAAACGTAGATGAGGCAGGTGAGTGAAACACACGCGGAGGCAGGTAGTCTGGATTCAGAAGGCTTCGCACTCCCCCCAGCTTATTACCAACAATACGCAGTCCTTTTCTATCATCTCAAATGATGTGCCAAACACAACTTGCCCCCCCAACTGTACACAGCACGGGCCCACTAGGTCAAGTGTCAATGGCCTAAAGCGAAAAAGGAGGGAAAGCCTTCTTGGGCCAGATCCAAAACTCAGCTCACCAAGGCACATATTAAGAATTTCTACTCACAAACTTGGGGTTTGGGATTTCAGAATTTCCTGTGTGTCATGGGCCATAAACGTTTACACAGAAAATAGAAAATATAACATTTGTTGCTTATATGAATCCTTATGATTTTTTTGACCTTTTTAGTCACATGCTCCACGGCAGGTATAAAGTTTCAAAGCTTTCTACAGGCTAATTAAACACAAGGAATAAAGGAATATAATACTTGAGGCATCCTGATAAGATCCAGCCTCTCAACTGTGACGAAATTCTGAAGGAGGGAGCAAAGAGGACACTAAGGAAGCACAAGGGGAACCTTTCACTTTCAGAACCAGAATGCCCTTACATGTGTGCTACACCTCTAAGAGCCAAGACAAAAACTTAGCGTCATCTCACAAAACTAAATTTTCCCCAAGTCTGGATATTTCTCCCTGCAAGTCTCGGGAAGACACTGGCAGAGTTGCAACAGTGTCAGGAATGAGTACGTGACTCCATCGTAGGTGTTTCAATCCAAGTCCACTGAATCGTGACCAAGAAAGACCTTACAGTCAAAAGCAAACACCCTTTTCTAGGACAAAATATCTGATTCCCAATAGTGTTGCAGCAGCAGCGCCTGAGTCTCCGGGTTGCTCTGGCTTTTACCTGCGTAAGAACCCCCGACTGGATCTGCAGTGGCTGAGCAGCTGGGGCCTGGGGCACAATTGGCACCGCATTATCCATTCTCACAGGGAATCCAGAATGCTTTGTTGTTGCTTGCAGCCCAGCTGTAGAAAACAACAGCACAGTTAAATGGCTTTGCCAGGTCTGCGGATGTTGTTTGTTTGGGCTTCTTTTGTTTGTTTTTAGCTTTTCTGTTCAAATAGTCTACCACCTAGGTTTCCGTTCTAGACGCTTAAGACAAAGAAGCTTCACAGAAGTCTGGGGAGTTAAGAAAATGGAGATGTGGTTCCTTTAGGTTAGATTAATAAAAATGTGTCCCAAACAGGGACGGAGGGCTGATTTAAGGGGATTCTAAAATATTGTTCATCCCACAAAACTTAAAACATGACCATCCAAAACATGACCAAAACAAGCCATCCAATTCCCATTAACAGTACAGGCAAAAGCAAACAAACAAAAACCTTCACTTAGTAAGACACATCCAACTTTTGATCAATTTGGGGGAAAAAAGTATTTTTTAAATGTAATCTATTAAAAAGCAAAGTCTTAAATATAATTATAACTTTTGGTTAAATTAGATAAGAAAGTATTACGAAAAGCTCAACACTTTATCACGTAAGTTACCCTTTTGTTTATAGACTATTTTAAGGGGATGTTTTACCCTACACCGCAAAAAATATCACTTAGTTCACAAATTAGTCATATTTTTTTCTTTAACCAGTATGTGAACTGAAGAAATTATGCCTAGAATAAAAATATTTCAAAAGTACACACGTTGGTTTACAGAAACACTTTTTTCTACTTATTTTAGAAATCTGCTCTGGTCACTGACAGCTTTCTAATAAGGCTTTTTTGCAGCTTGGGTAGCTAGGAAAATCAAGAACTTTATGCTGCCTTTAAAACAGTGACCACACCTCATTTATCTTTTTATTCATTATGCTCTCTGGGCACAAATGCTGAATAAATGTTTCCTACAAATAGGAATATCTCATTCTGGGGAAAAGAGAGGCTCTCAAGATAGTTCTCCCTCTTGCCAAAAATTGAGAAGAGAGCTTTCTTTTAAACCTACCTTATCAAAACTTTCAACATAGAGAATTTAAGTTCCTATTATGCCTCTAATTCACTAATGCCTTCAGTTTTGCTAAGTGAGAACACAAACATTTTAATTAGATATTCCATCAGTGACGCTTTTTAAGCTGTTACCAACTAATTTCTCTCAGTATTACTATGGAGGTATCAAGTGAACATAACTCATAAACTCGAATACTGTTGTTTTCAGCAAGTCTTCTAATTTTCCGTTTCAGTAATTTACAAGTAATTTAGTAACAAGTTGTCATATAGGAAAACATAAACACAACATACAAACTAAGAGGGACTAGTAAAATCATAATTAAAACACTCTAACAACTTTTTTAAAAATGCTACTTACTCTAAAAATAAAAGGAAACAAATCCAGATATCCAGATAAAAAAACTTACCACCATTCTTCCGAAAGCAATGCTATCTAATAAGAAAGCTAAGCAACACTAAAATTCTTGTCTATACTCCCAGAACACGTGGCTAACTACAAAACAATGTTATTGTAATAGCCTCCAACAGATTAATAGGAACTGAGGAGGCAACGTTTAGGAAGAAATGTTCACTACAGAAGCTCATCTATGTGTCCCAGGGTAATGAAGTAAAAGGGGACAAAATTACAGAATAATAATTTCCACTGAGCAAAATGTGTATCTTTTTTGGTCAACCAGAATAGTATAGAAAGTAGTATTTATACTACTGACCTACAAATATAACTCTTAAGTATTATTAGATTGCTAATTTAGGCTAAGCCTCAGCAGTCAAGCTATTAATAGTTTAAAACTAGCTTTTTCAAGGAACCCCAAGTAGAAACAAAGAATTAACAAAAGGCAACAATTCTGGAAGGTTCTCCCCTGAACTATGGATTAATATTTTGTTCTGCTGAACATAGCCCTTTAAGTAAAAAGCCACGCAAGCATGGGAAGAACAGTAAAACTGTCTAATTTCGGAAGGCCTACTTCTCCCTCCTCCAAGTAGAGATACCTTGTAAAAGAGAAGATCGTGAAAGCAACGTTGACAATCTGGAACAGAAGACTGTTGGGCAGAAACCAGCATGTGCCTGTGGCTGGCAAATCAATTGACAAACTCTACAGCTCTTTGAGTTTCAATACTGAGAGATCATACGGAACAATACTTCAAAATACATAAGCTGGTATGAACCCCACTGCCTGGGTTCAAATACCACTAACTAGTTATAAAGACTCTGGGCAGATGAGGGAATCATGATCAATTTTCTCATCTATAACTTGGGCATCATGACATTACCCACTTCCTAAGGCTGTTTGTAAGGATGAATCAGTACATATAAGAGCGCTCAGAGCACTGTCTGCCACGTAGTAATACATAGCAGCTTTCATCATCGTCATTACCTTAATTTAAAAACTCCCTTTCACTTGGAAATTCTGAACTTTGCTCTCCCTGGCTCCTCAGGTGATTTAGACTTCCTAAATAGGAAAATAATGTCCAAAGCTTACCTAATTATACCAAAAAGGGTTTATACCACTTTCCCTCTGTACCTCTTCAGTTTACATTTTGTTTTGTTAAAGGAACTAATAAAAAGGTCTTCTGCCTCATCTCTTAAATATCATCTGAGAAGAAACAGAAAACTTGGGAGTCCCACCTGTGAAAACTGTTCCAATGAAACTCACTTTGGAAAAGGTGAGGGGGTAGGGGGCTAAATGCTAAAGTCTGTAGAAGAATCACTCAGCATATGATGACCCAAAGTATAGAATTTACTATTATGCAGCATGTGCAGAAAAGCATTCGGTAAGCTCGGCTAATTTGCATTTACGGGTTTTGAGTCTGCGCCTCAGCTCTCCCTGCGGCCTCTCCCTGCTTTACTATTGCTCCCTTGTCCTCCCGGTAATCTCTCAGTCTCCCCTAGCCCCACTTTGCCTTCTGCTTGCCCCAACTCTGTCAAAAACCAAACAAACAAAAGGGTCACAGTCAGTAAGTAACTGAAGTCAAAACATTCAAAAAAAAAAAAAGCTATCCACTTTTATGTAAAGTGTCATGAGAAGCCTGACTCCTGGTTTATTCCCATAGGGCACTGAGATCGATTTTCTACTGGTAACGTCACAAATGTGTCATCAGAAAATATCCTCAACATAATTTAACCCTTTAAATGACTCACCAGATCAAACAGCACACATTTCCCAGATTTCAGGAAAAAAGGAAGTGAACAGACTGAATTATAATATAAGAAAACGGGGCAGGATGGGAATGTGAAAATTAAAATCTTATTGCAACACATGGGGTCAGAGCCACCTTCTTCAGCTCTTCTGTTCCTGTTAATAGGAGTCTGTAGGAATAACGATTCATAACCTGAAGTAGATAATCTTAATGTCTTCCCCACACAAGCACCTCAGCGTATAGAAGTTTTCAGTTCAATAAATAATGATCTTTATTTCTGATGTAACTTAAGAGGTTTCCACGTTCTTAAACATGGTTTTTACATTTTATAATAAAATCGCCTTTTATTTGGAACACTATAATTTTATTTTATAACAGAATGATATAGGAAATAAGATTCAATATATAGCAGTTGTGTTTACGACACATTTTCTCAAAATGTATATATATATCCTGCATATTGGGGAACAAGTTTATACAAGATATATGACATTGGTGCAAGGTCTCAATGGGCAAAAAAACAGGTATCAGGCAATTCAAATAAGGAAATGTTAATTGAACTCCTATAATGTGTCAGTTAGTATCATAATTAGATAAATAACCAACATAAAAAGGGTAAATCCACTTTGTTAATGTTAGTTATCTTCCTAATCAGAGACAGAGATCAAACTTTTCAAAGACCAAAACTATACAGCTAGATACCTAATCAGGGTCTGCCTAAAGCAGGCAGGGTTGACGGAACACCGTAGGATACGGGAGTTTCCCCACTTACTCTGAAAAGCAGGCGGACATACTATAAACGTTTGCTGGAATGGATCTGTCTGAGTACAAATCTGGGTGGTTCCAGGCTGCAAGGAGACGCCCTGCTGGGCAACTCCAGGAACGGGCGCTGCTGACGACGGGTACAAAGCCGCCGACTGGTAGTTCAGCAGTGACACATCTGAATTAGCCAGAGAAAGAGTAGCAGCTGCTGCAGTAGAACTGGAAGCTAAAACACTGGCCTAAAAACAACAAAAACATTATAGTTGTATATTGGCACAGAGATAACAATATTTTTACACACACAGACTCTATCCATAAAAACTTAAAGTTTTAAAATGTAATGCTGTCTTTGAAGTAACCCTGTTTAAGAAATTTTCCCAGTCTCTAGATTTCAGGCATATTATAAGGTTGAATAAGAAAACAAAGAATAAAAAATGGTTCTGTACTGGTTGAGGCCGTATAAACCCCTACCTCTTCTTTCTGTGCAAAAAGTTGATGGATGTGAGATCCCACCAAATCTCATTTAAAAAGCAGACCTAACTAAAAAATTAGGAAGCACACATCTTAAGAAACCAAGTTAAATCTAAATATCACTGTTTAGCAAAGAAATGCAAAACCACTCTTCAAGTTAATTATAGAAAACCCCAACTGAACTCATAGAAACAGAAAGTAGACTGGTGGTTGCTAGGGGTAGAGACGGGAGGGAGAACTGGTGAAGGTGGTCAGAGGGTACAATCTTCTACTTGTAAGATGAATAAGTTCTGGGACTAACGTACAGCATGTAAAAAAAAAGTTACTGGAAACCCCCTTCAATAGATATAATGAGACATAATAGATATAATGAGAGTCATTTGGCTAAAGTCAGTCCCACTAACAGCGGTAAGCAGAACGATAGCCAGGCTCCACCTGTGTGACTATGCTGTGACTATGAGCGCATGGATTAGGCCTTTCATAATTAATTATGGTCAGCACATGACTAATAGGTATTATCTGTCTACTCTGTCTTCCATCACTTTTGCCAAGTAGAAAATTCTTAAGAAGCAAAAAGACCACCAAAGCAGACTGGTTTCTTTCCCTCACCCTGTATTCTTACTGGCGTCTACCCCTCCTAGGTTTAAGTTTCCGAAACCATTTACCACATACCTGATTGTGCACTGTATTGAGTTGGTTGCTGAAGCTCATGGTTAGATTTGTGCTTGTATTTGGGGCAACATGCGTGGTGAAGGGACTCTTGATCTGACTCACTGTATCATACATGTGAACCCTCCGCTTGCAGATCTCCATGTTCTGAAAACAAGACTTAACACTGGAAAAAAGAGCAAAGAGTCAATAAAATGAATGCTAAGATTTAAATAGAAAATAACTCAAGATGAATATGGACCAATGTTTTTCCCCTGAGTACTTTCAGATAAAAATGAATCAAGAGTTTTTAAAACTATGAAGAGGAAAAATACACATCTAATTTTTAATTTCATAATTTTTCAACAAGAAAGACACACACCACATATGCAAGCCCCAAAGCTGCTGCTCACATGATACTTCCATAAACCTAAAAGATGGCAACTCAACAGAGAAGCACATCATGGCAAAACACCAAACCCTGTCATACTCACTGATTGCTATGTGGAAAATCCAGAAGGTGAGTCATTGTCACAAATTGATGGTTAAGAGTTTTCAGAGGAGTAATTCTCTTATCTGCATCAATTGTTAACATTTTTTTTAACAGATCAATGTATTCTCGTCGATCTGCCTTCTCTGCCAACATGTCTGTTCCTTCTAAGTCTGTGGACATATTCACCTTCAGAGGAAAGTTAGAAATATTACACTTCGTATTTTAACCTTTACTGCTGCCACTAAATATCTGCTTTGTCTCCAAACTATATATATATTTTGCTCAAGAGAAACACCTGAGGAAATTCTTTTTATTATAGCATAATCATTTTCATAGGTGGAAGCTCTTCTCATGCTGCCTAATTAAAATCTTCCGTTTGGTAGAGTTTATTGGTAGAATAAGGCTAAAAAAATTTCTGTTCATTCAAAATTTGAATCAAACAAGTAAAAGTGACTATTATTACTTAAATATAAAAGTTCCCATTGTTGAAAAGATTAAATGACAAAAGTGTAAAGTGTTCCAACAGTGTTGAATGTAATAAGCACTCAATAAATGTTAGCTCTCATGTAAGTATTTACTAGATAAACTAGACAAGAACGAAACCTTCATAAACAATATTTCAAAATACTGACATGTTAAATATATGGTGATGGAAGGAGAACTGACTCTGGGTGGTGAACACACAATGGGATTTATAGATGATGTAATACAGAATTGTACACCTGAAATCTATGGAATTTTACTAACAATTGTCACCCCAATAAATTTAAAAAATAAATTAAAAAAAAAATAAAAAGTAATTCGAACTCTTTATCATTAAAAAAAAAAAAACACGGACATGTAACAAGACCAGTTTAGCAAAAGCAAGGAAGAAATATATAAAAGTACCCTTTGTTAGGATTCAAATGCTCTTTTAATACATGACAGAATATTAATATATTTATTTCTGTAAAATATAAAAACATATACTAGAACATAACAGCTTGAACCTATCTTTAATATAACCAGCAGAAGTGTATTTCTGAGTAAAGCGATACATAAATGTCTGGCATCTTTAAAGTTTCTATACTCACCTGAGCCATGTCATCTAAACAATTAAAAATGTACTTCCGAGCTTCTTTTGATTTGATTCCAGTCTCCAATTCATGTTCTTCAGGTGTCTATAAAATATAGATTTAAAAAAAATTCCATCTGTGTATTACTTTCACATTTTATTCTTACTAAAGCCAGAATACAAAGAAACAAGTGTCATCACCTTGCCAACCAGAGATGGCAAATATCAAAGTAAGAAGGGACAACTAGAAAAGCTTTCTACAACTAGAAAACCTCCCAGTGGAGAGATGTGACCTTGATATCTAGCCACCCTCTTTCAACAGTGATAAAATAAATGAGCAAGCAATGATGACGAATGCCAGGTAAGAAGGGACATTACCGTTTTTCTCTTAAAGCTACTTTCAAATGGGATGGTATTTCAAATGCTAACTATGCAAAGGCTCAGAGGCAGAGTCACAGAGTTAATCAAATTATTCAGTGATATTTCAAATTAAAGGGTATGCTCTTTAGTAAGTAAAAAGCAGATATTTGTTTAAAGAAACTATGTAAGGACTTAATGTGGGCATTTAGGAAATTATGTTTTGTCATATTTAGTGAGAATTCTCTAAAAAATAGTCATTACTAAATTACTCTAGTTTTTCCTATGGCTTAATGGTGACAACTACTCTCCACACCTCCTTCTCAACTGCTGATTCAAATATACAAAATTAATTCAGCCAATGGAACTAGCATTTAAAGTTTTGTTTTTTAACTAAGGATAAGGCCAAATGTGTACAATGAAATAATTTTTCAAAGTATTTCCTCCTGCAAACATACATTCCACCCCCCCACCCCCGGCCTTGCCCCCTCCTCCACCTCAAGATAATAACAAATTTAAAATTTAAAGTTGGGAGTAAGGAGTACAGGAATGGGTAATATAGTAGAAGAGACTGACCTTAAGCCTCCACAGTGGGTACCCCAAATTAGGATCTCTGTTGAAAAACCTGGTTGTTTTTGTCCCGGCACTGAGAAGATATTCAGCTGGCAGGCCTTGTGTTTGGGAAATGTAACGAATCTGAAACATCAAAACCATCGAAATATTGATTTGGAATGAAAAGGGCAATTATTCAAAACTTTTACACTAAAACATTAGCTCTAGCCAAAAAAGAAAGGTACTGCAAAGAATAACTCTTAGAGAAATACAAACAGAATTTATCTATAAATACATACATATATACTAACCCACTCACAGGTAATTCCCAAATACTTATTTAGTAACTTCCTTGTTACTATGTTATTTACAAGGAAAACTCAATGTTGAAAATTTAGTGTGTAACCTCTTTTGCTCTTTTGTAGACTTCTGATACAAAGTTCAGAAAACTTTAGGAAATTTCTAATGGCAACAAAATCTATTTCATGGATTACCAAGATTTTTTTTTTTTTTAGTCTTGTTTTAGATACATTATCAAATTAAAACAATTAGGAAAACATTTCTATAAACCTTTCTTTCTGGGCTACTCTAGCTCCTGTCAGTTGGCCCTACTGTAAATTGCCACAGAGCTTATCTGTCTCACATACCATAAAATCAAGCACTTAATTTAGTTTCTCTGTGCCCTTATCAATACAGGGACTGTGTTCATTCATTCAACATTTACTGAACACCTACTACATACAAATTAGGCCAGCAGTTTTCAAATGTGGTCTGGGGATATGTGGGGGTCCCCAAGATACTTTCAGGGGGTCTGTGAAGTAAAAACGACTTTCATAATAATGCTAAGAAGTGATTTGCCTTTTTCATTCTCTTCTGATGGGGGTACTGTAGAGATTTCCAGAGGTGATATATGACGTCCCTGCCCTGACGGTTAATGAAATGTGTGTTTGAATATACTTGTTTTACAAGTTTCCCAGTTTAACTGTTCACAATTCTGTTTGCTCCCACAATTCTCCCAACCCAAGAAAGCAATAGAAGAGGGGATTGGCTTCTCTCCCCACTATTGAAAACAAAGCAAGAAGCAATTTTTTCTACCACCCCATCTCCCTATGTGAATATGGCTATACTTAAGATAATATTAGAGAGAAACTGTAAGCAAGGAAATAATAAATCTTATTTCCCACCTCTCCCCCCCAAAATCTTCAATTTTAATTTCTAATGCAGTATATATTAATAGATATTAGCTATATAAACAGCTCTTTAGGATCAACAATTTTTTTTTTTTAATGATTTTATTTATTTTTATTTATTTATTTATTTTCCCCAAGTCAAGTTGTTGTCCTTTCAATCTTAGTTGTGGAGGGTTCTGTTCAGCTTCAAGTTGTTGTTCTTTCAGTCTTAGTTGTGGAGGGCGCAGCTCAGCTCCAGGTCCAGTTGCCGTTGCTAGTTGCAGGGGGCACAGCCCACCATCCGTCGCGGGAGTCGAACCGGCAACCTTGTGGTTGAGAGGGTGCACTCCAACCAACTGAGCCATCCGGGAGCTCAGCGGCAGCTCAGCTCAAGGTGCCGTGTTCAATTTTTAGTTGCAGGGGGCGCTGCCCACCATCCCTTGCGGGAGTCAAGGAATTGAACTGGCAACCTTGTGGTTGAGAGCCCGTGCTCCAACCAACTGAGCCATCCGGGAGGCAGCTCAGCTCAAGGTGCCGTGTTCAATCTTAGTTGCTGGGGGCAGAGCCCACCATCCCTTGCGGGACTCGAGGGATTGAACTGGCAACCTTGTGGTTGAGAGCCCACTGGCCTATGTGGGAATCGAACCGGCAGCCTTCGGAGTTAGGAACACGGAGTTCTAACCGCCTGAGCCACCGGGCCGGCCCAATCAACAATTTTTTAAGAGTGTAAAGCAGAGGTCAGTCAACTATGGCCAACAGGCCAAATCTGGCATGCTATCACAAAACCATTTTAGACAACAGCAGGATATTACTATGTATGGGAGCTACACAACTGAAAATCAAACACAGCATCAGCAAAATAGAAAACTGTTTTTTCAACGTGGATAAAAATATTTTAAATGTGAACTTCTTTTGCATACAAAAAAGGTGAAATCTGGGCCAGCCTGGTGGCTCAGGTGGTTGGAGCGCCATGCTTCTAGCACCGAGGTCGCTGGTTTGATTCCCAAATGGACCAGTGAGCTGCACCCTCTACAGCTAAGATTGTGAACAATGGCTCTCCCTGGAGCTGGGCTGCTGTGAGCTGCCATGGGCTGCCATGTGTTGCAGCGGGCTGCTGTGGGCTAGTGTGAGTGGCCAGGATGAGTGGCCGGCAGCCAGCGTGAGCGGCTGGCAGCCGAGAGTTGCCATGAGCTGCTGTGAGCGGCCCACCAATGACTGGCGACTAACTGAATCAGGTCAGGGAGCTGTGTCCTACACAACTAGACTGAGAAACAACGGGTTCAACCGGAGTGGAGGGGGGAGGGGGAAAAAGGAGGAAGAAAAAAAAAGATGAAATCTTTTTTTAATCCAGGATAAAATCTGTACAATGAAATACTATGCATTTAAAATAATAGGGTAGAAGTATATTAACATGTAAAGCTATTTCACAATATAGTAAGTAGAAAAAGTGGATTACAAATTAAATATATCTTTTTTTTTTAATTACTACATTTCACTGGTTTTAAGAGACATGTTTTTTCAAATTAACGTCTTTGAAATCAGGATGTCTTATAACTGGTAGCTATCATAGTTTAATTTGCAGTATATTTTCTTAGAGTTACAGAAAAATGATGCTGAGAAAAGTGAATAGCCACAAGCAAAAGTGGCTAAATTGGACCCTTACCTCACACCATATTCAAAAATTAAAACGGCTCAAAGACCTAAATGTAAGAGCTAAAACTGTAACGCTCTAAACCTCTTAGAAGAAAATATAGGTGAAAAGCTTCATGACAGTGGATTTGACAACGATTTTTTTGATATGACACCAAAAGTACAGGCAACAAAAGAAAAAACCAACTGGACTTCATCAAAATTAAAAACTTTTGTACATCAAAGGACGTATCAACAGAATAAAAAGGCAACCCACAGAATGGGAGAAAATATTTGCAAATCATGTATCTTGGTAAGGGGTTAGTACCTAGAATATATAAAGGACTCCTACAACTCAACAACAAAAAAAACAATTCAAAAATGGGCAATGGACTTGACTAGACTTCTCCAAAGAAGATATACAGATGTCTGGTAAGCACATATATAAAGATATTCAACACCACTAATAATTAGGTAAATGAAAATCAAAACCACAATGAGGTATCACTTCACATCCAACAAAAACAAACAATTAAAAAAACAGAAAATAACCAGTGTTGGCAAGGAGGTGGAGAAATTAGAACTCCTGTGCATTTCTGGTGGGAGTATAAAATGGTGAACCACTGAGGAAAACAGTTTGATGGTTCCTCAGAAACGTTAACATAGAATTACCATACGACCCAACAATTCTAGTATATCTAGCTATATACAGGGGATGCCAAAAAAATGTATGCACATTTTAAGAAAGGAAAAAACTGTATTAAAGTTGTAATAATATATACCAATAACAAAAGATGACTACAAACCATATGTATACATTTTTTTGGCACCTCCCCATATGTACAAAAAAATTGAAAACAGGGACTTAAACACTTGTACACCCATGCTCACAGCAAGCACCGTTATTCACAACAGCCAAAATGTGAAAACAGCCCAAGTGTCTATCAACAGATGAACGGATAAACAAAATATGGTACGTACACGTACACACACACACACACACACACACACACACACACAGGAATATTACTCAGCCATAAAAAGGAATAAAGTTATGATCTGTGCTACAGCCCAGATGAAAAGCATGCTAAGTAAAAGAAGCCTGTCAGAAACACCACATTTGTACGTGATGAATATGATATACTAGAATCGTCAAATCTACAGAGACAGAAAGTAGATTAGTGGTTGCCTGGGGCAGGGATTAGAGGAGAATGACGATTGCTCATAGATACGGGGTTTCTTTCTGGAGTGATGAAAATGTTCTACAACTGATTGCGGTAATGGTTCACCACCCTGTGAACATGCTACAAAAACACTGAATTGTATACTTTAAACGGCTGAATTACATGGTATGTGAGTTATAGCTCAATAAAGTTAAAATAGCTCATCTGTAAGAATAAGGACGTTGTCATAGGAATCCTTCTGTATAAGCACAGATGCATCAGGATGAACTATCCCCAATCCTGCCCTATACAGCAGCGTCCTATTTACTTAGCATGGGAAACACAGCTTCCTCCTACCACCCAGTTTCACATCCATGTACCACAAAAAAACTTCTCAAAACCATCAGATCATTTCTTTACAAGGAAAGCCCCAGCTGTACCTTAGCTTCTAAATCTAACTTTACTTGGTTCCACTTACTAGGAAAATTTACAATACCTATCTGTTTACTAAGGTTGAAGAGATGTCACAAAGCACTTGGGCTAAGAATGGCACTTCAGAGGATGTAATTGCTCAGAACAGGTTTCTTATTCAGGGGTCCATGAAGCCCCTAAATGTGTACACAAAACATTGTGAGTGTATTTTTCTGAAAAGACCCAAGGCTGCATCAGGTTCTGAAAAGGGTTTAAGATCCAAAAAAGGAGAAATGGCTCAACCACTGTGGTTTTGCTTCATTTAATCTACCTCACACTTTGTCGTTATTACAAAATAAGGAAGCTGGCTTGCTTCTCACAGACAGAAGAAAGATTTAAAAATTACAAAGCACAATGTAACTGGTTACTTGTGACATGTCATTTTCTATGTTTCACTCAAAGACATGTTCAGAGAGTTGAATTTTGGGGAGTTGGTAAATGTTACATGTATTCTAAAACAGATCAAGGAATCGAAATTCTAAGCTGAATAGGGAAAAACATTGTTTTGCTCTTTTTTTCTTTGAATAATTCCAAATAACCATTTATTTCTTTTAAAAATAAACAAACAAACAAGCCAAACCGATTGAACCTACTATGTGCCAGACACAATGTCAGGAGTTGAGGATATACTGGTGAATGAAACAGTCTCTGCCTTCAAAGAGCTTACAACATAGTGGTTAGACCAATTGTTATAAAAGAATTAAAAAATGAGAATTCACAATTTATTTCCATGGCAAAACTTTTCCCCTCAGGACCAGCTCCTTAGAAAATTACAGTATATCTTCTAAAGCTTGTCTATTTTGAGACATACATCATTTATTATAATACTTTTCACCTCATATGATTTCCCTCCAAAACCCAATTTTGCAGAGACCCAATATCTATCACAGCTCCTGGGGCCCAATGTGTTTCCGTGTGCAGAGGGCATCGACTTCAGTGTGTGTTATGTATAAAAAGAAGTAACAGCCGTGAATGAGCCAAAGTTCACTCAAAATTCCAATTCCTCATCCTTACTTTCATATCTTAACTCATAAGGCACATTAGTTAACCAAAGTTAATAACACTAATAAGTTATTACAGATCTGGGAAAGTACCAACCTCAAGTAATGTAAAATAAAATCCTTTTTTAAAAAGTAGAATTGCAAGCATAATTTCAAACTAAGAATTCTATTCTGTAAAACATTCTTTCTAATTGGACTGTTCTTACCCTACTCTCTAAATACTTCACTAGTACTTCCCTCCCTCTAGAATCTATTTCACTAGTAACCACCTGCTTTCTATTTCCATTTAATAAACACTTACCTGATCGTATTCCGAAGCACCAGGATAGAGAGGCCATCCCAGGAACAGCTCAGCTATCACACAGCCCAAGGACCACATATCAATAGCTTCACAAAACGGTAATCCAAGAATAATTTCAGGGGCTCTAGCAAAAACAAACATAGGAGATTTAAAAAAATACACATTATTTGGGGAAGTGAACTGTGTCGACTAAGTCCTATTTCAGGATCAGCTAAAGGTACATCGGTTTCATGAAACTGAAAATGATCTTGGGTATAAAATCCGTCATTAGAAACTCTTGGGGCCAGATGTGTTTTGGAATTCAGAATTTTTTGAATTTCAGAAAGGTACTACCAGGCACACACTATATATATTGCATAACAACCCCAAAGGAGTTTAGGGAAGCACCCCTAATCAAACACATTAATATTTCTGCAATAAAACCTATGAGCAATCATACTAAGTCGGCTAAATACTTTAAATAGCCTTAACTGGTTCAAGTCAGGTCTTGCCAATAAATGAGTTTATACCAAACGTAGAAAAAGATTTTCAGTTTTCAGTTTTCTGAATTTTGAAGTCGCGGGTAAGGAGTCCTAGATTTATTCTTGTTATCTTTCGCACTTTTTTAATTATGGAAAAAGCAATTAAATGGTCTGGTCAATAAATGCCCCTTTGTGACCAAAATACCTACTGTACAGCCATACCGTGTTTCCCCAAAAATAGGGCCTACCACAAAAATAAGCCCCAGTTAAGATCGTCAGCCAGACGGACGCATTGAGTACGTTATGACGATGTTCCAGAAGGAGACGACATGACTGTATTTGAACAAATCTAGATTGTTATACATGAAAAAAATAAGACATCCCCTGAAAATAAGCCCTATTGGAGCAAAAATTAACGTAAGACCTGGTCTTATTTTCGGGGTAACACGGTGGTGGTTGACAGCAGGGCCTCCAGAGCCAGCCTATTGGGGTCAAATCCTAGGTTCCACTATTTAATAGCTGTAGGCAATTACCTAATCTGTCTGTGCCTCTAGGTCTTCATTCATAAAATGAACATAAGAGTACCTACCACACAGAGTGCTGTATGTTTTAGCTAAGTAAGCAATTAACAATCATAATAAATGTTTAAATATTAAAGTTCTTGACCAGTGCCTGGCACATGGTAAGCACTATATGTGTTACATACAACAGTATCTATTATTATTATATTATCATTATTTTAAAACTTTGAATTCTTTGTTTGCTTTTAGAAATATTTACTTCTATTGATGCTCCAAGTGAGAAACCTAACCTTAGGAAACCTTGAGGAGAAGACGAAGGAAATCCCAGAAACGTAAGAGCATTATACATCTATGAACACATCCAAGGCAAAACTGTTACTCCCATTTACAGAGGAAACTCAGGCAGATTAAATAATTTGCCCCAAATCACAGTTAGTAAGGGGCAGAGCTAGAATTTGAATCCTGGTAGTCTGGCTCTGGAGTGGTTATATCCATCTGTAACAACCTATTTGGCATGGCGGTACACAGGGCATTTTTCAAACTGACTAAAATTAAGAGATAAATGGGTTCAGAAAGAAATGAGGATGATAATAGTAATCCTAATATCGATAATTCTAAGAGAGGATACATAGTGCTTATTATGTATCGTGTACTTTTCCAAGTTCTTTATAAATGTAGTCAACCCTTGCAACAATTCGATGAAAATAGGTATTACCGTTACATCAATTCTCAGATGGACATTTTTTCACATTTTTAACATCTCTGAAATTAAGAAGATTCTTGCAAATGATGGTATAGTTTAGTTTCATGGCAGTGCTTTTACTTTCTCATTGGTACATAAATAATGTTTCACCTTATACTCAAGGGTATCTCAGATTCTACGTAACAAAGTATCATTTCCATTTGACAGGTGAAGAAACTGGGCACTGAGGTTAAATAACTTGTCCAAAGCCCCACGATTACTAAATGGTGACACCCAAGCAACCCTGATCCAGGGGCTGAGCTCTTAAACACTTTCATCATCTTCTCCAAATAATTTCCTTTCCTTTTCCAAGTCACAGAATTTGAATGTGCCAGTGCATTCAGGCCCCTCATTTAAAAGGAGACAAGGGAAACCATCTAACCATCAGGAACCATCCAACAGGCTATATGCCTCTTCGTGGAGTGCCCAGGTTTCCCCAACTTCACTTTCATGTAACGTGTGCTTTTGGGGGAGGTTTGGGTGGGAGCAAAAATTGAGTGGGGGAGGGTATAAAGATATTTCCCTAAATGAGACTATCCACCCCAAGTCATGTCCTAAGCAAGCGGCCCTTAGCGAACAGTTACGGTAAGTTGAGGGCTCCATAGGATCCTTCAGATCGTCCCTGATCCTTGCACAGAAGTAACAGAAGATCCCGGCCTGCTGAGACTTACTCTATGTGACAGCTACGCGTAGAACCGCTAAGTAGACAGTTTTTGTACTTTTTGATGTGAGCTGCGGTTTTGTCAGCTAAAGAAACAAACTTCCAAAGCGATATTCCTGTTACAGGTGGCGAGAACCACTCTGATAGGATTTCAGAGCTCAATTAAATCCCAACCACTGTGGCATGATTTGAAGACAGCCCAAGTTTGACAGCATTAATAAACTTGAGGCTAAGAGGACCCAGAAACTTAAAAGCTTTTCTAAAATTGAAAAGGAACAAATTTTTTACTTTCAGTGAGCAGAATCGTTAATTTCCAAGTTCACGACAGTGCCAAAAATAGCTGGCAGGGAGAACGCAAATGGCTTTGTGCCAAAACAAAAACTGGGCTTAGAACATTCCTAAGCATCAATTGAAGAGAAGTGGACAGATTCTACCAGTCCCACTACACCAGGAAGACTTTTTCAAATCCAAAAGGCAGGTCACAGAGAGGGGCCAGGCACCTAATAACTAAGCTCTTTAAAAAGGTAGCAATAATATGTGACAATCGTTAGGCTTCTAAAACGTACAAGTTTCAGAGAAATTAAGAAAAACACTAAATGCAGCTCTCAAACCCTATTAAACAAAAAACTGAAGACTGGCTGAAATCAGTTTTTCCATCTGGTCTCACCCCGCTTCTGGAGTAACAAAAGCAGCTAAAGATTTCCAGCAAAAGCTCCCTCAAAACAATAATTCTACCACATCTACCACACAAAAAGATATCAAAATTAAAAAAAAATGAAAGCAGTAAATATAAAATAAGGCCGCTCAGTCTATTGAGGGATTTTCACTATCATTGTAGCCTACAAATGTTATTTACCTAAACTCTAGGAAGCGAAAAAACTGAGTTGTGTTCTTTTACTGAACAGAAAGGAATCACATAGAGCACGTTCATTTCAAGGTCTGAATGTTTTAAACTTTAAGTTCAGATTATAATTCTTGGTAATATTTTCATTACTATATCATCTTTCCCCTTGGCCTCCATTATTTCTCAATCCCTCAATATAAACTCTAGACACGAAATTCTGGTTCTGCTCATCTGTATAATAAGGAGGCTGAGTTGGGTAATTACTCTCCTAGGTCCCTTTCCAGCTCTGACATTCTAACAGCTGGGCCGTAAAAAAAGATTACCTATTAAAGCACAGCAAAAAGGGGGGAAAAAAAACAAAACTAGCAGTATTCACTTTAGGAAAATGGCATTAATTGTACTTTGGACATGGTGGTGTCTCTTTGAAAATACATCCCATCCTTAAAGAACAAACACTCAACAGGCTCTAACGACTATAATCAGATGGTAGAAATAGCAACAACCCCCGCATACTGATTTCCCAACTTCAGACTCCTTTAAATTGGAGAATTCCTCCAAGAGCCTAAAGCTTTATTGCAGTGGGACCCAGAGCACGCTGAGGTTAGGGTCATTCGACAAACAGCGCGAGCCATCTCCGCTCATTTTCATGACCATACTTGTTTCCTCCTGCCCCTCGCAGAGGCATCAAACGTACAGGTCAGAGACGTTACACACAATCAAATCTCCTGCATCTGCGGCTTAGGTGACACTGTAGGTTCACTGTCAGATGAACCTGAACTGTTTGTCTAGGATAAAATGAAAATAAGCTTTCCTTCGCTAAACCTTGTCCTTCCATACATAACAAAGTGAGCTCAGCTTTAAATAAAGGCCAGATAGTTTGGTCAGAACGGTAAAGCACTGAGCTTATAAGCACGGGAAACATTGGTGCCTAAAACTCAAGCCCCAAAGAAAGACAGCAACTTCTCTTGGAATGAGTCTACATTTACATTCACAGTGGGCCAGGAAATAAAGTAGATTTCCATTGCCTGAGGCATTTAGCCATGGCCATGGCCAACAGAGACAGCATGGTGGCAAAACTTGATGTTACTTGATAATATGTTGGCATGTTATCAGCAAGATGAAGCAATGCAAACTGAAAAGGAGGGTAAGAGGAAGGCAGCCTTGGAGCCAGAATGCTTCACTGGCCAAAAGAATTTCACGGAGGTTTTCTAAAAGACAAGAGGGTGACCACTTAATGGACTCCAATAAAGATACAAAGCAACACGAAGACACTGGATAAAACTAATGATAAAAAGGAATGCCTGAGCTGCCATTCCGTTTGCCTTAGGTTAAGTATCAAGTATTACTATGACACAACAGAACACTCCTGTTAAACCCTAAACGTAAGCCAGCCCTGGACATTGAACTCCAGTACGCACAGCAATTAGTAATACACAGAACCACCTCCTGTTTTTAAGGGGGAAACTGAGCTCCATTTAAACTTACTCATATGGTTAACAACTAAATGCAATGGATTTACAGGACTTTGTTGAAGAGTACTTACCAGTGAGCTTAAAGTTTGGTATTTTCCATTAAAAAAAACCACACAGATCCAAATTACTCAAATGACAGCTTAAAAGGATAAGAAAAGGGGGGAAAGACCAGCAATCTAACACTGAAAATTATTCAGATTTCATATTAGAGAAAGCTAAGTGGCCGGAACTATTTATCCCTCAAATCTCCTTTACTCTTTAAGGGAAATTCCATCAAAAATTATTTCATGAGTAATTCTCATCTCTATTGCTCTTTTTAGGTCCTAAAATTGCTTCAGTTACAAGAGAATGCACTTGGTCTTTCACAGAGCAAACAGTTAGAGAACACCTGCAGCCACTGTCTAGAGAAGATCAAGAAAGCGAGAGCGCATCAGCCCTCAGCCCTCAGCTGTGCTCTCCTTACCGCCCCAGTGCTCCAAATGAGGTGCAGAACTGAACCCTCAGTGCGCCTGGAAACCGTGTGGTACGTATGTATAAGTATGTGCAGGTGGCGGTGGGATTGCTCAGAGGAGAAGAGGAGAAACAAAAGTAGTTGGAACCCAACTCTTCCAAGTCATGAATAAATAAATGGAGGTGAGATTCTCAAAATTAGTCAAGTGGCCGAGAGCAGCATGAAACCAGAAACCAAAAGCTCTAGGAATTTCTTTACTCCATCTCACTCAAGTAAGAAGTATCATAGTTTTATAAAACTATAAAAGGAAAAGATAAAAAACTGATGAGGGTGAACTGGAAGACAGCGTCGTTAGGACCTCAATACTAACCAACGTGATTTACAGAGTCAGTGCAATCCCCAGCAAACACAAATGAGGCTTTTGCAGAAAAAGAAAAATCCATCCTAAAATTCATGGAATCGCAAGGGACTCTTTGAGTAACCAAAACAATCTTGAAAGAGAATAAACCTGGAGGTCTCACACTTCCTGATTTCAAAAGTTACTACAAAGCTACAGGTAATCAAAACAATGTGGTACTAACATAAAAACAGACATACAGACCAATGGAATAGAATGGAGAGACCAGAAATAAACCCTCATATATATGGTCAAAGGATTTTTGACAAGAGTGCCAAGACCATTCAATGGAGAAAGGATAGTCTCTTTAGCAAAGGGTGCTGGGAAAACTGAATACCTACATGAGATAGACTATTAGACCCTTATCTTAGACCATATACAAAAATTAAACGAAAATGGATCAAAGACCTAAATGTAAGAGCTAAAACTATAAAACATTTAGTAGAAAACACAAAGGAAAAGCTTCATAACATTGGTTTGGCGATGGTTTCTTGGATATGATACCAAAAGCACAAGCAACAAAACAAAACAAAAACTGGACTTCAACAGAATTAAAAGTTTTGTGAAAACGTTAACTTCATGAAATGGGAGAAAATATTCACAAATCATATATCTGATAAGGGATTAATATTCAGAATATATAAAGAACTCTTACAATTTAACAACAACAACAAAAAAAAAAACAATTCAAAAATGGACAAAGGACTCGAACAGACATTTCTCCAGAGGACACACAGATGGCCAACAAGCTCATGAAAAGATGCCCAACATCACTAATCATTAGGGAAATGAAAAAAAAAAATGAGGTATCATTTCACTAACATAAGGTTGGCTATTATCCAAAAAAAAAAAAAAAACAACAACGAACAAAAAAAACCCCAGAAAATAACAAATGTTAGCAAGGATGTGGAGAGCTGAGAATCCTCATGCATTGCTGGTGGGAATGTAAAATAGTGCAACAGCTGTGGAAAACAGTTTGGTGTTTCCCCAGAAAGTTAAACATAGAATTACCATATGACCCAGCAATTCTACTTCCAGCTGAAAGAATTAAAAACAAGAACTTAAACAAATGAACACCAATGTTCATCACAGCATTATTCATAATGGCCAAAAATATGAAACCACCCAAGTGTTCATCAACAAATGAAAGGATACACAAAATGTGGTATATACGTACAAAGGAATGCCCCAAGAATACTCAAAAACTTAAGTTTTGGGGCAGTGAAAAGTTATATACATATTTTCGACTGTGTGGGACGTAGGTCCCTCAAACCCTCGTGTTGTTCAAGGGTCAACTATATAATTCAACTAGGAACAACCTTCAGAATCAAGACGGAACTAATTTTCCTGGTGTTAAATAAAATTTCCGATATAAAATAATGTTACATGTAGGAATGCCACCCGCTTGAAATGGACTAAAACATCACCCTATTTGCATCTTGGAATCTGTAAGTAAATTCCTTGTGACACATAGCCCTATGTGATACATGTTAAATATAAAGCCAGATCTCTACTGCAAGACAAGTCGTTCAGCATTTGCCACTTGCCTGTAGTAGCGGGACTGTAAGTAGGTTGAGCACACGGCCTTGGAAACGTGACTGGCAGAGCCAAAGTCAATGACCTTGACTCGGTAGGGCTGGCGCACGGGATCCACCAGCATGATGTTTTCAGGCTTCAGGTCGGCGTGGATCAGGCCGAGGCTCTTGAGCTTCATCAGAGCGGTGGCCACCTGCTGCAGGATTGGTCTGATGTACTTGAGTGGCAGTGGGCTAAACTTGTTCTGCTTTAGAAAATCATACAAGTTCTGCTCCAGCATCTCAAACACAAGGCAGGTGTGATTCTTATGCTGAAAGCACTCGTAAGAACGGACAAAATTATACTCGTCAGCATTCTCACTGCTCAGGCGGGAGAGAATGCTTACTTCAATCTGTCCTTGTCGGGCATAGGACGGGTGGTTCTTCAAGATTTTAATGGCCACGATTTCCTTGGTGCTCCGCTTCCAGCACTTCGCCACCTGTCCAAACGTCCCCCGGCCCAGGAACTCCAACACTTCATAGCTGTTGGTCATAGAGCAAAGGATCTCATGCTGGACCAGCTGGTAATCCCCTTCTCCGCTGGAACTGCTACTTTTTGTGGTCACCGTGGTGGTCGTGGCAGCAGCACCCACCACAGTCCTGTTTTGCAGCATGAGAGGGGGATGTTCTTCTATGATCTGCACGCTACCGTTGCTGTCCACTTCCTCACTTTTTCTTTTCAGTCCACATTTTTGATATGGCTCAAGCAAAGACACGTTGCTCCTGTGCGTCAGGCTCTGGCTGCTTTGGAAGGTTGACGTCGCAGCACTGGCAGAGCTGTCAGCAGCTGTTACAACAATATGCTCCACGGCAGGAGCCGGGAGCAGGAGGCCCTGGTCGTACGCAGGGATGTTGAAATTGGCTACCTGGTGAGAGGAGCCTGCGTGCCCTTGTGCGGCTGGGAGGGTTTTGCTGTGGGTATAATATTTGTCGTTGCTGCTCTGTCCAGAAACATCCCAGCCAGAGGGCTCTATTTTCAGTTTCTTTGCACTGCAGAAGGCACTCGACGACACTGATGGGGGGGAAAACACCTGCAGCTGTGATGCCATACCTGTGTCGGGACAGAGGAAGAATTAGATCCGCAAATGCTTACGACCCCTCCATTAGTACGTACGAAAACTCTTTGTTTACGAAAACCACAAGAAAACATGCATCTGGCTGGGGTTTTGTTTTATACATTTTCCAAAATATGTTTCCTATTATAGAATTATAAACTTTTTGGTCTAATTACATACCCTTAATAATTCTTGGAAACTCAACAATAGGACATATTGTTAAAGGAGTATAAACATCTATGACGGTTTATAAAATAGTAACAATAATAATCATAGCTTAGATGACTGATCACTTACTATGTGCCAAGTAGTAGTCTAAGCCCTTCACAGACATTACTCCTCTAATTCTCACCCCAACCCTTTGAAACAGATACTAAAATTGCCATTTTACAGAGGAGGAAACTAAGGCCCAGCCTAGTTAATTTGCAAGTGAAACCCAGGCTCTTTGGCCAAAGCTCATTCCACAGCTCTGTCTTCATTCCTGCCCCGATTAACTTTTTCATCAATTATTTAAATTTATACATAGATGGCATGCTTATAAAATTCACAGGTGAACCAAGCGTGGGCAGGATATTCGATAGAACTAAGTAACAGGTCCAAACTGATCACCACGGGGAAGAAACCATACGGCAAATCCCGCAGCTGAAATGTAACACAGATATAGACCCCTCCCTACTTAGGTCCAAAGTACGGCTCGCACGGAGCACAGGATAAGATACAAGGTTCAACAGGAAAATATATGAAAAACACCTTCAGTTGGCAAGAGAAACATTATGTAATAATGTTCCCCTCCAATCAAGAGCTAATTCAATCTTAAACTATATTCATAGAATGTGTCCAGAACGCAGCGAGCAATGGGAAGGCATCCATCCTGCTCAGGTCGTCCGTAAGTGTCTCGTTCTGTCCTTACACTTCAAGAGGACCGGTGATACACTGCCCAGAAAAAAGTAATCAGGATGGTGCAAAGTGGAGAGCATCTTCTGAAGAACCGTGAGATGTTATTCTCAGGAAAACATGGGGAAAGGAAGGAAGAACAACCCCGCTTTCTGTCCCTGAATGTCTGTCCCATCGACACCTCAGGCTAAATAAGCCCAGAGACTAATCCCAATGCTAATACTTTAAGAATAAAGTCCAAACATTTGACATAGCGTACAAGCCATTTCATAATTATCTTCTCCCTTCTCAACAATACAGCCCTCAGATGCCTTGGGGCTCTACATTAATCCTTCCTCTCTTGCTCCATACTTTTCCCTTTTTCAAAATCCTCTTCCGGGAATTTATCATCTCTGGAAAAGGTTCTCAATTCTCTATCTCTAACCCAGACTTCTCTCTTGAGCTCCTTATTTCCAAATAACCACTCCACACTGCACCTGGATATCTTAGCGACACCTCAAATTCAACATGTCCAGAATTAAACTTAGGAGCCTTTACCCCACCCCGGTTTTCTATCTCAATTATGAGATGCCACCATGCACCCAATGCCTCAAGCCAAAAATCAGGGAGGCAATGAGTCTGTTTCCTCATCTATCAATACCTACCTCGAGGGGCTCTTGTGAGAATTTAAAGATTTAATCGTGTAGTAGTGCCTGGAACTCAGTCACTGTTTTTATCCTGACTCATCCTGCTCCCTTGTTCCCCCACATCCAACCTGGAACCAAATCTTCTCCACCCTACCTCCTAAGTCTACTTCAAATCCGCCATTTTTCTCTACCCCTATTGGAACCATCCTAGTTCAAACTTCCAGTAGCCTCCAAACTAACCTTGCGTGCACACGGGGGATTTCTGTTTTTAAACCATGCAAATCGATGTCTGCTTTTTTTTTCTCAACCACCTCCCTCCCCCTGCCTCCCAGGTTTCCAGTGCTTTGGGGACAAAGTCCAAAATCCTCAACCTGCCTTAAGAAAGCTCTCCAAAAATCTCGTTGCTGTCTTCTAAAATCTCCTCCATTCCAACCACACTGCCCTTCTTTCAGTTTTTGGAAGGCCCTCTAATGCAACATAAGACTCCCTGCTGGGAAAGCTGTTTTCTCTCCCTCCCTCCCTCCTTTTCTCCTTCTCTCTCTCCCTCTTTCCCTCCCTTACTCCTTATCTCTTCTTCCCTCTTCTTCCCTCCCTCCCTCCCTCTCTCCCCACAATCACCTCAGCCACCACCCTCCCACAGCACTCTGTCCCTCCCTTACAACTTGAAGTTATTTAATGCTGCATTCCCAGTTACAGTATAACTTCCATCAGTTGTCACGTTCTTTGCTCCTATCACCAGAACCTACCACTGACTCTGGCAATTTACAGACACTCAAGTGTTTGTTGGGTGATTTGATCCCTGCTTACCAACCTCCTAACCCCCTACCACTCATATTAAACTGCAGGATGCAGTTGCAAATGCTTGTTTTGTTTTTTAATATTCTTCCCTTTTATCTGTGCAGTCCTTGGGAAATGGGGAAGTCTCCACGCCAATACACATCACATAATTTTACTAGTCATAAGAGAATAAACACACAACTAGAAAGGAAGGAAGCGTGACAAAGGATGTTACAGAACATAAAAAAGCAATGTGTACATTTCTTTGTGCCTGAATGCAACTAAAAACCATCTGCACTGGACTAGACAGCTGGAACGAAGAACAAATCCTCAGCCTTCAGTTTCTAAAACGTGGTCTGGATTCACTTCAAACAAGAGTGTCCATAATTTATATGAACCTTGAAGAGAAAGAAGTGTAAATTAAAAGCTAAAGTCAGTGCTATTTAACTCCTAGGCTATGAATTTACAAATCGTCTTATTCTACCTACATCACTGACATAATACCAAATTATAATAAAAGAAAAATGGGAATCCATGTAGTGCCTTTACAAAATTTACCTATTAAAATATATGCAAAAATATTTCTTGTCATAAATTTTAGCCAATTTTGAACATATTCTCCAGCACACAGTAAGTCGGTAAATAAGAATATATGTTCTGTAAAAATAAAGCACGACAAATTTGGTAAGAAAACTAAGTATCTCTCTACTCCACCCATTTTTCTCCACCCCGATAGCACAATTCTGGACTACTTCCTTCAACAGCCTCACTTGTGTCCCCCAAATTGCACTCTCAAGCCCCCTTTTAAGTTCCTTTCTCCCAATTCACTCTTCACCGTACAACTGAAGCTTTTAAAAAAGCACATCTCATTCCAGTGGGAGCTGAGGGGAGAAGGGTGAAGAGAGGGAGGAGGCCTGGGAAGGAGATGGGGGCCGGGGGGGGGGGGGGGGGGACATCTGGCCCGGAGAAAGGACTGCGCTTGCTTAGGCAGTTGGCAGGGAGGGAAGGGGACAGGCCTGGATGGGACAGGACGGACCCTCGGGTGGGCGGATGTGTCCTCGGGGTGACTGAGCCTGCCTGGCCCCCACCGACCTCATAATCAATGGATAAAGTGGGGAAAACGTGGAATACAGGTATCAGAATCTCTTCACTCAGGAGGGGGGAACCCCTGGTGAAAATGTGCACAGGAACTCTAACAAATGTCTGTCACAGAGAAAATCAGCGTAGGAGACAACTCCTCAGCAACAAAGCGGTCCCTTCGGAGAAAAGGTTGCCTTACAACTGGGATTAAGCCCTTCAATGAACTCTTCAAGGAGAAACCAAAACCGCCACTGAAATTCCTCAGATTGTTGAAATAATCACTAAAAAGGAGAATGATTCGGGTGTCACCCAGGAACCAGACTTGCAAGAAGAGCATCCTCCTCTGGACATGCTCCATGGGGTGGAAGAAGAAATAGTCCTGATAGTCCTGGTCCACAAAGACACCAAGTTCACTGGATACCGGTAAAAAGTTTGGTAGCACTCGAAGCCCACTCAAAGGAGAGAGAGGCGGTATGGGGTAAGCTCCGAACGTGATATGGACAGTATTTCCAGCAGAACTGTAAGAAGTTGCTCGGAGACACAGCTTGTAGCAAACTGTGGCCAGTATTTTCCCACGAGAACTTAAAACAAGCAGCCGAAGCCTCTCTTTTTTAATAAAAGAAAAATATACCTTTCTGAATTCATGCTTGAGAAATGCCCTTTTCCTGCTGGCTCAGATTTTGCCCCCAAATGGCATTTGATTAAACCGCACACAGCCCTCTGAGCCCACACTGCACATTTTTTGATACATTTGATCCATCCTTGGTTTCTACAGAAGATGGAGAAGGTCGGCTTGCGGAGAGAAGGCAGCTTAGCACTGAACAAGGTGTTGACACCCCTCCCGGTGCCCAAATACATGCATTTGAAGTCACTGCATAGGTTCATCCGGTATATAAACTGGGACCAAAGTTAGCTCCTGGCATGTCTGAAATAAGTAGGGACAATTCTGGAATTCCACAAGCTAACTGTGACCCAGGAGAGGAGACAACCACCCTGTTTGCAGTCACACAGGCAGAAGCAATGTCAGGCGTCTGGAGACAGCCATGCCCAGGTTAGCAGACAGGCGTGTGGAAAACCCATACACAGCTGGATTACACACACAGCCTCATTCGTGCTCGGTTTGCTTCCGATTACGGGTATTCCCTGTTCCTGGAGCAAGGGACCGTTGTGATGGAGAAGCCCTTCCTGAAGGGAAACCTGAAGGCACGTTTTTGCTCAGGGACTCTGCACAAGAGGACTGACGACCTCTTCTCCGTGAGCTTCCATCGCTGCCACAGACCCCTGCATGCCCGAATTGAACACTGGAACACAATTTTAGTTCTCATGCTCGCGACCCATGTGGACTTCCCCCCTCCACTGTAAAGATCCTACTTCTCGCAAGTGTTTGAACCACAGCTTATTATCTCACTAAACAGGACTTTCCCTTTCAGCCTGCAAGATATCTGCTGTGCAGTCATCTACAGATGCACCACATACAGTGGACTTGATGGGCTCCCTTTACCATCAATGTTACCGGACTTTGAAAAAGAATATCATTATAAACAAAAAGTGAGAGCTGGCTCATTAGAACAACAGCCAATCAAGGCAAAGGAAACTCTCCTGTCCCCAAAGGGCATTAACTAGATCTGCTTTCATGGGCATCAGACAGGACCCTACAGCAAGCACACACATAAGGGTCAGGCTTTCTCAGTACAGGATGTAAGCTCAGTGTTAATATCTGTCAGATGCGATCTGCTGTTACTCAGAAAAACATGGTGTCCATTGAGACAACCGAGGACAGAACTATAGGTGTTCAGTAAGGCTACAAAAACATTTTGCCGATTTAGCTGTTTGGCTTTTAATGGCTGTAGTAAATGCGTGAGGCAACTCTGGGGCACTTGCTATGAAGAATTCTATTTCTTACTGAAAAATAAACTGTTAACATTGGATGAGTATTTCAACAGTGTGACTAATGCTTGAAAGTATTATTTTTTCTAAGAATTTTTCTGTAACCTTCCAAAAGTAGTGATGTTTGTAGTTACTATAAACCAAGCTTCAGAAGTCCAAAACATAAAGACCACCTTCCTTTTAGAAACAAACAAAATGCAATTCTCTGGCCACAAGGGCACAGTGCAGTTCACTTAAGTGTTGATATAGTTTACAGTCAGTCTCCTTTTCTCTTCTGCAAAAGGTACTGCTACGTAAACCAGGTTTTCTAAAGAGTAGTTCTTAAAATTTCAGACTTACAAAAATTGGTAGAATTTTACTTAAAGGTCTTAGGTACAATTTTTTTTTTTTTTTTTTTAAGATTTTATTGGGGAAGGGGAACAGGACTTTATTGGGGAACAATGGTCAAATTGTTGTCCTTTCAATCTTAGTTGTGGGGGGTTCTGTTCAGCTTCAAGTTGTTGTCCTTTCAGTCTTAGTTGTGGAGGGCGCAGCTCAGCTCCAGGTCCAGTTGCCGTTGCTAGTTGCAGGGGGCACAGCCCACCATCCCTTGCGGGAGTCGAACCGGCAACCTTGTGGTTGAGAGGACAGGCTCCAACCAACTGAGCCATCCGGGAGCTCAGCGGCAGCTCAGCTCAAGGTGCTGTGTTCAATTTTTTAGTTGCAGGGGGCGCTGCACACCATCCCTTGCGGGAGTCGAGGAATTGAACTGGCAACCTTGTGGTTGAGAGCCCGCGCTCCAACCAACAACTGAGCCATCCGGGAGGCAGTTCAGCTCAAGGTGCCGTGTTCAATCTTAGTTGCAGGGGGCAGAGCCCACCATCCCTTGCGGGACTCGAGGAATTGAACTGGCAA
Source organism: Rhinolophus sinicus (assembly GCF_036562045.2). Taxonomy (NCBI): domain Eukaryota; kingdom Metazoa; phylum Chordata; class Mammalia; order Chiroptera; family Rhinolophidae; genus Rhinolophus; species Rhinolophus sinicus. The sequence goes on along the minus strand of NC_133763.1, from coordinate 44,934,505 downwards.
CCTTGTGGTTGAGAGCCCACTGGCCCATGTGGGAATCGAACCGGCAGCCTCAGAGTTAGGAGCACGGAGCTCTAACCACCTGAGCCACCGGGCCGGCCCAGGTACAAATTTTTTAATGAGTGCTTTAACTTAAAACACACTGGGAATAGCTGCTGCCATGTAGTCCCTGTGCGATTTTTAAAGTTGACATGTGTAGTCTAATTGTTGACTCGTTCGTTGGATCTTTTCCTATGCCCATGAGTTTGTGAAGCATGAATAAAATGAGACTAGAAGATGCTCAAACAAGTCAGATAATAACTATAGTGGTTGCTGATGTTGAGATTATTGTTAAACTATAATAATTTGGATGGCAGTATTCATCTCTTTGTGGTAAACTCTCATAGCAAAATTGCTTAAGTACAATTTATAGAATTTCACTGCAGTTAATTTTTAATGGAAAATCTGAAACCTAAATTGCAGATTTGAAAGGTACTATACAACCATTGTACCTGTAAATAACTTTACTTAGCACCTTTTTGTCACTTAGAATAGTATACAATACACTTGAGTGAGCTATTTTGGAAGTAATACCAAGTTCCAGTGTTTGCTTCTTAGTATTGAACTGAATTTACAGTTCTGTCCTAGACATTCTGCACGAAAGTAGTCGAATCCATCCTTCTGTCTTTTTGTTACTGTGCTCTGTACCACTGGTGAGTGCTCCTGAGTTTCCTTACCTGCTGTACCAGAAAGTTATTCTAGGTCCTCATGGCTATTGCCTAGGCTACAAAAAAGAAAAGCTACATTTGTATGCAACACTAATCCTTTGACTGCAAATGTATGTCTCTGCTTGCTGTGCCCTGTTATGGCTGCTTTTTTGTGCTAATGGAGTATGTTTGGCTCTTGTAAGTAAGTACCTAAGTAAGTAAGTAAAATGCACCTCTGTCCCCCCCTTAAAACCTTCGGATAAAGTCCCAATCTCTCATTTGGCTCTCCAGGCCTTCTAAGATCTGGCCCGATTAGTTTCGCAGCCTCTTTTCATCCAGTCTTTCCCGCAGACACCCTGTCTCCCCGTAGGTACTAAATTTCTCTGTGCGCCTGCAGTAGGCCTTGCTGTCTCCTGCCCCAGTTACTTCACACATCATGTTCCCCCTCTGAATTTTACTTTGCCCTCTTAGCCTTCTCTTTTTCTAACTTCTACTTATCCTGTTAGTCTCCACTGACAGCTCACCTTTTCAGTGCGGCACAGGCTGTTGGTCTGACCGACGTCTGCTCTCCTTCGTCCCAGGCACATGGCTAGACGGCGTTTACCAGTCCCTCCCTCCAACAGACAGACGTGTGGGTGAGCCTTTCGTGTTCCTTTCCTTTCCAGCAGCAGGAACCCATGGAAGCCCAGCTTCTATCACCAGACAGCACCCAAGGGATGGCAGAGCAACACGATGGAAAGAACACGGGTCCCTGGATGGTCACAGAGAGCCGAGCTGCCTGCCCACCAGGAATGCTCCCTTCAACCTGGAACATGTACTTCGGGCTTCTGGGAGAGAAAAGCTGCTTTCCTTCAGCGAGACTGCTTTTGAGCGAGCCTTGGGCTCACAAGCACGCTCAAGAAAGCCTCCCCCAGACTGCTTCACACCAGGTCAGTTTGCTGGGAAAGCCTCCCACAGCTTCCTCTACTGCCACTTAGCACTCACCACACTTGTAGTTATTTTTCACTTATTCATTTAACAAACATGTACTGAACACCTAGTATGTCTCCCTGGCACTGTGCTAGGCAACAGGGATAACAGTGGTGTTCCAGATAGGGGAGGTTCCTTAGCTCCTGGAGGCCTTCTATTGGGGTAACACACACACACCCACACCCAAGAAAATAGCAGCTAGTGATCGTGCTATAACAAAAACAAAACCCAGCGCTATAACCGTGTGAAAGATGGTTTCGTGGTCAGGGAAGGCCTACAACGTGGTGGCACTTAAGCTAAGACCTAACTGACAAGAAGGAGCCATTCCAGTGAAAAAGGACAGTTAGTGTCAAGACACATTCTTGGCCTACTTGAAGAAGAAACCAGTATGATGGGACGGAACAAGGGAGAACATAGTAAAAGCAGGACCCAAAGAAGCAGACAAGGGCCAGATCACACACTGACCTGTGAGCCACTCTGGATTTTACTCTAAATGTGACTATTTGCAATTATTTATTTAAAAGTTGACTTGTCTTCTAAACTGCAAGTGCCAGGAGAACAAGTCTCAATAGCAGAACAGGTGCCCCTCTTTTTGTCACCAGCATCGACCACAATGGCTGACACAGTAGGTGTCAAATGTCTGCTATAATGAAGGACTATAAAGAGATCGCATTACTTCTCCATATGTAAACATAAGGAGTCCTCAAGAAGTCATTCTGACTAAATTAGAGAAATACATGATGAGATACAAATTATAGTCTCTTGTGTACAAGAAAATGTATATTAGTTTTTGAAGTACTGTATAGTAATACACAAGGAAAAAATAAGCTTGAAACTCCAAGGACACCATTTGAAACAAAGCCCTCCCCCCTTTCCTGTAGCACGTCTTCATATGGAACTATGTGAAACAAGCCAGTTTCCCAACTAGTATACAAAAATAGGGTGTGAAATAGGTGGTTAGCTGACAAAGGTGTAACTACAATTCCATCCATTTAAACCAATTTTGTAATATTTTGGTAAACTAGTTGAGGGATACAACCTATCTTTCTAGGCAGGATACTGTTCCCTAAATTTCAATAGCTCTCTTAAGATTTACTTAGAATGACGAATCAATAGTAACAGAACAAAAGAAAGTAGGTGCTTTTTGTGCTTGGTAAAAGGTACTATCTTAGTATGTGCACAGGATGGCTTACAGATCTATAACGTTTAGAATAAAGAAAACTGTATCTCGAGGAATTTCTAGCATAAGGAAAATGTCAAATAAGCAAAGCACAGATCAGTATGAAACACAGACACTGAAAGAGGACCCTGTTTAGATCAGCCTGCAAAGGCCTAAGGAAAATAGTACTTCAGTAAGCTAACAACAGATTGGCAGATCGCAGTTGGAAGAGGCTCTTTCAGATCAATGTGATAACTTTTGCCAGTCTGCCAGGGGATGTGGAAAAACGAAAAACTGTTTAGAATAAGAAGGAAATAAAAAATGTATTTGAATGGAGAAGACTCTGGCAAAAAAGCACAGGGATTCTTACAGCTAAAACAGACCTTACAATACTCTTTCTAAAACTCCCTAATTCCAAGATGAGAAAAAGGAGACCTAAGAAATCCAAACAAGCTTTACACAGAGTTAATGAGTAGCAATGCTGGCAAAGCATTCAGATCTTCTGATCCTTTTTCATTAGGCCCTCTGAGAAAGCACTGTACCAGGTGCCCTTAAAGAATCCAAAAGAAACACACATAAGTTTTCCTATCTTCCAAGAGCTTACAATGTTGCTGAGGTGATATGACACACAGAAAAGAAAAAGGAAATATAAAAACAGGATGTAACGTTTTTTTTAATGCCAAATTATGCTCTATGAAAATACATAACGCATTTAGGGGGCTGGGGGATTAGGAACAAAAAACAAAAAAGGAACCAAAAAGCAAACCGGTGATTGTTGAAGTGGTACTGGAAAGAAAAATGACTTTGATGAACTTGTGTTCAGAATGGTACGAAACATAAGAAAGTGGAAAAACACTAAAAACTGTAATTTAAAAAGAAACTTTAAAAAATATGGATGCTTTCTATAGTCATGAAAATGAACACAGGCCATGAAAATGAATATAGATGGGCAGATCAGGAAGTTCATGTTTGCAAAATTAATTCAAATTACAAAAGCAGCAGTTACAATACACAACCAACAACAAGTTGCACAAGCTCCAAGTGTCAGAAGTTTACAAGGCAAGTTTGGCTCACTGATTTCTACCAACCCAAGCACTGGCTGAGCTGTGCTTATGAAAACAAAACCACAGAATGAAAGAATTCTATTTTCCTGAGAATTGTGAGTTTTGAGATTACCTCTTTCTCTTTTAGAAGGGAGTTCGGGTTTGGTTTTAAATCTCAAGTTATCAATCAACTTGCTCTACAATCCATAAATCTACAATGTCCAAAGTTAGGATAAACTCATCATGAAAATGTCACCAACACAACCAGAGCCAGGATATCTACAAGATCTCATTCACCATTTTAATCGTCAGATGCTTTACTGGCTTGGCTGCCTCCAGTTCCAACCACAAGTGCTTTTACCAAAATATGCTTCAAGCCACGAACAGTATCTTAAAGTCACTGATATCCTTCGTCATACCATCATATCATTATTATAATGCAGAACCCTAAGATAATTACATGTAAAGATCCAAAATCACCAGCTAAATAACAACTACGAGGTAAAATGACTTGTCAGATTTTTCAACGTTTTACAGAAAGCTTTAGACCTATACATGAAAAAAGGCTGGTAACGATTTGCATTGTCTGTAACGTTTTTGTTTTTTTTCAAACGACTACAGACCAGGAATCAAAAATAGCTTGACACAAACAAGAGCAAAATTGTAGGTTCTGCTGAGGGCATCGGCCACTTAATTTAACCCCACTTCATCAGGAGCAGGAAGCCACGCTGCTGTTTTCAACCGAGTTACTAGGAAACAAGATAAAGGGCAGATTGGGCAGAAATCTACAGTTGAAATGAAGATTTTGATACAATTACTTAAAATCCCCAAAGTGTCACTAAAACCAAGCATCTAGGGATGCCTCAAAATGAGGGCAAGCGGAGGAAAGACGTTAGAGCTCGGGCTTGTTTTTCCCCCTTCTCTAGCCCCTCCTCCCTTCCCCCACCTAAACAGGAAAGAAAGCGCGCCCAGCATAAACACAGGCCAGTACTCCCGGATTGTCACCACAACAAACTGGAGGTTAGACCAGCGCTCCTGGCGACCGAACTCGGGGTCTCGGTTGCTAGGCACAAAAAGGGCCTCTTTCCCACAGATCTGTGAACAGTGTGGGCCTCACCCAAGAGTTTTGGTTGTTTCCTCACCTTTAAAAACAAAAACAAAAAAGAAAAAAAAAAAAGGAAAGAAAAAAAACCCGAAAGCGTTGGGAAAATGACAACAGACAGCAAAAGTTTCCGTCCGAGCCAGACCTCTAGATCTGACTCGCACAGATCTACGTACATTCAGTGGGCTGGTCCCACGGCGTCTCCCCCATCATTACAAATGACAAACCTACCGATTAAAGAACATCAGCGGAGAGGACAGGAAAGGGTCCACACCCACCCCACCGCCTCCGTCCTCTCCAGACACCGCTTCCTGGTCCCAAACAGCACAAATAACCCACAACCATGGTGATCGGCAGAGCTGTGAAATACACACGCACAAGCCACACACTGGGAATCTGCCACGACAGCCGGGGGAAAAAACCGGCCCAGCGAGGAGACGCAAGGCGGCCCCCTGTCATTTGAGGACAACAACACGCCCAGGAGACAAGTGGCAGGAGGCAGGGGGAGTTGCCCCGAGAACAAGCCCTGAGCCTCCTCACTTTCCTGGGAACGCAATCCCCTCCGCGACCGCGAAAGGCCGGGCCGCAGGACACGGCGCCCGGTCCCGGGTGGGGGCTCCCCGAGAGAGGCGTCCCCCGCAGGCCGGGCTTCCCGGAGAGCCCGCGGCCGGCCCGGTCCCGCCTCCGGGAGCAGAGAGGAGGTCGCTCCCGCCCGAGGACCCTTCCCGCCCGCCCGCCCCGACTCACCGCCGGTGTGTCTGGTTCTCAGCCGTGAGCGGGGGCTGCCGTGAGGAGGCGGCGGAGACGAGATCCGGGGCCCCGCCGCCGGGTCATCATACCCCCCGCGCGAGCCGGCCCGGGCCCCGGCCCCCGCCCCCCGGAGCCGCCCCCGCGCCCGTTCCGCGGGGGGAGCCCCCTCAGCCCCCCGCCCGCTCCGCCGCCCGGGCCCTGGCCGCCGCCTCAGCCCCGTGCGCTCCCGCCTCGGCCTCCCGCTGCCGTCCGGGGCCACCGCCGGGCCCCTCGCTCCGCAGCCGCTGTTGTCGCCAGACCCGACGAGCCGAGAGCCGAGCGGCCGGCCCCGCCCCGCGGGAGCTATTCACCCGCCCCGCGCCATGATACCTACTGAGGCGGAAGTGCCGCCGAGCGCGCGGAGGAGAGCGGACGGGTCGGGACCAGCGCACCGACGGGGGGGCGGCGGCGGGGCGACTCCGTCGGGCATCCGTGGGGGCGCCCGTGGGGAGCCAGCGTGGGTGGAGGACGGGGGCCGACTTCTCCGCCCCCTCCCCACGGCCCACCCGCGGTGATTTAAAGGAGATTGGTGGCGGGAAGGGGTCCCGCTGTAAAATGTCAGCCCAACCAGTGTGACATCACCACGGTCTAGTGTGACACCCCCAGAAATTGAGCAACGCGCGGAAAGGCAGTGCCTCCCCGGGAAGCTCCCCTGCTGGTGAGGAATTACCCCGGTTTAGGCTTTAATGTTTCGTTGCCATCTAGAGATGTTGGAGCAGAGTGACACCCGGGGACACGGGGACACCCAGAGCCACTTAGGGGGCCCTCCCTTGGCCGCCTTGGGGATCCTGGGTTTGCTTTAGGAGGTGAGAAAGAACAGCTGTGCTGTGAACCCAACCCCTTGAAACATGCGGTGAGCAAATGCTACCATAATTTGCTTGCCTCTCCCAAGAGATACGTAGGAAGGCTGGATTGTCCGGAAACGGAAGGCGATGGGCACAGGACATTCTGAAGAAACAGACAATGTGAAAACTACCAGTGGGTTACTTAGAACATAAGTTTCTACTGGGGTGAGTAGGAGCTTAGAAAGACAGGTACCATCTCCCATGATCGAGGTATTTCTGCAGGACTTCACATAAACCTCCTGCTGTGTAAAATGTTCTGATTCCTAAAGTGGGGGACATTTTTAGGGAGGTAGTAGTATAATTGACTTTTTCCATCCCAAACGTGCTGGAGGCTGCAGTGATCTGAGCTCTAACAGTGTCTGTCCAGCACCATGGGTACTTGCATGTGTACTCTTTGAGGAGGGAGACAGCTATGGCTGAGTGAAGCTGTCTTTCTCAGATCTCATTCCTACACACTTGACTTCTTTGGAGCCCCATCTTTACACACACAAGCACACAATTTTTGTGAAGGTGTGCTAAAGTGGTTATGCTACCTTTGGGTTTCTCTCCTGGCTTAACCACACTGGTAGCAGTTCTGTTTTGTTGAGAACAGGGAAGTTATTTCCCTAGAGGATCAGGGTTAGCTAAACAGTTTTGTTTGCTTATTTCCACAGAAACTTTGAGAACATAAAGTCCTACGTTGGGCTGACCTGGGAAACATCAAGACAGAGAGAGTGGGTGAGCATGCCTGTGTGGGGAACCAGGAAAAAGGCAGAACTTGAGTTCTGGGGTAGCACAGATCCTGCTCCAAAAGCAGGCTGCAAACACACTAGTTGCCTTGGTTCAGCCCAACTCCATGACATGCTTCTAAGCTCCTACTCACCCCAAATTAGGTCCCTTTTCTCTTTTCAAACATGCTTCAAAATACACCTGTAGGCAACTTTCCTGATTGACCAACCCCCACTGTATTCAAATTGTTCAGTTCTGCATCACCATTTGACTGCTTACTTATTTACACGTGTCGATCTCTACTTTTATTGTTCTTAGATCATTTCCTCGGTCTGTCTTATTACATGGAGACCTTAAAATCTAGTATTTTCCCCTCTCTAATATTCATTCATCCATCCAACAAACTGCTTGTGTGCCTACTGTATGCCAGGTACTCTCCTGGAGTCTGGACCAGATGCAAGATGAGGAAGACATGGTCTTTCTCTCAAAGAGCTTATAGTCTAGTGAGGAGGGAAATGCATAGAGACATATAAGACGTGAATGACAAAGTCAGAGAGCGTCTTTGGAGAAGGCAGTGTTTGAGCATAGTGCAGTCAAAGGAGTGTCAAAGTTTAACGTCGCTGCAGTTCATTGGCCCATTCAGCAAATATCTATTGCGTACCTTCTGTGTGACAGGCACTATATTAGAAATGATAGATACAAAGAAGAGAATGCATAGTCCATGCCCTGAAGGCGCTTCCAGTTCAGCAGAGAAGTGGCAGGATATGGAATTAGGAAGATAGGTTGAGTCAGATGTTGAACGGCAATGAAGAGCTGTCAGAGGTTTAATCAGACAGGAAATAGGAAGGAACCTGTGCTTTAAAGAGAGAACTGGTGGCCGTAAGGAGGCTGGCTGGCTGGAGAGGGTGATGTCTAGAGAAAAAGCCTGATTAGAAAACTATGACGAGGGTATGATCAAGCAAGGAACGTTGAGAGAAGGGGAAAGATATGTGACCGATTTCCTCCCAGACGAAGTCAGGGCAATTGGAGAGGGAGATGGAAATGATGCCAGTTGGAAGCAGTGAAATCTCACCTGGGGTATGACATCCCTCTAGGTCCTAGAGCCTACATTCAGTGTTGCAGGCAAGAAGTCCCTTGCTCAGGAGCTGCAGTGCTTACGGCCAAGTAAGTGAAGCCGACCAACGGCTGTGTCTTCAGAGAAGCTGAGTCAAAAAGCTAGGAAAACTATCCAGACAAGTGAATCCAAGGGGCCAGGAAGAAAAAGAGAATTCAGGTAGAAGCCAACAATTGTAAAACTGGGAAAACCAGACAAGAGTGCAAGTCTGAAGGAAAGGATAGGAGGCAGCACATGGAAGAATCCTTTGAGCCAACAGAATAGTGAAGACAGGAGTCCTGGAGCTCCCATGGCCACCTTGTGACCATAAATGTGACAGCAAAGATAAAGACAGTCAATAGGCTGAGGGCAGCAGAGGAGCCGATGGAAAGTGTGTCCTTGATGACATAGTGGCACTTCTGAATGAGCCTGGCACCACCCACTTCTGGACGTCTTTGTAAGGAAGTAAATGTCTTTATGTTTTAAAAACATTGTGAGACACATGTTCTATTATTTTGCAGCCCAGATCAGTCTTAACTAATAGAGACGAGGACTAGGGGAGATTTTTCTAGAAGAAGGAGCTAATCGGTGGAGTCCGAATGTTCTGAGAAGTCAAAGAGAATGAGGACTGAAGAGTGGCCAGTGGATCTGGCCACCAGAAGTCCACTACTGATCTTGGTAAGAGCAATTTTAGTAACATAGTGGAGACAGAAGTCATGTGGCTCCTACATAGGATTTTTCATAGCATGAGTGGTGACTGACAAACTGGGAAGGATGATTTTGGTCCACCTGGTGATGGAATCTATTCTGGTCAATTCCCACATTCAGCTGTCAACCTCCAAGGAAGCTACTTGGGTCTGTGCCGTCCACTTCAGCTACATCCGGGGAATCGTGAACTGAATCATTCTGACTGCTCCGTGTATCACTTCTCACAGGAATAAGCCAGGAAAAGCTGTTCTGGCCCCTTAACTGGTTTTATAGAGGGCAAATCCAGCATGTGTGATGGAGGTTAGAATAGAACCTTTTTGTCTTTCTTCCGGGATTGATTGACTGTATACCAGGCACTGAGTTAGACAGAATAAAAAGATTAATAAAGCACACTCCCTTCTCTTGAGGGTCTTGCAGTACAGTTTAGGAGACGTCTGTGACATTGGTCTTCGAAGTGTTATAAGTGCTGAGAAATATGACAGTTTACTGTGTCTGTAGGTGACTTCTAGAAGTATTGTGGTCTTAAAGAAGATGGCACTACTTCTGGGGCATCAGTGAGCTGTTGTTTGTTTTTAGTAACGAAAGTACATTTTTTATGCAAAATATGAACAGAAGAATAAACATGCCGTTATCATATCGAAGGTACATGAGCTCTGAGGTGTGACAAGTACCTAAGGTTACTGGTCTGCACTAGGCTGCTGGGCAGCTGGGGGTTAGGAAGTAAACGCAGGGCAGAGGTGAGGGCGGTATAAACAAAGCTGAGAAGTGAGGTACCCGCCTGCGCTAGGAAACTCCAAGGTAATCAGGTGAGTGAGCATTCCATTTCGTCCCCGCTTTCTCCTCTGTACTGTGAGAAGGCTTTGCTCACTGCCTCCCCACGCCCCTCCGTCCCCAGCATCTCCCCACTAAAGCGGAGTTGGTTGTGGGGCTGAGTAGTCTTTCTGCAGGTAGGAATCTGACTTGCCTGTTCTCAAGTCTAGTCTTGTTTTCTTTTTGCATCAGAATAGGGCATTTTGGGGACTGTGTCCCCGCAGAAATGATGGCTTTGGTACAATAGGAATTTGGACGAAGGCCATACCTGTGAGATGGGAGGTTTGCAGGAATTAGGGAAAGTGGGCAAGAGACGTTACCCCTAATTTTCCTGATTTTCACGGGTCAACCCAGAGACTATTCTGGGGGAAGAGCAAATGCCTTGAATACTCACACAACCCATGTCGACTCCCCTTCAGACCTTCCCCTGTCATGGTTTCTGTTTTCTCCCTTTTCTGCATAACTGGCTTACTCTCATGTTCTTCATATACCAACCTTTTATCAGCAAAACCAAGGGATGGTGCTTTTTTCTCTCTTTCTCTGGATCGTCCTCATTTCTCATTATCATCGTGTCCCCGCCATTCTGTAGCTTCTCACCTTTTCTTTGACCAAGGGTTACACGAGCTTTTAGCGCCTGCATTCCATATAATCTTTCCCTATCATCAATTCCACGCAAAAGCCAAAGCCAAAACAAATGCTCCGGAAAGGCGCATGAATCAGGACAGGAACTCGAAATTTCATAATTGAATATTACTTATGCTAAGTTCATTTAGCACTTCCTACAAAAGTCATTTAGCACTTCCTTTCGGAAGTCAAAGAGGCCTGTGTGCAGTACCCCTTGTCAAGCACAATTCCTGAAGGTGGTTGGTAGAATAACTGTTTTGTTGAGTAAATTACTGAGTGTTTATTCACAGTGCTCAAAGCATCAGAATTCACCTAACTGTAGAACAGAGTTTAAGAAATCTCAAAATAACAATCTTCATCTTTGGCTGTGAATTTAACTTAATTATTTTGATACTACTTTTGGACATTCAATTTTATAAGATCTGTAAGCTGTCATCAAATGGTTAGCAAATGGTTCTCCCATTGGGGGTGGGGTGGAAGGAGGTTCCCTATCAAAACTCAAGAGGGTAAATTGTCTGACGTGAAATAGGCTTCTGCCTGACCCACCTCAGTGTTCCCAGAATGCCCATTCTAGAAGAAAGAAAGATGTGGGCGTTAGAGCCCGATGTCACTAGGAATCCTGACTTTAGTTCCTAGGGTGTGATAGTGGGCATGCCCACTTTCCTCTTAAAATGAAGATAATAATACTTTTTCCTTATCTCCCTCATTCCATCCATCAGAAAATTTCTTTAATGGTACTTCCAAAGAAATCTTGACTCCACTACTATTCATCTCCGCTGATACTGTCTGCAAAATCAGAAAGTCTATGCAAAGTGAAATACAGAACACGAATAGATATGGATTTTCACTCTCAATTAAAACGGAAGGCAGGTTTTAATTATGTCTGTAGTGACTAGGAGCCTTGCAGAGAAAGGACACACTCTCAGGGACCAAAAGTTATCTTGTTCGTTCTGGTGCTCTTCTGTAAGGATGTCGACTATTACCTCTTGGTGAGTTAAATACAAAGGCTCAATTCAAACTGAACTCAACTATGCTCTGTTCTCCCTTATATCTTATACATCTGTCTTTACAAATGCAGATAGTCAAAAATCAGGATGAATGTTATTCTCTATAAAAGTTATTGGTTAAAACTTCATACTAATTTAAATAATTTAAAAAGTAAGTATTCTCTGATAAATGAATTTTTTTTTTTTAACTGAAGAGTCCTAGTCTCTCAGGAGATGCAACCTCTAACCCCAAGGCTTGTGTTGACTCCAAGCAAGTAAACCGTGATTTTTTTTTCCCCTGAGTACATAATTCTAAAACATGTCTTATAGGAAAGTGTTATTCATAAAATATTCCACTTATTTTATTGTAAATAAACTCACTCAGTTTTTTTCTTCTTCCTTTCTTCATTCCGCCCAAATAAGTGCATCTATATAATATCTGTGGGTATGTATATGGTTATGTATACACTTTTCCTTTGTGAAAGCTTTGGTGGAGGAAAACGTGTTTTTGTCCCTGTGGCTGCTTATGCCAAAGAGGTAACTCTGACAGCTTCATATCCAAACACCATGCAAAGCCCTTTCTTCCAAAAACCCAGTCCAGCTCACCAATCTCTCTCCGCTGCAAGAGCGTCCTTACCGGTATTCTTGCATTCATTCTTGCCCCATTCTCCACCTGTTGCTTTAAAATATGCCATGTTTCCCCGAAAATAAGACCTACCTGGACAAACAGCTCTAATGCGTCTTTTGGAGCAAAAATTAATATAAGACCCAGTCTTATTTTACTTTAATATAAGACTGGGTCTTTAATATAATATAATATATAATATAATATAAATGAATACCAGGTCTTGTATTAATTTTTGGTCCAAAAGACACATTAGAGCTGACTGTCCCGCTAGGTCTTATATATACAATATATAATATATACATATATGTGTACAATATGTAATATATATATCTGTATAGCTCATATCACTCCCCTACATTAAAGCTCTCCAATAGATTCCCATTACCCTTAAGATAAAACCCAAACTTCTTTCGGTCCCTTCTGGTTCCACTTCTGCCTCGCTCTCTGAGCGCTTCTCTTCTCCCCTTTGGCCACACGTTCTTCGTGAAGCTTACACCCATCACATGGTCCTTGTGCTGATGCTACGACCTTCAGGTCTGCACGTGACCGGCTCCTTTTCATCACTCAGGTCTCATCTTGAGTGTCAATCCCACAGACACCTTCCTTGACCTGGATCTGAACTTCTCCCCAGCCCCATTAGCCAGTTTTCTTTTCCTGTTAGCACTTAGCACTGTCTGGTATGTATTTATGTATACTGTGTGTCTCTCTCCTTTAGAATGGAAGTTCCCGATGGGCAGGCCATTTTCTGACTTGTTCACTCCTTTATGATTATAAAGGCAAGCAGAATCATTCTGTACCGATGTAGGTAGTTTGTCCTGGGGAAGACACTGGAGGAAGCACCGTGAACCCAAGACAAAATAGCTTGTTGCAGTGGTGGTTAGGAAGAGTGAGAGGTGGGAGGCAGGTAACAGACTGACAGCTACGCACTAGTGGTAGCATCAAATTTATGCACATGGACCCCCGGACAGAATTTCTCCTGCTTAAGAACCACTTCAAGAGGGCAGAGAGAGCTGTCTCCCTGGGTGTGGACTTGAGATAGAGGACCCAGGTCCAAATCCCTTTTCTTAAAACAAGCAGACTCACTTATTTCCAATTTCCTACCACAAAGGGAAGTCTGGGTCAGAAATGAGAGATCATCCCCCAAAGCCAGCCAGGCAGATTTTCTTCTCTAAAGGAACTAAAGTCACTGTCAGTCTCCTTGTGGAAAAATACAGTTTTTCCCACAGATCTTGAAACAACTAATTGATCTCTAGGGAACTTCCTTTCCCCCAGTACCTTCAAGCCTAATGCAAGACCTCCATAGATCTGTGGGGGTTATCTGAAGATTCTAAAAATAAATTGGCTACTTAGATATATGCCATGCAGCATTTTTGTATCAGAGTATTGAGACACCAAACAAATAAGGCAATTGCCAATCTCTATTATAAGCCAAAGTTACTTTAGGATAATAGTATGGAATTTTCCCATTAATAAAACACAGACATGCCACCAATTAAATTTGTCAAAGCCCTTTGCTTCTACTCCCCTACCTTAATTCATATAGATCCCACTTCAAGGAATATGCGTGACACAGCACATGCCAAGAGTGGACAGGTCCCCATGTCGCAAGGAGATAAAGCCAATCTGGGGCCCCTGGTACTGAAGATTGCCTTATCTCTCCCTGCCACCTTTGGGTAGCACAGAAGTGAGACAGCGACAGGTGCCTAGTAGGAAGTCAGGCTAAGCCTTGACCACGTAGCTTAGTAGATATTTGTTAACACACAAGATGATTTTTCATGTTTACATATACCGTTCTAATAGCATCATTTGAACATAATGAGTCTTCAAGTTAATTTAATGCTATCCTATTCTGCAGGAAGGATGGTAAAAAAAATTTTTTTTTGGAGGGCAATTGGGCAGAATTTGCACCAAGAACTTAAAACTGTAATCTCATGTCCAGTAATTTATTCCAAGGAAACAAACCAAAGTGTCACGATACAGGCATAAAGATGTTCATTGTAATGTGTATAGTTGTGCAAAAAGGGCACACAAAATGTTGAATACTGCAATGTTGAGATATACCCGTATGACAGGGCATGTAATATTTAATATACTCTTAAAAATGGCATTTTGAATACTTAATGATACAAGGAAATGCTTAAGATATTAAGAAAGTACACTGCAGGATAGAAAACTGTAAACAGTATTACCCAATTTTGAAAAAAAATATATTTAATACATTTACATGCACCATAAAAGACTAAAACAAGTGATCTACATGGAGGAATTATAACTTATTTTTTCTTCTTTATATTTTTATATGATTTCCGAAGTTTCTTATTTTGTATACAGAATAACTTTTTAAAGAACCAGAGGCTGAGAACCAATTTCTGAAACACCCATCATCTGGGAGGCAGAGCTAGGAATTTTCCCAATTATCTAACTTTCGTGGCAAGCAGGAGGTAGGTATCTGTCTGTTGTACAGAGGCTCTGCTGTGTAAGCGTGGTGTCTCTCCTGGCCCAGGGTGCCCTGGATCGAAGCCCAGGACAGGCCCAGGTTTCCTGCTGCCCCACATGCCTCACCTGCTGCGGCTCCTCATGGGCCCAGGGGAGGTTTACAGTGAAGGTCACTGACAAAACACAGCTGTGTACAGCTTGCCCAAGAGGAAGGCCTTACTTTGCCTTCTTAACTCTTCATATCTTCTTCCAAAAGTAGGAAACTGTTTTTCCTGGACCAGAAACAGAGGCTTCTTCCTTACGAAGCCTCGGGGCTCCATGCTGAAGCAGTTTTTACCCACGTGCCCAGCTCCACGTGCCTGTGCCGTCTCTGAGCCTGTGGGATCTGCTGTCCTGCTTACTGGTTTGGCACTTTGTCAGGCCGTGAGCAGGACAGGGCAGAACTGCATGCCCCCGCCCCTTCCACCAGCTGGCTCCTTGGTCTCTGCCCTGGATACTAAAACAAACAGGCTGTGTGCTCTGGCTCCCTACTCAACCCAAGGGCGGGGGGGCAGCAGCAAATATCCCAGCTATGTGAACAATCAGGAATATCTGGCAGCACATTTGATCTTTTGTAACTTTATTTCAATCAAAGTCAGGGCCTTCTACGGCTGGGAGGCCTGTCCTACCCTAAGCCTGGTTCCAGGTATTGCCTTGGTGAGGGGTGCCCAATCCCCCAGCTGGTTCTGTTCCAGCTCGGTCCCCAGTGACACTAACTGCAAACCCTCCCGGAGGCAGAGAGAGGTGGAATTTTTCTCCCCGGTTCCAAGGCTCTTCATCACTTCCTGTTCTCTCCCAGAGGCAGAAACAGGAAGTCACTTAGATAGGGTCATGGCAAGTCAGTGACATTCTGGATTGGAACGTGCTGCCTGGATCACCACTTTATCCTCCAGCGCCAGCGTTCCTAACTTAAAAAACAGAACTACCTGGGGACTTTTATCTAAGAAAAAGGGAGAAGGGGACATGGAGAATGGCACATGACACACAAAATCACAATGGGGAATAACCTGGATTTCTGTGTGTGTGTGTTTTTTTTGTGTGTTTTTTTTTGAGAGTGCAGCTCATGGTGGCCCATGTGGGGATCGAACCGGCAACCTTAGTGTTATTAACACCACACTCTAACCAACTGAGCTAACCGGCCACTCCTTTATATCTTTTTCTTTTTTTTTTTAACCTGGACCATTTTGATTCAGACTCTATCTTTCTGCAGCCACATAAGAGGAATGCATGTTCAAAAAAGTTGGCGAAATACCATGTTAAACAAATGTAAACAGATTAAGTTACTGAAGGCCTGCTTAGAACCTTAGATGTGCTCATGGTGTGAAGAGGTTATAATTAAGTGTTTCTTAAACACTGTCAAGTATAAACTAAGGATTCCATAGGCATCAGTCGTGCAAAGGAACACACTTTGAGAAGTGTTGCTCCAGGGTGAGCCCATAGGATCCTGTGGAGATAGAAAAGTAAGGCCCTGACCAAACTCTCCCCACCAGCCTTCAGCCACTATCTTCAAAGCTAGATGGATGTTGGATCAAACGAGGTTTGACTCAGCAAGGATTTATGGTATTTTTCCACTTGCTGGTCAAAGCCCCTGGAAGAGAAGCCTGCCTGGAAAAAGTTCGCTGGAGTCAGAAGGTATTTTAGTGCTAAGCCCCTGAACTCAGGAGCCAACAGAGGGGCTGCCTTGCTGCTCTGAGGCAGGGGCGAATCCCAGCCCCTCCAGCTGCTCTGGTTCCCTGACCCTGCGGAGCCATCATTGTCTCCTCTGGGGACCGAGTGGGGCCCTACACCAGTTTCCTGCCCAGTTTCCGGAGAGAGAAATTCCTCATCTGTGGATGTTAAGTGCATTGAAAAGCCCAAGGGGGCAGTCAGTATCTTCTGGGACTCAGGAAAAGGGACTGCCCCATCCCATTCTTTGCTGCAGACTTCTGGGAACAACTGCTTCTTGATCCGCAAAGGATGGTGGGAGGGCTGCTTCTCAAGGTTCCCAGAAAGGTCCTCATTCTCCGCCCTCTCTGAGTCACTGACAGCTTGAGATTGATCAGCATTTTCCTCAAGGGATTCAAACACGACACCGTGGGTTCTTGGCTTCTTTAGCTTCCTTTCTAACAGCAGACAGAGAACGCTTGGTTTTCTAGAGGAGGAGCTCATGTATTGCTGTACAGAGTCTGGAACCAGGGGCACAGAGAGCCTGGGGCTCAGGCTGTCCTCAAAGTAGTTCCTATAGGGCTGCCGACTGACAATGGGCACCACCCGGCAAGGCTTCAGCGCTGCGACAAAGGTACGAAGCTCTGAGTAGGAGGAATGGTCAGAGTAAGGGATGACGTGGATATTGGGGTGGGAGCTGTGGATTTTCCGGCTTGTGGGCAGGACAGCAATGGTCGGGTGGGTCTGGTTCCAGCGCAGCATGGCAGAACGGCAGATGTCCAGGTGGTCCACGGCGTGGATGCGGCCCTCCTTCTCCTCCATGGTGAAAACATCTGCCAGGCCCAACAGCTGCACCAGCTCCAGGCGCCGAGGACTCAGTACCACCCAGGTCCGCAACTCCAGGGCCAGGTGCTCCAACAGTGACTCTTTCCCCAGGCTATAGAGTCCTGAATAATGGTAAAGGGGTTGGGGAAAGTAAGAATAGGAAGAGAATGAAGCGCTCAGGAAATCCTAATACATCAACCAAATAGTTAACAAAAATACACAAAATTAACGGGGCAATCAGTACATCAGGGAGAGGATGGCATTTGAGCTGAGCTATAATATATGGAGAATGGGGTAGGGGGAGGTTAACACAGAATCCATTCATTCATTCAGTTCAACAAAGGAAAGCATCTAGCAAGTGTTAAACAGTGTGAAAACAAAAAGTCTCAGTCCTCAAGGAGCTAATCGACATGGGAACCCAGAAATCACGTGGTTAAGGGCAATGTTAATTAGAGACATTCACACAGCATTATGAGGGCACAGAAACGTAGCTACCCATTGACAGAGGGAAAGTTTCCTGAAAATGACAACTGAGCTAAGTCTTAAAGGATGGGTCCAACTTAACATGGTAGAGAACATTTGGAGAGGTCAGTTTGGTGTTACTAAAGTACAAAGAAGGAACTGATAAGAAATGCCACTAAGAGGGGTCATACAATACAGGGCCTTTATGTACTGCTGAGGAGCGTGGACTTAATTCTGTAAGTTGAAGGGGAACCACTGAAGAGTCTGAAGCAGGAAAACAGCTCATTCAAATCACAGGAATAATATGATCAGGGTGTTAGGGGAAAAAAAATGTGGCAGCAGTGTTATTCAATGGCCTCGAGAAGAAGACACTGAAAGCAGAAATACCAGTTAGAAAACCCAAACAGTACTTATACAGAAAAAAAGTGAGGCCTGAATTTGGGTAATGGTGATGGTAACATATGGGAGATGTTGTTTCACAGTTGTTTTCAGGCCTTTTCTGGAGGTATATTTCAAGTCCATAACCGGATTGTGAACTCCTTTAAACAACTTATATTTCTTTTATAGCTACCTTATTCTTCATCACGGCACAAATGTAGCTGATTTTCTTTTCTCTCTCCCTATTGCGCCCCCTCCCCACCTTTCTTTTAAACCTTTTCTAGGTCCTTTACCACGAGACTGTAAGCCCTCATATTTTATTCATCTTTCTATTCCCATTGCCTATCAGAATACCTGGCACATAGTAGGGGCTTATTATATATTTGCAAAATTAATAAAACCCTACTACAGCACCCTCCTAGCCAGCTGTGCTTCTCTGGGAAAACTCAGCATTGAAAACTCTAAGAATAGTTAGCAGTCCTGAGAGGAGGGGATATTTCTCAATCAATCTGGTAGCCACCCTGGAAGGTGTACAATTTTTTTTCAATGACTTTGTTTAACTCTACTTTGAAACTCCTTCCAGAGTTGGGGCATATACTTTTAAAATATTCATCGTGGCACAAATGTTTTTCCTTTTGTGGCTTTATTATAATTTTGTAAACAATAAAAAAATTTAGAACTAGCTCTATTACATTTTTAAAAACAATAATTGAGTTTCATAAACTATCTTAAAAGGCAATTCCAAAAGAGGAGTCCCCAAAATGTCTTGTTCTATTGTGGAATTACTAGAAGAAGCATACGGTTGGTTTTTCAGTGTATCTAATTTTAAGCACAACATTAACTTGAATATCTATATACTGATAAATTCCATTCACTCATAACAAATATTTATGGAATGCCTCATCAGCCATTAATCTAGGCATTTGGGATATATCCATTAGTAAAACAAAGAGCCCTGCCATTGTTACAGTCTAGCAGGGGGAGACATAATAAAAACTAAATACAATAAATACGTAAATTATGGAATCCATTGTAAGGTGATGAGTGCACTATTGTCCCTCTGTCACTTAAATCAAAGCTCTTTGTCCGAAGAGCAATGGTTGCATTTAGGATCAAGGTCAAAAAGTCTTACAAGTACTTCAGCCCCTGCTGCCATTCCAGCCTCCTCACCCACTGTGTGCCTCTCACACTAGTTGCTGCTTCTTTTCTACAAACACACAAGGCTTCTTCCCACCTCCATCCATGCTCTCAAGGAGTTTATGTTGGGGTGTGTGCGTGCCAGGGGAAGTGGGGAATAAACAACAAGCAATAGCATATTAAAACACAGAGTATGTGTTTTAATATGATGAAGTGCTGAGTGCTATGAAAAAAATTGAACTGATGCAGGGGATCAGAAGTAGGGGCTGTGAGTGTAGGGATAGTAGACAGCTGGCAACTTTAAATAAGATGGTCAGGGTAGATTTCGTGAAGAAGGGGAGAGCTGCACAAAGCCTTAAAAGATGTGAGGACTCCCCATCTCCCCCCAAGCCTAGATGTACTGGCTGTGGGTGAAAGAAACAGGAAAGGAAACTACTCACCAATCTTTACATTATGTTCTGGGTGCTTTCGAATGAGCTCGACAATCTGGCGGGCAGCTTCTTCTTGGGAAGGAAGAACCAGAGCTGGATTGCAATTGGTGTTGTCTAGGTATAAGGTATGGATCTGTTTCCCCCCTCTCAGGGCTGGCTCCTTAAGCATGGATGGTGTATATCGAAAATCACCTGAAAGAATATATGGGGTCTGAGGGTCAGAGACAAAAGTATAAAACACGAGGCTTTCCAACAACAGATGGGCATTTGCTTACTGGCCTGTGGAAAGCTATCTTGGAGTCTGGTACTGAATAAATATGTAGACTACAGCTTCCTTGTGGATATGTCTCCATCTTGCTCCTGTTTTTTTCATTACTCATGACAAGGTGTGGACCCTTAAAGAGTGGGAATTCAGTTAAGGACCCCTGTACTTGCATGGAATGAAGCTAGGAGACCTCTAGACATCTATTATGAGTTAAGGCTGCTCAAGAAAAATAGTGTCTAGGTGGAGAAGGTAGGAGGGACCCCTTCGGAGGCCCACCTGTGTAAAGGATGGTTCCAAAGTATCCTTCAAAGAGAAACATGACAGAGCCAGGGCAGTGGTTGGCATCCATCAGGGTTACGGTCATGGTCTC
Source organism: Rhinolophus sinicus (assembly GCF_036562045.2). Taxonomy (NCBI): domain Eukaryota; kingdom Metazoa; phylum Chordata; class Mammalia; order Chiroptera; family Rhinolophidae; genus Rhinolophus; species Rhinolophus sinicus. The sequence continues at coordinate 44,914,371 of NC_133763.1, read as the reverse complement.
TCGCCCAATTTCATCTAGAGGCAGGACATGGCTCTCACCAACCTCCAGGGCTCGGATCCACTGCTTAGATACCTGAGGAAATAATTGGTCATCCCAGTGAACACAGATTCCCTTCCCTGATACCTCCCTGGCCCAGAAATTATCCCTTTCCGGAATCAGGGAATGCTGACCATCTAGACAGCGATTCTCAAACTTACCTTATCATAATAATACCTTGGGGCATCTTTTTGAAAAATTCCAACCATATTTCCAGAACCGGCACCAGCTATTATCTACTTAATCGGAAGTGGGGAGAGACGAAGTGCTGGAGAATTTGTATATCTACCCAACACATTAGATGAATTCTTGTGATGCCGCAAGTTTGGGAAACCCTGGCCTAGCTTATGTGAAGAGGTGGAACAAGTTTCCTTAGTTGGACCAGAAGATCTCCCTAACCTACTTACAGCTGTAACGTCCCAGTCTGCCAGTTGGAAGCCACACTTCTATCCTGGGCTAAAGATGCAACTCTGGGTTCAAACTCCCGCACTTGTAACAACCAGTCCTCCTGGTCCACAAGACTCCAAGGCAGTGACAGATCGGCAGTCCCCACCCAGATGCCTAGACCAGCGCTCGGAGGCCGACTCCAGCCCCCCCATACCTGTAGGTGACGATGCAGGAGGAAAGCAGTGATTGGGGAGCAGTAGAGGGGTCGGGCCCAGGTGCTCGTCAGCCCCACGGTGTGGTCCGAGTGCATGTGGGACAGAAAGAACAGCCGTGCGGAGGCAGCCCGGCGCAGGCTCCAAAAGTCCACCGCGATGGGCGTGTGGGGGATCTGGACTCCGTTCATGGTGGCGGGGCTGGAACCACCAATGGGGTCTTCATAGGAAAAGAGCGCCTGCGTGAGCCTCCTCCAACGGCCCTGAAAAAAGTCAGGCTGTGGCAAGAACAGGGCTAGAGAACCTAAGGGAAAGCCAGCCCCAAAGAGGAGTAAGTCACTACAAAAAAGAAGGACGGGATCATGCTTAGTGGAGTCCGGGCGTGGAACCGCGCGCCGCGGAAGTCGCGCAGCGGAGCGCCATGCCTAACCGCGCGCGGGAGCCGGTGCCCTCCACTCAAAGCGCGCGCGGCCGGGCGGAGACAGGCCGAAGTAGCCGATTTCCGATCGTCCGCGGCAGCTCCACTAGAGGGAGCTACGCGGCTGCGCCCGGAGGTGAGAGGTTGGGGGAAGGGCACCGTGAGGTCGGGGCCCAGGCTCCGCTCGGCGCTCTCCGGGAGAGGGTGAGTGGCAGCAGCTCTGCGCGGTCTCTCGAAGAGGAGGCGGGACTTCCGCAGACGGCGTCCTTTGGCTTATCGGTGACGGCAACCGCGTGGAGGCACCCCAAAGGCTGGAACTGAGAGGGAGGGGTCTGCGGGCCGTCGGCTGCCGGGCTGGGAATTGAGCGGGGGCCCCAAAGGTAGCGGGAGAGACCTGTGGGTGGAGCGAACCGGCCGGCAGGTCCCGGAAGGAACCGGAGGGCCTAGGGTGGGGCCCGCGGGCGGCGGAGGGAGCCGAAGCTTGAGCGTGCCAGTCCCTGGGGAAGCCACGGCTGGGGCGAGGCCACGGCTTTCGTGTCTTCTCTGACTGACATTTCCTTTACCCAGGTTCTTACATCGGGGCTGGCAGGAGCCCACGACTTACCGAGGGGGCTGTGGGAATTGCCCCGGGGCTGTCGGAGAAGATGCCATACCTGGGCTCCGAGGACGTGGTCAAGGAGCTGAAGAAGGCTCTGTGTAACCCTCACATTCAGGCCGATAGGCTGCGCTACCGGAATGTCATCCAGCGAGTGATTAGGTATCAGCCGACGCCCTCACTGCCCCACTGCGGTCCCATCGGGGCTGTCTCACCTCACGTGTGAAAATGAACTTGCACACATGCCAGTGCTATCGTTGGGTCTTCCTGCTTCCCTGCAGTGCCGTCTCAGCCTCCCTTGTGAGACTGATTTTTGTGCTTCGTGTATCCATCTGGGTGGTTTCATCCCTATTTAACTTACACTGCTGACTCTCAGGCCGATAATAAATATATCTAGTACACACCTCCTTTTTTATCTTCAGACCCGCATAGCCTACTGCCTGTTGGGCATGTCCACCTGGATATTTTTCCAGAGACATGCAAAATAGCACCTACATCCTTCCCCGTCCCCAAACCTGCTCTTCCACTTATGTTTGTGTTGATGAATGTCACCACCTAGCTGACCAAGCGTGGGAGTCAATCTTGATGACACCTGATCTTCACTTCTCAAGTCAGATGCTATGGATTTATAGTTCTAAATACCCACCCCCGCACCCCTTTTTGGGCACTGCTGCTGTTCTGGTTTCATTACCAAGGCAATGGCAGTAGCATACTAGTAGGTCACATTGCCTCCTCATTTCAGTCAATGATTTTTCCAGGGTATAAATCTAAACATAACATGTCTGGCCTCCTGTGGATCACAAGCTTCGTTGTGCACCAAAGTCCTTTGGGGTGCTTTTTAAAAAAATGTAAGTTTTTCATCCAATCCAGTAATTCTGATTGCAGTATGGCGGGATGGAACCCAGGGATCTGCATTTTAAACAAATATCCCATCTGATTCCTATAGGAGACCATAGTTTGAGGAACAGTGATCTATATATAGAATAAAGTCCAAACTTATCGTAGCACCCAAGGGACACTGGGCTAACTCAGCTGCCTGCACTTTCCAAAGAATGTACCATTCTTGCTCACGTCTACGCACCTCACAGCATGTATCTATCACACCTGCCTGGTGAGCTCCTGCTCATTCAGCTAAAGTATTACTTCCTCTGTAGAAACATTTTATGACTTCCTGGCAGTCGTAGACCTCTGGATCTTCACTCACTGCCTCTGTGACTTCTGTCATAATACTTACCTAGTGTACTGTAATTCGTGGTGTTCTTTTCTGGCTCCTTAGTAGACACTGAGTTCCTAGAGATCTGAGACCGTGCCTTTTTCAAGATTATGTGTAAAAGCTGAATTTCACTGAAATATACTAGAAATTAATAAGTGTTCATTGAATAAATAGAAGAACGTTTATTGCAGGCCTTTGGTGTTTTGTGTGATACAGTAGACAAGGTAAACCTGGTTGCTTCCCTCTCAGAGATCACAATTGAGTTGGATAACCAGGACGTGAATAAAATAAAACGCCCTCCGTTGTAGGTTGGGAATGAGGTATTTTACTTTTTGCTGCTTTCTGTGTTGGTCTCAGGCACATGACTCAGGGCTTGGACGTGTCTGGTGTTTTCATGGAAATGGTGAAGGCGAGTGCCACTGTAGATATCGTTCAGAAGAAGTTGGTTTATCTGTACATGTGCACGTATGCTCCCCTGAAACCAGATCTGGCTCTCCTGGCCATCAATACACTCTGCAAAGACTGTTCGGACCCCAACCCGATGGTGCGAGGGCTGGCACTACGGAGTATGTGTAGCCTCAGGTGAGCATCCTTTTCCTGCCTGTTTCTTAGTGGCTGATGAATTCTGGAGGTCACGGGGCAGGTTTTCAGTGATGACAATCTGTGTTAGCTCCATACTGGGGGAAACACTGTGATACCTGAACTCAAGTTTTCAGCCATTGCTTTGGCTTAAAAAGCTGTATCATATGGTTTCATTAAAGGGGGTTTCCATTCTCACTCTAGGTGAAATAGTTTTTGGTTTCGGTTGAAGATTTCTAAGCAATTTATGTATGTTTTTTTCTTGCTGCTGATGTAGCATTATTCCAAATGAAAAGTCAAATACGGCTTTTTAAGTTTGGCAGCGGCTTTCTCCAATTCTTCATGATCTTATAGATGCACATTCAAAAATCTCCTAAATCCTCTGTTAAGTGCACAGGGGCTGAATTGTGTCAAAACTAGTATTTCAGGATCTGGCTGACTCTCGGATGTGTTGCTTAGGATGCCGGGTGTGCAGGAATATATCCAACAGCCTGTTCTCAATGGTCTGCGGGATAAGGCTTCATACGTCAGGAGGGTGGCAGTCCTTGGTTGTGCCAAGATGCATAATCTTCACGGAGAATCTGAAGTGGGTAAGTTTCAGTGTAATCCATCCTGATCAATACTTAGTTGGCCTTGCACATTTGTAAAATATTACATAGCCTTGGTAGAAAATAATAATGTAGCCCTATTTCTGTGCATGTCTCTTTAAGGAGGGTGCAGGGCTTGGTATTTTCTGAGATTAGAGAACTCCTTTGGGGCCCAGGTGAGATCCTTTGCCTTAGCTACTTAGAACATGCCTTGACTTGGTTATAGGCCTTTGTGATTTCTGTAGCATAGAACTTCAGCTTTGTCTGCTTGGAGCCATTACTCTGGCTCTATTCCTGTGACCCTGAGGCTTTCCTTCTGAATCTGAGGTCTTTGTTCTCTTTTATAGATGGTGCCCTGGTAAATGAATTATATAGTTTGCTGCGTGACCAGGACCCCATCGTTGTGGTAAACTGCCTGAGGTCTCTAGAGGAAATTCTGAAACAGGAAGGCGGCGTTGTCATCAATAAACCTATCGCCCACCATCTCTTAAATCGGTTTGGATGCCTCACCTTGGTGCTCTTTTTATTATGATGAGATCTCGATCCTAGTGGAATTTTGTTGATGTGTTGAGTTAAAGAGAGGTCTCGAACAACTGTAGAGTAGGAAAGTGAACCATAGCTCTTAACTCCCTCAAATTTGGTTGAGAGAATTTCTTTCATTAGGTTGGTACAAAACACATTGTGGTTTAAAAGTTTAAAAATAGTCGCAAAAACCACAATCACTTTTGCACCAACGTAATATTTGCCTTCGTTTCTTTTGGTGAGATAGAGAAATGGAGGCAACATCCTGTGAGGATAGGTTCTGTTCTCATCTGCAGTCAACATGTTCCCCCAAACTAAGCCACTTACTGCTCTTAAAACGTAGACAGTCTGGATCTAGGGTATAGGGCTCATGTCTTTGGCTTTAGTTGCGTGTGCATTTGTACTGTAAACTCATCTTGGAATTAATAGCCTACTTTGTGGGAACTTTAAATAGCATGTAAAAAGAATAATTCGATTATGGCACAGCCAGTTTTCAAGGATTCTCCCTTATTATGAAGAACAGATGACTGGCAGGTCCCAATGTTGTTGCTAAAACAGCACTTTTTTCTTTCTTGGGGCCAGCATGTCAAAACTGGACCAGTGGGGCCAGGCTGAAGTGTTGAGCTTCCTGCTGCGCTACCAGCCGCGCAGCGAGGAGGAGCTGTTTGACATCCTCAACCTGCTGGACAGCTGTCTCAAGAGCAGTAGCCCAGGGGTGGTGATGGGAGCCACCAAACTCTTTCTGATCTTGGCCAGACAGTTTCCCCACGTTCAAACCGATGTGCTCGTGCGTGTCAAGGGCCCTCTGCTGGCCGCCTGTTCTTCAGAGAGCCGGGAGCTCTGTTTCGCTGCCCTGTGCCACGTGCGGCAGATCCTGCGCAGTTTGCCCGGCCACTTCAGCAGCCACTACAAGAAGTTCTTTTGCTCCTACTCGGAGCCGCACTACATCAAGCTGCAGAAGGTGGAGGTGCTGTGTGAGCTGGTGAACGACGAGAACGTGCAGCAGGTGCTCGAGGAGCTCCGAGGGTACTGCACCGATGTGTCCGCCGACTTGGCGCAGGCGGCAGTCTTTGCCATAGGTGGGTGTCTGCTGCGTTTCCGTTTTGAGAGCCTAGACCACCCAGCGAGAAAGCCGTGGGACCGCAGAGAGCAAAAGGGAAGGAATCTGGCTCTAGAGACAAAGGACCATGCGCCAGAGAATTGGGGCAGTGGCTACAAGCAAGGGAGGGAGGAAAGTTTTTTAATTAATTAATTTATTTTTGGTCAACCCTGCTGTTGCCATATCTTCCAGGATGGAGACTCCGGGTAACTCAAACTGTAATACTTAACAATTTACACAGTTTCTATTGCCTTTTGCTGTGTACTCTCCAAAATGCTCTCACATTCGTCCTCTTACCACTGTCTTGTGAGACTATCAGGAAAAGTAGACCAGTGTTATTAGCTTCATTTTAAAGATAAAGAAACTCAGGCACAAAAAGTTTATTAAATGTCCAGAAGGTCGTATAGTTACCGAACTGGGACTGGAACCCAGATTTCCTGACTCAAAGTCCAGTGTCAGTTCACCAACCATTTATTGAGCTTCTGCTATGGGCTATGTATTGTGCTGAGTACAGAGAACACAGAATAAATCCTAAATCTTAACAGACTTTCATACTACTCTGCCTGGAATTTAAAAGGTTAGAGTGACTGACAAAATGAAAGCAGCTAGTGAGCTAAGTTTGGGAGAACTTCAAGTGGAGGAAGAGAAGGAACCCTCCATGAAGAATAAAGTATGGTTATTTTCAGGGGGCAGAGAAAAGGGAACAAAGAGAGGAGGGGAAAACCAGCAGCCAGGAGACTGCATGCTGTCAAGTGTCCCCAGCAGGAATATTTCTGTGCTCGTGCATTGCAGCAAACGCTACTTCCTATCTGGTTGCCACATACGGACCTTTGTTACTGAAAGTTTTCAATCTGCCATGAACTTCCGATTTTCTAGTGGTTTATGGGGGAAAAAAAACAAAACGGATTCATTTTTACCAAAGTTCCCTTTATAACAAACTTAGATTCTTCTTATTTCATCCAGCAGGGGGTGATTTGTTTAGGTATCATCTGGTCCTCTTTGGCTTTGGCTGCTGGGAAATAACTTTAGAATGAGGTGCTAGTGTTTGACTTAACACTTTCCTCTGCTTTCCTTTCCTCGGTAGGTGGTATTGCCAGGACCTACACAGATCAGTGCGTGCAGATTCTGACAGAGTTGCTGGGGCTACGGCAAGAGCACATCACCACAGGTAATGGCTGCCTTTCTAGGATTTTGCTCAAAAAATATTTGTTGCTGAGTAACATGGAGGTTTAAACTTTTCTTTACATCGTCATCTGTTGCCATCAGAGAAGCAAAGGATCTGTATGTAGCTCTAACAGGGTAGAGAGTCTTCAGATTACCGTGAGTCTACAGACTATACTAGATGACCTTGCTTATTTCCCCACCTTTACTCCTGTTTTTGCGAATGGCAGCGTGCTGTAAGCAGTGGCTTCCAGTGGCTGGGACTAGGGTGAGACAAGCAAAGTGCCTGAATGCAAAGATTTAAAGAGATACTCTCAGGTTCCTGCAAGTGCTAACCCTCTGTGTCCTCTTAAATTTTACACCCTCGGCACCGTGCTTGGCTCACCATAGTTCCAGCCCTGGTGGCTCCATTTATACTGTTTTCAGAGTATCATTCAACAACACTACCTCACCTTTGCAGGCAGCTTTACATTTTACGAAGTGCTTTCACATACATTAGCTCATTTATACTCATGGTAATCTGATAAGAGCAACATTCACTTGAGAAATTATTGCCCACATCAGACGTTTCTCAGATAATCATTGACCACCCTATCCAACACCCATGTTACAGAAATTCACTTAGCAGTGTAGTCATAACGTACGACTTTTTTCAAGATTCCTTCCTGCTTGGAGGCTCTAATCCTGTGCTCTTGTGTCCTGGGCTGTTCGTAGTGGTGGTGCAGACTTTCCGAGACCTGGTTTGGTTGTGTCCTCAGTGTACGGAAGCTGTGTGTCAGGCCCTGCCCGGCTGTGAGGAGATCATTCAAGATGGCGAGGTAGACGGTGATGCTCCTTTACTTCCAGGCAGAGGGGCATGCTTGGGACCCTGCTCTCTGAAATGGGATCGAATTACTCTTTCTACCCAGTGTCTGAAGTGGAAATTCTTAGAATGGATTGCCACCTCAGATTCTCTTTTAGGTGTAGCTGGGATATAAACTATAAAAGCATTGGGATTTATCTATGGTGTTTATTATAAATAACTTTCATACCACTGTTCTCTGGAACAGTTTTGAGTCAGAGATTTAGACCATGGAGTTTTCAGCTGGCATGAAAATTAGAATCACTTGTGGAATTTTCACAAATATTTGGGCTTCACCCAGGTCTACTGACGTAAACATTCAGGAGTCGTGGGCCTAGACACATGTATTTTTAAGAAGCCTCACGGATGACTCTGACGTGCACGCCGGGTGAATCACCACTCTCAGGAAGTAATTGAGGAAATTTTCTGTAGCTCTCACTGTACCATTAAACCCCAAATGGGTGAAGAGGCTCCAAAGCTGAGGAAGCCTCATTGCTTCATCAGCATGGTCCGTGAGCGTCTTTAGTCTCCTTTTGTGGAGGACAGTTTCATTCCTATTTGCTGTAGCGAGTGCAGTAGGTGGGATCGCTACAATGCAAGCTGCAATTAATAAGCGATGATACCCTTTCTGCTGACACTCGGGGCCACGGCAACACCTGCAGCTGTGTGCTGCCGACTCTGTTTGGACAGCCACGCATTGAGCGCCTGTTCTTACTCCTTCATTCCCCAGGGGAAGCAGGCACTTATTTGGCTACTTGGTGTCCACGGGGAAAGAATTCCCAATGCGCCTTATGTGTTCGAAGACTTCGTCGACAACGTGAAGTCAGAGACATTCCCAGCTGTTAAGATGGAGCTCCTCACTGCCCTGCTGCGCCTTTTCCTCTCGCGGCCGGCTGAGTGCCAGGACGCGCTGGGGCGGCTGTTGCATTACAGCATAGGTAGGTTCTTCCGAAGGAAACAGGACTTGCCGTGACCGATGCTGCAAATTCCCACCGCTTCCATTGCTTGGCGAGTCCTGTCTGGGATGCAAGAAGAAAATGTCAGTGTTTTCTAGGGTTTCTTCCCTCCATCTTTTCCTGCTGTTTTGGTTGGCACAGGGGTAGCAGAAGAGTGTTTTGGTTTTTAATGAACTCACCTGTTGTCTTACCTCAGAGGAAGAAAAGGACATGGCAGTACGAGACCGAGGGCTCTTCTATTACCGCCTCCTCTTAGCTGGCGTTGATGAAGTTAAGCGGGTCCTGTGCAGCCCTAAGTCTGACCCTTCTCTTCGACTTTTGGAGGATCAGGCAGAAAAGCCTGTGAATAGCTGGGCCTCAGACTTCAACACACTGGTGCCAGTATATGGCAAAGCCCGCTGGGCCACCATCTGTGCGTGCCAGGGGACAGAGCGTCGTGGCCCAGACCTTTCTAACACTGCATCCTTCGCCACATCAGGTAAAAATAGTCCTTACTTTATATCTTGGCATGAAACATTACCTTTTGCAACGACCAATGACGAGTGGAAAGTAGAGTACCCTCACTAAATCTCAGACTATTGCCTGAATTTGAAGCTTTGTGAGCAAGTAAGTTCATCACTGGCTATTTAAGCCATTGATGTAAAGATAAAAGCCACATTGTATACTTTTGGAAATCTAGATAAAAAATGTAGTTCCTATAGATTAAGAGCATCTCTTACACAAGCTTTCTGACTCTTTTAGGACCCCTGATTCCTGAAGAGAACAAGGAGAGAGCACAAGAACTCCCTGACTCGGGAGCCCTCACGCTGGTCCCCAATCACCAGCTCACTGCTGAGTATTTCGAGAAAACTTGGCTTAGCCTCAAAGTGGCCCATCAGCAAGTGGTCCCTTGGCAGGGAGCAGTCCATCCCGACACCCTCCAGATGGCTCTGCAGGTGGTGAACATCCAGACCATCGCAGTGAGCAGGGCAGGGGCTCAGCCATGGAAAGCCTACCTCAGTGCCCAGGAGGACACTGGCTGTCTGTTCTTAACAGAGCTGCTGTTAGAGCCCGAGAGCTTGGGAATGCAGATCTCTGTGAAACAAAGTGAGGCGAGGCCGGAGACCCTGAGCAGTTTTATTTCTGTATTAGAAACTGTGATTGGAACAATCGGAGACATAAAATCCTAACAGAGTCTTGATGCCTGTCCTGAGAGATGAGTAGCTCTCAGTTCCTTAGTTTTCCTCATTGGAGCTGTTTGTAAGTCCAGATAATATCACATGCACAGGAGAATGGGAAACCTGGGAATCACGAATCTCATGTTTTCGTCCAAAGACCATTGACTCACTCCTCTCCTACCTATTGGTGAATGACCCATTTTTCCAGGTGATGTTGTAAAAGTTCATGTCGGTGAGGGGACGGGAATGGGGGTGAGGCTAGGATTTGGATTCTTTTCTAATCAGTTTTAGGGCATTTTACTAATTAAAGATGCCTGATGTGTGTGGAAACTGATGGAGTCTGTGGGGGTCATCTTTTCTTCCCTGGATTGTTGCAGTAAACTCCTGACTGTTCTCATATTTCTAATCCTGCTCCTTAGGCCAGAGTTCAGAGTCTTCAGTGTCACGTGTCACCACTCCCCCAACACCCTCTGTTCTGACAAAAGCAAACCACTTGCATTTTCCTGAATGCACCAGCTCTGTCTCACCTCTGTGCTTTGGCACCTGCTTTCATTTCTTGCTGAAAACATTGCCTCACCTTTAAATCTTCTTTATTTAAGTCAGCGTTCAGCTCAGTCACGAGCTCTTCCAGGACGTTTTCTGTGAGCCTCATTGCCTTCAGAAGGGTCTCCTCCAAGCTGTGAAAGCATCAGTGCACGTGCCTAGCAGTACTGTTGTAATTCCTTGCTTGTCACTCTGCCTCAGTCTTCACTTGATTCATACCTGGCCACATTTTATAATTGAAACAATTTATGGCGAGAACAGATTTAATGAAATTGTGGTAAAGTATAAATAACTAGAGAATCCAGAACAGGGAAGATGAAACTACCAGTAAAGACCAGCTGGATGAGGGATGGGGAAATACACAAATGTTCAGGCTTAAGGGCCTACACAGTTGATATAGCTGAGCCTCCGAATTAGCTCTGTAAGTGATTTGGCAGTCAGAGTGAAGAGAAATAATTATATAGTTGTCATCGGTGAGAAAGAAACATTCCAAACCTAACTTCTAAAAGAAATTCACAGGTAGCTTCACCTAGGTGGCACTGACTGATGTGGACACAATTTCCGTGGGAAGTTAGCTTCATGTGACTGTTTCTTATGCTGTTCTTCAGTGAACACAGCGCATAACTTTTAACATGGAGCTTAGTGAGAGGATTTCTTCAAGGAGTTAAGATAAGATGCTCCAAATATCACCCAGCTTAACTAGGACTTCCGTTACCTAGATACGGAGGTGGACCGCGTAGCCTTCAAGTACTTTTTCACCCCTCACTTCTCACAGTGAGGCTCTTAATAGGAATATGTAACAGACAGTATTGAATTTTCTGGTAAGGGCCCTCGGTTTTGTAAGTTGATTGTTCCCTGTGGACAAGATTGTCTTTCTTTCCATCTGTCTTCATAATATCTGCCATCTAGTGATTACTTGATAAATACTTATTGAATGAATGGCTAGAAGTAATTAGATTCTGACGGTGTTTTGGGATTGGTGTTTGAAGTGTGTTGTGTTCCATTGTGTCAACTATGTAGAAAATAATGGAATTCCGTCTAGGGTTTCTCAAAAGTGGCATTATTGACAGTTGGGGCCAAAGAATTCTTTGTTGTGGGGGTTTTCCTGTGCATTGTAGGATGGTTATTGGCCACAGCTCTGGCCTATACCCACTAGATGCCAAGAGAACCCTCAGTTGTGGCAACTGAAAATGTCTCCAGCATTGCCAGAGGTGCTCTGGGGGGTGAAATCACCCCCAATTGAGAATGATTGATCTAGACCTTGGGTCCCCAGGGACTGAAAGTAGAGGGACCAGAACAGCTTCAGAAGTGCTTTTCCATATTTTGACTTGTCCAGTTAAACCAAAATGTCAAGCGCTGCCAATTTAAAGTGTACAAGGGCACTAGATTAATGGGGGTGGGGGTGGGGGGGTCACTGAATAAATTATATAACTGTCTAACCACTATGGTGTACACCTGAAACTAATATAAAATAATGTTGAATGTCAACTGTAACTGAAATAAAAGTGTTACAAGGAAACAGGATATAGGTGATAGAAACTACGTAAATCTATTGACTTGTAAAAAAAATTAGAGACTAATTGAAATGTTGACCTAAAGAAAGTTAGGTATGGCTCAGCAATTGAATAAATGTTACTAAAATAATCCCAACTATTGGAGCTTTTAGAAAATTAAGTTTTACTTGGTTGATTTTCTGTCATGTAAGGGGCATAACAGAATATGAAACTGTTGCTTTTGAAAATACAATCTTAAGATGATCTCAATGAAGAACTGATTTAATTGTAGCCTGGTTTTACTGCTTTATAAGCAAAATGACTAAAGCTTCAGTATACCACATAGTTATTTATTTACTATTCCTTCCCCTCAGGAGCTCTCTCTAGCCTCTGTGGGCATATGGTTTGATGATGTGATATGTTAGATGCTTTAAAATCCACGAGGGTAGTTGATACTGTGCTTTTTAGAAAGATGGCGTTCCTAATGTCTGTCTTAGAATGGGTAATAGAATGTAATACACATAATGAGTACCCACCAATGACAGTGGTGTTTTGGAACATTGCATAGACAATCATTTGCATAGTTCCTGATCGTAATTTTATTGCTATGGACCAGTGATTGTTCTATGCCTCCATTCCCCCCCTTTTTGAATGGGAGTTCTGTTGCACATTTTCTGTCCCTTTCTCATCTTTTGGGTGTTTGGGGAGGGGAGACAACTTAGCTGTAGGTCTCCACACTGAAGGAGCTATACCTGAGGCTCCCCATCCTCATGCAGACCTGGGGCAGATAACAAGACCCTGGACTTTGAGCCCATGATACGATGAGATGAGGCTTTTGGAAGAAGGATGTAAATTATTGTGGCCAGAGCAGCAAGAGAAACAAGTAATAGTGAAAAACTTATGGCTTCATTTTTCAGTAATATTTAGGAGAACGATACTAGAACTGTAAGAGTGAAGGGTAGGTGGGCTGGGGCGGGAGGTGGGAGGGGAAGGGTGGTTTGGGAGGGTGCTACATTGAAGGTCCAAAGAGAGGTAAACGAAGAAGGAAAATCGATCCCACATTGACCACGAGAGCATATAGTCCGCTTCTGTGGCCTCACAACATTGATCAGAAAGATAATGCAAAGGAGTCCAGTTTAGATTCGACAGATGGTATGTGCGTATAAGCATATCAGTAGTGAAATGAGGAAGGTGGTTTATTATTGTGGGAAAAGGTTTCTGAGGTAAGACAGACTTGGTTTTAAATTTCTCTTCTGCCGCTGACTGATACCGCTTAACCTTGGGGCAGGCCTTTTTATACCAGTCGGATGGCCTCTTGTACACATTTTTGATTTTGTATATTATTTTGGGAGTACATTGTAAATGTATTTGTTGTAATCCTTAAATTGTCAGTGGCTAGCTGTAGTGGGCAAGGAAGGTGGCCTAGAATTCTCTCTGAGGGACCTTCCGACCTTAGCGGTCTGAAGGCTACTGAGTAGTAACTGACAGTTCAGCCCTAGTGATAGGAACTGACAAATGAAAATGGCCCTTCAGCTACATAATTCCTATTCCTAGTCCCAAGCAATTTATGTTTTTATAGGATGGAACAGAAAACAAAAGACTGGCTCTGATTATGTTGCAAGATAGAAATTCCATTCTGAGCAATTGACTTACTGTTTATACTTGAATCTCTTATTAGTTCACCAGGTCGGAATACCCTGGAAGGGCTGATAGGTTTGAATGCTGCTTCTGAGACCCAAGCCCAAAATATAGGTGTAGCTACATTACGAAGGCAGCCTATGTGGGTAAGTGCCCGATCCTGAGATCTTGTAAAACGATGACAGTCCAACCCTTTTTAGAAAATCCTAATTAATCCTGTTAGTAAATCCCAGGTCCTTTTCATTCTGGTCATTAGGCCTTGGGCTGAAAGGAAGACATTTTCAACAGTGACTGCATGTCAGACCCTGCTGGGTCATTCCACATAACATGACCTTAGTCCTCACGATTTCTCTGTGAAATACTTTGTATTATAGTGGTACCTCGGTTTTCGAACGTCTCCGTTGACCATTTTGGTTTATGAACGCCATAAATTTTATGGATCTATGGTATCATTAGATAGTAAAATTCATGCTAAATTTGCAGTTTTAGGGGTTGATTTTAAAGGTCTGGAACGAATTAATCCGTTTTGCATTACTTTCTATTGGGAAACAGTGCCTCGGTTTTCGAACATTTCAGAATTTAAACGGTCTTCCGGAATGGATTACGTTAGAAAACCGAGGTACCACTGTATCTCCCTTTACAGTTCCTCAAATGCCCAGTGTTTTGGTTTTTTTTCCCCCCACCTTCTCAGCTTTTACATATTCCATTCTTTCTACCTGGAATGGTGTCATTCCTCCTCTCGCCTAATAAATCCTTACTTGTCCTTCAGAGCTCATCTTAGATGTTACTACTTCCAGGAAGCCTTCCTAACCCCCTCGGTTCATTTCCCTTTACACACTATAATCACACTGTATCTCAATAAACACAAGAAATTATGTGATTAATTATTGAATAGCCATCATTCATGCTAAAATGTAAGCTCTGTGAGGATGGGGACTGTGTCTATGTCATTTTTGTGTGTGTTATTTGTAGTGCCAGGTATAGTTCTTCCATGTGGGTTCTCAATAAATAACCAATGTATGATTATGGCAAATACGTGCCATAATCAGGAGTTGAATGCTTGTCTATTACGAACCTTCCTTCTTTAGGTTATACCATACAGGAAGTGTTTCTTAAGTGACATTACCCAAGAGGTTCTTCCTCGATCCTAATTCAGTTAAAAATTGGCAGTCAATCTAAGTTATTCATTAATCTTAGATACTGACTAGGGTGTGGTTCTGAGACAAGGAACTAAAAGTGTTCAGTCATCGCCCAGTTCTGTGCGGGTAAGTCCTTCAGAGAAGCCTCACTTATCTGAGCAGCTATTTCTGAAGCAAAGTGGTGGGCAAGGCTCCAGGACCCTACGTCCCATTAGGACTCTTTGGGAGACAGAGAGGGAGAGGAATTCCTGCTGAACTGAAAACTGCTTGTTTTGTAGAAAAGCAAAACAGCACCAACATCCAAAATGAGCCCCAGAACTTTTGAAGAGCAAACAGAACGCATCGTGGAGTTTCTACTCAACGACTTCTTAGGTACCGCGTCGCAGGTTGCTGGGCGGAGCCTACACGGTGGCGATGAAACAGACTCACCAGGTAAGTCTCCTGGCCTGAGGTGGTGATTGCAGGCCAGTGGGAGAATCTGAAGTATGCTTTCTCATTTCCACTCACGTTTCCAAAGGCAAAACGCGAAGCTTTCAGCAAAGCCTGAAGTCTTCATGGAAGGGAAGGATTCTCAGGAAAGGGCGATTTTTCTGACCATTGGTACTGACAGAACATTGTTCTTGGAAGAGAACAATGTCAACATTGTTTAAAAACCTAGAGAACTTTCTCCAATGCCCTGAGTCCTGGGACTTGCCCTCCCTGCAAGCATTGTGACAAATGTGACTGTGTTTATTTCCTCTGTCTTAGAAGAGGATTGCTCTTTCGACGTGGCCATCGTTGCTGGTCGCCTTCGGATGTTAGGGGACAAGTTCAACGGAGAACTGGAAGCTTCAGCCCAAAGCGTCATCGCGGACATCAGTCAGGGGCAGGTCAAGTTTCTACTGTTTCTATTGTCCACTGCTTTGGTTTTCTATTTCCCTTTTCTTATACTCCTGTATGAGTGTGCCTAGAAATGTTCTGTGAAAGATTTGGGTCTTATATATATTTACCCAAGGAGGTCCAGCAGGGATGCTCTAATTGCTAATTCTTAAGGAGTTAATCAAAACCTCCTGGTACTGAGATGGAAAGCTTGTGGCGTAGGGGGGTCAACCTTCACCTTGTTTCTGTTTGTTTCTCGTCAGAGCTGTGCCTTGTGGCACACAGCACATCATTAGCACTTTATTCTTGCTAAGGCACTTTATTATTTTGTTATGCACCTGTTTTAATACCTATTTTTCTGGACACGGGCCTCTTTTTTTCTTCCAAGGTCCAGCAATGAAACTATGTACAGGAAGGATATAGGCAGTTGACAAGCTTGGTGCAATGGAGGATAATGGTGCAGTAGTCCACAGGGTATATCTCGCTGTTCCTTAGAAAGCTGACTACTGGCAGTAGTACTGGACCCTCTATTGGATAGAAAGACCACAGACAATGTTCTAGAAGATGTTGCTGATGAATATCAATAATGACAGCTAATACTAATTTATCACGTACCGTGTGCCAGGCAGTATTCTAAATGCGTTACACTTATTATCTCTTTTAACCCTTACCCCACTTTATGAGGTATTATGGAAGCTGTTACCCGTAGCACAACCTCTCCTCATCTGCACATAACACTGTGAGGGCAAACAGCTAACCCGTCTTATTCACTGTTCGTATTCACACAGTCTAGAATAGTGTCTGATACATAACACACCCTCAGTAAGTATTTTCTGACTTGATATCCATTTAGGCAGAGAAGGAAACAGATCTAGGGAAACAAGTAATTTAGGTTACGCCATAAGTGATGAAGTTAGGATTTGAGCCCAGACTGATTCTAGAACCATTAATGTGTTATTCTTCTTACTGAATACAACTTGGGTGGTGTGCCTACTCTACATTCAGGTAGAATAGATTCCTAATTGCTTGCACCGAAGCTTTCCTAAGTAGCTGATAGTTGAATCTACTTTTCTAATTAAAAAATATTTTTGAAACAGCCTCAAACTCACAGAAAAGTTGCGTGTATTGTACAAAGAATTTCCCTTTTGAGTTATTTGAGAGTAAGTAGCCAACGTGATGTTCCATCACCCCCTAATCCTTTTTTTATATTTCCTTCAGACAAGGACATTCTCTTATATAACCACAGTTAAACCATCAAAATCAGGAAGTTAGCATTGGTATATTTTCATCTCATCCTAAGATCCCATTCAACTTTTGCCAGTTGTCCCACTGATGTCATTTATCGTAGAAAGGTATAGGCCAGAATCAGACTGCATTTCACTCTCACAGCCTTTCAGTCTCCTTCAGTCTGGAAGAGTTGCTCAGTCTTTCCCTGATTTTCATCACCTTGAAACTTGAAAATTATAGGCCAGTTATTTCGTGGGATGTCCCTTGGGTTTGATGTTTTCTCTTGAATGGACTCAGGATACGGACCTTTGGTAGGAATATTACAGAAGTATTGCTGTGTTTTTCTCATTGCTTCCTGTCAAGTGGCACAGATTTCAGTTTTTCCCACTACTGGTGCTGACTTGAATCACTTAGATGGTGTCTGCCAGGCTTCTCCACTGGAAAGCTACTCATTTCCCCTTTGTAGTCAATAAGTGTTTTGTAGGGAGGTACTTTGAAACCATGTAAATATCCCATGTCTTACCCAAATTTCAATCTATTCATTTATTTTTTACGTCAATATTGACTCATGAATTCCTGCTTTATTCAGTGGGTTGCAATCTGTTCCTCTCATTATTGACTTGAATGCTCACAGTGTCCCAGCTCTGACCCGTGGCGGTTCTTTCAACCTGGACTATGTCATTTCAGCACATCCTTCTTATTCTCTGAGGACTTCCTTGGTTTCTGACAAAAGAGCTTGTATTTTTCCAAGCCCTAGCTGGAAGTCAGCCATTCTCCAGGGAGCTCTGGTTTCTTTTACTGGAGAACCGTATTTGGAACACCAAGATCTAGCTACCCTCATGTGGGTGCCCTTCTCAGCCTGTTTGGGCTCTGACTCCCTGCTCTGACCACCCTGGGGCCCCCGACACTATAGTACAAGGGATCTTGCTTGGCCCTATCTATTGGCTTTTGTGCCACATTTTTTGGGGGGAAGAGAAAAAGGTAATCTGCTGCTTTACTTTAGCGTTTCCCAGACTTCAGTCATTCGAGCAATTCCTTCACTATTTGAGCTGTACTGTCATGTGCTTAGTATTTTTCTTTCAAATGTTTTTGTTCTTCTTTCAATCATTTGGTTCATTCTAGGCAATATCTGAAATCACGGGTGTGATGGGCCACTTCTGGTTTTTCTAACACCCATTACAATAAGTAACAAAACAGTAAAATGAGAAAAGTCTATCCATCTACTTGCTCCCGAAGATGAGTTCAGATGCAACTGTGGTTCATCTGCCGTTCTTGGGGAAACACTTTCTCGACTGGATTCCTATACCTGCAGCGTCTTGCACGTTTCATTTATACCCCACTGATAGGCCCTGTGTTTCTCCCCAGTCAGGGGCTATACTTCAGGACACAGTAAAATCTCTCAGCAGTGCCTGGTGTGCTCAGGATTCCAGCCTTGCTTATGAGCGAGCCTTCCTGGCAGTGTCGGTGAAGCTGTTTGAACATGTGGCCCGTATGGCTCCCAAAATGGCAAAACAGGTGGCCATCTCCGTGACAAATATGATCAATGGGAACAGTGCCATCCGGGAGTTCGTCCAATGCCAGGGCGGTTGGGTAAGTATGTTGGGGCCCCTGGCTTGGCGAGGCATTTGCTGGTAATCCCTTGCACTGATAACACCTGGGACTCCAGTCCACGATTCTTCCTGTGAGTTGGAAACCAGGCAGGAAAACAGGCCTCCCTACTTTGCCGACAATGCCACAGAAAAGGGGAACAGTCAGAGAAGCTCAGCCTGTGGGTGTGGGTCTGCAGAGTCATGCTGCCTAAAGTGTGGACCGCTGACCCTATACGGCTAATGTCCACCTCCTGCACATCTGCAGAGTGTATTGGTGGTGGGATTCTCATCTCAGCCTGGCTTCCCTGTTCCCGGGTAAATTTCCCTCACGTCTTTGGCTGTGTGTTGAGGCCGTTCAGAATCATCTTACTATTATCTAACAAAAAATGATTAGTGTCATCTGCCGTGGTGATGACTAGAGGAGCCATTCTAAGCCCAGGACTGAGTGGCACCATTCGAACAGCTGCTCTCATAGAGCACTCACCTTTCCAGGATCGGCAGAAGCCTTGTCAGGGCTGCATTCCCCGGGGGTATCTGCACATCATTCCTGGTTTCCGTAGGGAGTTCCACACGGCCATACCTTTGACTGTAGGATATTCATTGTCCTTCCTAGGAAAATCTGGAGAGCTGAAGAAGACGCAGAGCCATTTCCCAGTCTGAACCTCTCTTTCCGTTTGACCTATCAGGTGATTGATTTCTGGTGATTCAAACAGACAACCAAATAAAGTGCCATTTTGTTTTGGACAGAACTGAACTTAGCTGAGTAATTTATTTTCTACTGATTGTTAAAGTTGGGAGCAGCACCCAGAGGTCTGCAGAGATTTTTATACTTTCTGTTTGTATGTGAGTTTTAATGAGATTCTGTTGAAGCAAAGGCCTCCAGACAAAAAGCAATGACTTGTTAGTAGTGGAATTCCAGGCACCAGGACAGGCGTTTTGCTGGAGATTTTGGGGAAAGGGCGTATCCAGTTAGCGAGTCC
Organism: Rhinolophus sinicus; assembly: GCF_036562045.2. Lineage (NCBI taxonomy): Eukaryota > Metazoa > Chordata > Mammalia > Chiroptera > Rhinolophidae > Rhinolophus > Rhinolophus sinicus. The sequence goes on along the minus strand of NC_133763.1, from coordinate 44,895,141 downwards.
TTCAGAGTTACCCTGTGTTTGGTGCGAATCTTGTCTACTAATTTTTCAGTCTAAAGGATTTCAGGAAGATTTTTGTTTGGGAAATCTTATTTTAAGTTGAGGATTTTTAAAAAAAATTCATAACCTAAATTTCATGTTAATTTCACCTGATCAGAATTATTTTATGCATTTTCAGGGTTGGAAGTGAAAAATAGCAGTTTGTTCATCTGCTCTGCTACTAGAAAGGCCAAAGAAAGAGAAAACAGTCACTGCATTTGTACTGCCACCGGAAGCAGGAAATGCAGACCCATCTCTGGGACAGGAGGGCCAGCTCAGCTTAGGTGAAGCTAGCTGCATACCACAGTGTTTTTCAAAGTGTGATGCATGTGTCATCTGTGGGCCTTATAAATAGCTGATTTCCAGGCCCTGTCCCTAGATATTCTGATTCTGTAGGGGTGGGCTGGGTCTTAAAACCCCAACTTTTTAACCAGTTCCACACATGATTCTAGTGTACATCTAGAGTTTGGGAACCAGCACTTTAGAACAGGGGTTGCAGCCCACGGCCTGCTGCCTTTTTTGTAAATAGTTTTATTGGAATGCAGCTACACTGTCTTGTTTATATATTATCTATGGCTGTTCTAGCACTGCAGTGGCAAAGTTGAGTAGTTATGACAGATGACAGATACCTTATGGCCCCTGAAGCTTAAAATATTTACTACCTGGCCATTTAAGTTTGCAGACATTTCTCCTCAAATAATTTAAACTCTGTTGCAATCCTGATACTTCTTGTCAAACATAGTTGTACACAGAATAACTCTTTTTTTCATAATTTATTCTGAGAGTGTTAATTCTTGCAAAGTCCAAACTTTCTTTAGGACTTTGGCAAATCAGAGCTCTGTGACTCCTGAGTCATCCAGAGAGGGTATACGTTTCCCTGGCCCTACCACAAGGGCTTGGAGGTGATTGGAAGCAAGGCCTGTGGCTTCTGTGCTCTGTGGATCTCATAATAGTCCTTCACAATCTCAGATTAGTAGGCGGTGATCCATCCAGTAGAGACTCCTTCACCCATAAGCCCTCAAATCTGCTTGTCAGGAAGAAAAGCCTTGAAGAGAGGCGTGAATGGCTTTGGCAGAAGTTTACAGAGCTAATGGCATCCCATCCCTTCAACCAGCTGGCCATCTGGCTCCCTTAAATGCACAGAAATAAAGATGCAGCGCTGTTAATAAATTTTTACTTTTTCAAGTTAGGCCGTTTCCTCTTTTCTTGGATAAATCACAATAGGTTGATAATGCAGAAATGAGATTTCATGTTTCTCTTTAGTAGAAATTAGCTTTTTGCTACCAATTTAAGATGCTTGATGTATTCCTTTGTCCCTTCCATTACTATGAACTCAACATGGTAGTTTTGTGGTATTTGGCCTCTTAGGTGAAGTCAGGTTTTACTTTGACTAATGCTGTTCTGTTCATGAAATAAAATTCTTCTGTCTACGCATTTGAACTGATTCTCAGCAAATGCAATCTAAACTGAATGATACAAAAATAGAGAACAGATTGGTGCTTGCTGGGGCAGAGAGTAGGGACTGGGGGAAATAGGGAGAAGTGGTTAAAGGGTACACACTTCCAGTTACCATGTTTCCCCGAAAATAAGACCGGGTCTTATATTAATTTTTGCTCCAAAAGATGCATTAGGGTGCATTTTCAGGGGACGTCTTATTTTTTCATGTACAACAATCTACATTTATTCAAATACAGTCATGTCATCTTCTGGAACATCGTCATAACGTACTAAATGCGTCCGTCTGGCTGACGATTTAACTGGGGCTTATTTTCAGGGTAGGTCTTATTTTCGAGGAAACACAGTATACAATGAAAAAGTTCTGAGGCTGTAATGTAATGTACAGCATGGTGACTGTAGGTAACAATACTGTACTGTATATTTGAAAGTTGCTAAGAGAGAAGATTTTTAAAGTTCTCACCTCCCCCCAAAAAGTGTGGTAATCGTTTTGCTGTACACACACACACACACACACACACACACACAGAGTCATTACTTTGTATACCTTAAACTTAGACAATGTTAAATGTCAATTATATCTCAATAAACCTGGAAACATTAAATTGAGTGGTAAATGTCAGAGGCCAGCAGCTTCCTTTTTCTCCTTTCTTTTCCCTCTTAGCCATACCAGCTCTGTGTTCTGTCCCGTGTTGCCTATAAAACATCAGAATGTGAATCGAGCTCCAAGTATACTTTGGTGTCTTGAGATAGAGGCTATGGTGCCCCTGGGGATTACCCTGGTCTGCTCTTTGGTCTGGGTGTTGTGTTTGTTGCTAGGCCCCCCGTCCTAGGAAAACTGAAGTAACTGGGCTATAGGAAGAAGACGCTGTAGCCCAGAAACTAAGAATGCATTCAGATGATCTGGTTTTAACAGTTTCCTCTCACCATAGATTAATCGTGACATTGGGCAGGTACTCCAATTCTTTTGTGCTTTAGTTTCCACATCTTAAAATAGAGATGATTTGGTAACTTAATTCATACAATCACTATGAGGGATAAATGAAACAATACTCTTTGTAAAGCCCGGGGCCTGAAATATTTTAAGCACTGCTGAAACAGTTTGGAGCCCCTGTGACTTAAAGTTTATAAAGTTCTAGCTTGACATTTTTTCTTTCCATTAACTCTGTCTTTCACAAAGGCAAGCCAATCTGTGCTTTTACCTTTTGCCTTCATGTGGGTGATTTGTAAGTCTGACTTATTTCCCTTCCTCCCAAATCCATATCCACGAACTCCAACCCTTTATTTCTATATACCTTTCTTATTCCCTTTCTTTCCCCAATTGCCGTTTAACTAGCTCAGAACTTCAGTCATTTTTTCCCCTCCTTCCTCTTTCCAGTCCTGTTCACCCAAGTAGTCTTTCTCATGTATTCTTTCCTTCTTGTTTTGATTTTTCCTACAAGAGTTTATGACCACCTGCCTGGGCTATTGATAAAGCCTCCTAGTTAAGCTTTCAATCGATCCTCCTGTTCCAGGCTTGCCCCGTTCCAGTCTGTGCAATATACTGCCACCAGATCGACCAAAGCTGTGTCCATTGTTTTATTCATTTTTAGATGTTATAATTCATTTTGAAATCTTACATACCACTGAAGGAGATTATGAGACTTCCAAAAACTATCAGAAGGGAGCATTTATTTTTTAAAACTCAAGAAATGTTTTCCCGAAGCTTTGCTTTGATTGTCATTCTCTTAATATCTTTCAGTGGAACTTCTGAAGGTGATTGGCTATGTTCGTTATCTTGATTGTGGTGATGGTTTTGTGGGTATATACACATGCCCAAACTTATCAAACTGTACTTTGAAATGTGTAGTTTAGTGCACGTCAGAACTCCCTCAATCAAGTTGTTTAAAAAAAATCCTTCGGTGATTTTTCCACTGCCCATCAATGAAAGCCTGACTTTTCAGCCTGGCATTCAAGTTCCCCCCAGGGTTTGGCCCCAACCGCCCTCTCCAGCGTCATCAGTCAAGACTCTACGTAAGGAGTGCTCCAGTCAAACTGAGCCACTCACGAAGCTGCCCCCCTCCTCCTGTTTTGTATGTTTCGTATTGCTTTCTCTCGGGCTCTGCTGACATCTTCAAGACCCAACTCAGTGTTACTTCCTCTATGAAGGCTATCCCAGTAACCTGAATAAGAGGTGACTTTGCCTGCTCAAAAATGTTTTGCACCGTGTTACGGTCTTATCACAAAAGGCCCTACATGATAGTTACTTGTGTACTTGTCTTCCCTGCTAGAATAAAGGATCCTCGAACGAAGACAAGCTGTTGAACACTTCTATAGCACCCCCTTCCCCATTCTCTTGCGTGTATATGGATCTCATAATGAATGAATACTGAGGGGACATCAAACGAAGGATGAGACTTCAACTTTGATTATATTTTGAACAAGATGTCAACCAAGCCTCACCAAGTCCCGACTCTATTAAAAAAAAAAAAGAAATTGTTTCCATTGCAAGTTGTTGTTACTTGACCTTTGCCTCCTGAAGATTGTGTTTCTGAAACCAAAAGCAGAGTACTTCCCTGTGTGGCATGTAGGAAGCTGACTGAAGTTCACAGAAGGTGAACTAAAGAGCTTGAGTCTCAGAATGCTGTAGTGACAAGCAGCAGATTGGAAGATGGGTAGGGGGAACTTCTGCTGCTGATGCCGTGAAAACAGGAGCTAAGTGCTTTACGAGCCTCTTCTGTGCCCATTTACAAAAGAAGAAAGGTCAAGCATGGGAATAAAAGAGATCATTTGTTTTTCCTGGCTGTTGCAGCCCTTCTGAGCTGGACTCAGTGTCATTAGCAGCCCCATTCCTTTTGTAGTAATAGCCTTGGGAGGTTCTCTTTGCCAGGTTCCAGGACCTCCCTGTCGGGAAGGCCCATCTGCTCCTGGCATAGCCAAAGTGCCTAGCGAGAGAAGCCTCGACTGTGCCAGGCAAGAGTCCTGGAGTAACTGATGGAGTGAGGAACCAGGTCACCATGGACTGACCACATGTGCAGCATCGTTTGTCACAGTAGCCTTATTATAGGTGTGCCCAAGGCCAGGTTAAGCACATGCAAATGTCAAGGTCATGCAAATACATAGAAGAAAACTAGAGCTGAATATAAAGATTCATACTGAAAGGATTCAGACTAAGAGAATGTCATGGTGAGAAGGAGTTTGGGGCACGATTTTCAAAGAAAAGAGTATCCAGGCTTTGTGGCTTTATTTTCATCTTGGTGAAAACCAGGGGGAAAGGTGAGAAGGAGCAGTAGAATGAACAAGGTGTATGGATGATGGGATTGGATAGGTTGGGTGGGGACAGACCGGGAGGGGCTTGGTGACAGGTGAGGAATCTGGACATGTTCCATGGATGAGCACTAAGTACTTTGGTTCTGCAGCACTAAAGTGGACTTTTAAGACCTTTCACCCAGCCTTGATTACCAGGAGATACTAGAATACAAGCTACATAGAGATAGCTAAGAGCATATGCTGTGGGAATCCAGATGTGAAAGGGGAATGAGGGGTGGTTAACATAGGAACGGAAAAGACAGGTTGAATCTAAAAGACATTGAGGAGAAAGGTTCACTAGTTCTTGGTGACCAACAGGATGCTTATGAGGGACTGAGTATTTCACAGATAATACACATAGCAGGTATCAAATCAATGACCTTGGGACACAGAGAAAGGCAGGCGGAGTGAAACTAAAAGGTTAGTTAAGTGGTTTTCCCAGATTAAAACGTCTCCTCATAGAGGCATGTTCTGAGAAAATGTGGCTAGTTTATCTTCTCCTAATAACCCTGCCCTGGACTTTCTCTTTGGTTAAAGTTTTTTTGGTCATCTAATTCCTGACCTCCATGACACCAATATTTCCCGGTAAACTGGCACACTCCCCTCTTGGTGGAGCAGGTGGCAGTGTGATTGCCACTCCCCTGTGTTGTCATCTTCCTTCTGAGCAAACACAGTCACACAAGGGTGCCAGGGGATGGTCCTTCCTCACTCCTCTTCAGCTGTTCCTTCACAGTTTTCCTTTCCACAAGGTCTCACCCTTGACGAGAATCTGATAAAGTGTTGACGATGCTTTTACTGGGTGGAATTGTTGTGTTCACTTAGGGTTTATGCCAGACTGGTTTAAATGTTTCATAGTAAATTCTCAAATTCTTTCAGATACTTGGCAATCTTTGCGGCAGGACTGTTTCCCCTCTCCAGTTCTTGATCTTCCCACAAGATACAAATGAGTCAACAGAATCTTCATCAAAAAGCACTAGGTTCTCCAGTCCCTGCAGAAGGAAGTGTGAAAAATTAGAAGCTTAGATTTGTTAAAAATAACACGCCTGCCTTGTTTTCTCCTTCAGTTTGGTTTTTTGCTTGCTTGAGTGGTCTGCTCAGGAAATGACCTTTTAGCTAAGTGGGTTTTTGAGGTTTGGCTATTTTACAATGTTTCTATCATTTAGTTTTAGAGTCAAACAGGCTCTTAAGAATTGCTACTTAAAAAGAAATCTGCAGTTCTGCTAAGACACTACTTTCAGATCATTATATTTTGGATAAAAAAACTATAGAGGGCATCTAAGCAAGTTTTATCTTTCTTATATCTCTCTCCATCTTATCCCACCCTAAGAAGAAAAGAAACTTAGAGAGAAATTGTTCTGAAATACAGGCTTGAGGAAAATAGATTTAAATTTTATTAGGTATCTTTTTGTTTATTAATTAGTAAGGTTCTGGTTTGGAAGTGAAGACATTCTAAGTGGACAGGGAGATTATGAAACTGTGTATCTCTTTTATGTAAGTACAGAAAACCATTTCCTTTTAGGGTTCTCCTTTGCTACTTTGCAGATGAGTAAATTAGTTTGAAATAGTTTTATTCTCATCCGTAATTAAGTCTATCTCTTTAAATCTGAGATGCTTCATTAACTGGTTAAGGGTGTTTTTCACCAGATCCTGGTTTGTTCACTGTTGTATACCCAGCCCCTACCACGGTGCTCAGCATTTAGTGGCTACTCAAAAAATTTGTTGAGCAAATTAATGGATTTTTGTGTTGTTTTCTAGTTTAAGAAAATGGTGTAATAAAAGCATCGTTAATCACGCCACTTACACTATTGTATTGTGTGTGTGTTTGTGTGTCTTTTGGTCCTCATTTAACCATGTACATCTTTGTTTTAGTTGTTATAAACTTGAAATTTTTGGCCTTTTAAATTTTTTTCTCATATTTTATGTTTTTAAATTGCCAAATTAAATATTGCCTTATTTAGCAAGAAATCCTCCTTGAATGCTAAATGGGGATAATTCGAAAAATACTATCTTATTACCAGCAGCTTGTGTTGAAGAATTACGGTTCATTTTAATGGATTCTGTGGTGTGGGATTGAAATTCTTCATTGGCGTCAGCGAAGATACTTCGATGACCTTTCCTTTCTTGTAAGGCTCAGCAAGGTGGATGCAGCCTAATAGCGTTCAGAATCGTGATTTCTTAAAGGGTGTTTGAATAATGTTGCCAAACGTGCAGGGTTGCTAATACCTGAAATAGAGGAAGTTCTAACAGCACCGTTTTCTTCAGGCTTATTTGAGACTAATTTTGTTAATATGTTTATTGAACTTCTGTCCCCAAACGGAGCTGATAAGCTGACTTTTGGTGGTTGTCACACTGAGACACTCTTGCATAGGTTTGTACCCCTCGAGAAGACAATTTATGCAAGCTGAGCTGTGGAAGCTTTTTCTAGAACAGCCCCTCTGTCAGTCGGTGCCAAAATGCCACAGACTCCGTTTGGCTTCCTGACACAATGGCCTTTTCTAAGGCATAAGTTACAGAGTAGACATGTCTTCTCTAGAAATCGTTCTTCAGGCTTTTGGTCTGGAAAGTTATGCTGTTGCCAGCAAGGTGGCTGATTTTGCTTTTTTTTTTTTTTTTTCTTTCTCTTCCTTCATAGTTTCCTTCATTACATAGAGGGGATATTACGCCAACTTCCTGATAAGGCCCCGCTTGTGGGGGCCACCGTGCTCCCGGATCCTATACAGACCAATACCCCCAGTCTTTATATCCAGAACCCAGGTGAAACTGAAAAAGTACTGGAGGGTCAGGTGGGTCCTGAAATCCATAGCACTTCCCTTAACAGAGGTCGGCACTTCCTTAGCCCTGGGAGAAGCACAGACTTTGTCAGAAGCAGCTGACTTTGTTTCATCCAAAAGAGAGTTTGAGGTCTGTATGGCAGACTTAAAAGTTCTGAATAAAAATGCCTTCTCCGAGGAAAAGAAGTTGGCCACTGATCACACTGACAAGAAACTGTTCAGAAACTTATTAACTCCAAGCAGTGTTTGTCTCCCTTTCTGGGCCTCACTAAACTTTGCGGAGTTTGTTTGGGACGTGAAGAAAACAGAAGGTGTCAGCAGGGCCTTTGTACTCATAGGGCAAATGGGGAGAGGCAGAACCCCTCCACCAGGCCTGTCATTCTGCCTTTTCTCTAGGAAGCTAGAAAAAAAAAAAAATTTCACTGAAGGGTGATGGAAATATAACAGTCTCAGAGCTAAGCAGACCACACGTTATCTTCTGGTTAGCCTCTTGTTTGTTAAAAACTTGAATTGTAACCAGGTTGCTTCCTTGAGAAGGAAGGCGCTAGGGCCCTGGAGTGAGAGGTTGGCTTTGTACTGTGACCACAGAAGCTGGTTACATACTAATTTCCTCTCAGGCTTGTGATGAAGTCAGTAAACCACAGCCTTCAGCATGCTCTGCTCAGCCTGCAGCGGTGGCTTGTCACTGGTGCCTCAGCCATGACACACATTGGACACACCTGCCCTCCCTTAACCGGCGGCTCATAGACCATCTCTCTTGCCCTGCAGCATGGACCAAAGACAAATTCTGCAGAAGTTTCTGGATGGGGCCCAAAACAAGAAAATTCACAAAGAGGAGTTTGCCACTGAATTTCTGGTGAGTCCCATGTGTGACACCCTCCGCGTACTTACAGGCTGTGTAACTGACTCCAACTCAGACCGAATTGCCCTGGGGATCAAGTGCGTATCTCACCTCCCAGGGAAGAGCGCAGGACGACAATCTCAACGTGAGACCTCTCTGAGTTGTTTGTGTGTATTTTAGATACTCTTTCCAAAATGCTGTTTTTAATGCTTTCTTTGCTACTTCTTGGAGTTTGACGGGGAATCCTGAGAAAGGTGTACAGCATTTCAGGTATATAAATACTAATATTTATGGTACATCTGGAGTTCCCAGGTATCGAGTTGTAATTTATGCTTCCAATGACTGATTTTAATTAATGTTAAAGAGAGAGAGATTAGGATTAACTTTTTGTGGAACATTCTGTTTTTCCATTTGGGTGACAGAGGCTCCTGAAGAGCACCCAAACTGTCCACTGCCACATTTCTTTATTCTTTCTTTTTTTCTGAGAAAATAAGGTTAGAATATGTGTTGTTGCAATAACAGGGTTTCCTTGACCTTCGTTTGTTTGCACGGGCGCAGTGGCTGGGATGGGGAGTAGACACAAGTGAAGGACACGGAGGGACACATAAGCACAAGGTAGATTAGGGTCAACGGGATGAGATGACCCCGAGGAACCCTGTATCTCCTCTGAGGGGACTGTTGCTATTGCTACAATGGCAGCTGGGTCGTCCCCATTCATCCTATAACCCAGCACATCCGATGACATACGATATCTGAGAGCACCCATCATGTATTTTGGAATACTTCCAGCTGGTGTCTCAGAGCTATGAGGACTTCAAACCTTAGCTCTCCAGCTGTGAAGAAGTAGGAAAAACAAGAGAATTGAAGTATAAACCTGAAATGAAATCACGATTCTGTCATCAACCAAAGGATCGGCTATTTGACGTATTCCTTAATCTCCCCAAATTTCTGTTTTCTAACTTCTAAAAAGGGGAAAAGAATTCATGTCTTGCATATCCTCCCAGGATTGTTGTGCTGATTCAATATCAGTAATAATTAAATGTGGCCATTCATTAACATTTACTGAGCACCTAGTATGTACCAAGTACAGTTCTAGGCACTGAGGCTACAGCCGGGAACAAAACAAAAGCCTTTGTCTGTCCTTGTGGAGCTAACATTGGTACCAGAAAGTAGATGTGAAAACACTCTGTAAAGTCTCAAGTGATTAGATGTTGTGATTGAATGCTTATATATTATAATCGAAACCCTGTGTCAGCTCAACTTGGATACTATGGTGTCATGCTCTACTTGCCGCTGGCCAGTCTGAACCCCTTGAGTAGAGTTACCAGGGAGGGAGGTAAGTCCTGGCCTGTATGTCTGTGTAGATGTGTGCCTGCCCCGCATGGTAATTCCTGAGCCAAATTCACCCAACACATAGAGGTAGAAAGTAACCTGAGGAGGCAGTGCCAGCTTCTGTTTTGTTTTAGTTGTGGTTTTTTTTAGAACAATGTAGACTATGTCCCTAATATTTCACCTTTTCTTAGCTCAGTCATTATGATCTCTCACCAAATTATACCGCTGTCTCACCTCCTGTTTTCTCTGCCACTGGTCTTGCCCCACCTTCAATCAATGTTCTGTTCAATATTCAAGTGATCTTCTAATAATACAAACTCAGTCATTTTTTTCCCCTGCTTAACAACCTTTTGGAGTTTGTATTTCTTTTTTCCAGTTGTTTAAAATTGTGAAATATGATGCCCATTTAGAAAAGTACACAAGGTGTGTAGCATAATTGTAAAGGAACCACGGCCCGAGGCAAGGGGGAGGACATTGCAGACCTCAGAAGACCTGGCTGTCTCCCTCCCCACCAGCTCCCTCACCCACCCCCACCCTGCCCTGCTCTGCCCTATGAATAATCACTATCCTGACTTTTGTATTAATCACTTCCTTGCTTTTCTAGCTCCTGATTTTAAGGACCTTGTTTTTGGGTGGTGATTAAGTGGAATCTCACTGTTCACTGACTCACGTCCTCCAGTGGAAAAACAGAGTCTTGTCCTCAGCCCCACCTAAATGTTCAGCTGAGCCACCAGAGAGCAGCTATGGGGGAGCTGGGGAGTGGTGAACGGGGCTAGGTTGTTTGCTTGGACAAGGTACATCGTGCCGTTAAATTGGAGGGCTTTGCACCTGGTCATGTCCCACAGCCCACCTTCAGCCCTTAATGTATTCTCCAAAGATTCGATGTTTCTGAGGTTTGAGGACCGAGTCTGTGGCCACAAGGCCACAGTTAGCCAAAATGACGGTGCCTTGGTGGGAATTACCGAAGTCGTCTCTCCTTTCAGGTGGACTCTGTGCTCCTTGCCCACTGCCCGGTCCGTAACTTAGACTTCACTTCCCACTTCCCCCTGGGCCAGGTAGCTTTATGCAGAGCACACAGCCCTGCCATCACCGCTGAAGGCAATAAATACCATGCTGCTTAGGTCTTTGGCCTGGGCCAGGACTAAATTCAATCACCTTTCTGTAGTCGTCACTGCCACTGACCACTCCTATGAGGTTTTCATGCATTCATTCAAATATTTATTGAGCACTGACTATGTGCAAAGCATTATGCTATGTGCTGGCATTGCAATGCCCCGTGATTTGGGAGAGCCTATCTCCTAAGACATGTGAGGACAGCTAGAGAGGAAGATATTAAACAACTAATTCCTCTATTAAATATTTAATGGTAATTGTGATAGTCCTGGTGGGGTTTCAGGGAAGCATCACATTTATTATTTTATTTTCTACTCATTAAAAAAAAACCACACACATACCTATGAGGCAGTTACGATCTCTGACTTACAGAGGAGGAAACTGAGGCTCTGAGAGGTTAAGGAATTGGCCTAAGCTCACTCAGCCATTCAGCCAGACATGAAATTTAACCTGGACCTGTCATTTCAGAGCCTGTGAAATCGGTCCTTATACAATAATGTCTTGCTTCTGCAGTACCACTGAGTCCCTGTATAACCCTAAGGCTAGGCCCTAGTTATATAGTATAATTTCTATACAGCAGAAGCTGCAGTGTGCAACCACACTATTGAAATTTTCTTAAAGGTACTTTAAAAAATGTCAGTTGGGGTTATTTTTATAAAGCAACATTATTGAAAGTTAAAAGGCAGCAAATTCACCATAGTACCAGCGTCCCATCAAATACAATTTTTTTGGGTGTAGAAATTCTAGTTCTTGTCCATTTATATAATGCCTTTTATATTATTGTAATTATGAGCATAGATACAACTTTGTATTCTTTTTTTAAAAAAATATTTATTTAATTTTATTGGGTAACAGCGTGCTTCTCCAGGGCCCATCAGCTCCAAGTAGTTGTCCTTCAATCTAGTTGTGGAGGGCGCAGCTCAGCTCCAAGTCCAGTGGCCGTTTTCAATCTTTAGTTGCAGGGGGGCACAGCCCACCATCCCATGCGGGAATAGAACCGGCAACCCTTTTGTTAAGAGCTCGCGCTCAAACCAACTGAGCCATCTGGCCGCCCCACAACTTTGTATTCTTATTTTCACTTATTATACCAAAATTACCATGTTGATTAAAATCTATATTAATGGCTTTTGATGCGGCATGATATAATGAAAAAATAATAATCGTAATAATAGCTAATTCTTCTATACCTGTTATAGACACTGTTCTAAATACTTTTATAGCAGCTCATTTAGTCCACTGAGGAAGGCACTATTATTATTTCCACTTTATAGATGAGGAAACTGAGGCACAGAGAGGTTAATTGACTGTCTCAGGGTCACGTAGCTAGCACGTGGTGGAACTGAGTTTTGGACCGAGGTTTTCTAGCTCTAGTGTCTGTCCTTGTAACAACTTTGGAGGCATATAAATCGGGGCGTAAATTAAGTTCTGCCTATTATTAGCTGTGTGACCTTGAACAGAGTAACTAAAAAGTGGGAACAAGTAATGTTCACTTTGCAGAATTGCTCTGACGATAATAGAATAAATACATAAAATGCCTGGTACATAGTAGTTAATCCTTCATAATTCTTCAGATGTCAATTTGGTGGTCACTTCCTCAAAGACGCCTTTCTTGACCTCCCTGAGTAGATCAAATCGCCAGTCATACGTTCTCGTGAGCCCTGTCATGTTTTTACATTTCTTGCCCGGCACCCCAGCGTTATTCAGATATTTGTATTCAGAGCACTTATCAGAATTCCCATGTGACCCTTGTTTGTGTGATGATTTGATTAATAATGTCTGCTTTCCCATCAGAATGAGATTCCACAAAGGCAAGGCTCAGATGTCGTCTGTGTCCCTTGGTCCGTCAGTGACTAGCAGAGTTTGATGTGAGGGATACTGAGGGACAGACAGGTGAAACGACTTAGCTGAAAGTCCCTAAGTGGTGGAACTCACATGTGAACCGAAGCTGTCTGACTTTTGAGCCTAAGCTTTTGGTCCCCTATGCCCCTCCACGCTATGTTGCTCCCCGGGTATCCATGGGTCTCAACTGTTTAAACTTAAAAGAACTGCAGACTCTTAACATAGACACAGAAAAATACTTCAAACACACATATAGAATTTAACGATTCGTAATAAAGGAGGCACCCGTATAAGCACCACTCAGATCAAGAACTGGAACTTCGCCCACTCCCCAGAAATCCCTTGGGTGTCCTTCCCGATCACAACTCCCCCCAACCCCCGCCAGACTAGAGGCAAACACTACCCCGAGATTATTGTCTTTCTTTGTTATTCTGTATAGCTTCAAGACATATATATATATATATATATATATATATATATATATATATATATCACTAAGCAATAGACCTTCACTTTACCTGTTTTTGGACTTGTGTAAATGAAAGCATCTCATTTTTTTTCTTTATATCGTTCATCTTTTACTGTACGTTATATTCATAAATCCATCCTTGCATAAAGCTGGGTCACGCAGGGCCAGTTCAGTCTTGGCCCACCCGTATCCCTACTAGTAATACTCGTGTTAATTGGATTTAGAGACCCAAGCTCCTCATTCCGTTTTTTATCATCCATGCTTTCTCTGTCCTGTTGGAGCCTTGGAATAGATCGTACTGACCTGCAGTGGGAAGGCACTGAGAAACTACCTTGGGAAACTCTGGAGACGGCCCAACTTTGATTCCCCTCTCCCACCTAGCACAGGAGGGTCACATTCCATCGGTCCCAGTCCAAAATATAAGTTATGCTGCATCTTCTATACAATAATGAAGTCTTCCGAGGCAAAGCCATTGTGGTCTTGTGCTTCCTCTTTGCTTTCTGATCGCTTTGGGGAGTGACCTTAATTCATTTGCCGATAATTAATTGATTATTCAATGAGAAAGACATGCAAAGGACTCAGTCCTGATTTCTAGAGTTCTATGGCCAGGACTCAGTTCTGTTTTCCCATCTTGAAAGGAAAAGGGTAGTAGAGTACACGAAGCAAAAAAGTTCACTGTTAGCTTATCAAATACACACAGAGTCTGGCTTCTCTACTTCGGAACGTATCTGGGTCCCAGAGGGATGCTTATGTCTTTTATTTATTCTCTTAGCAGCTCTTCCCCCGATTTCTCTTGTTGGTGCTGCCTGTAGGGAACTCACATCCCCTACTTTGTGGCTTGCAGATCAATAAATACCTTTTCCCGTTGACCTATCTTTTCTTTCCCAACCCAACCTACCCCAGGACCTTGCTTTCTCTTGCATACCTTTTTGCTTCCTCTCTCAGAGTGTCTCCTTTTCTGGTGAGGTTTGTCACTTCTTCTGTCCTAATTCTGCTCTGTTTTGCTCTCTGTTGGGGTATTGGAGCCTGGGGGTCTGGTGGAGAGAGAAAGGGAATTTAAAAAAAAAAAAAAAAAGAAGGAAGACTTCACCTTAAAGTAAGATACCTGGAAAAATAAATCTTTCATTCTTTCCAAATTCAACAAATTCTATAGTCATTTCCTATGTGAAGTTTTGGCTAAAAGAGTGTCTCCTTTTGTCATCCAGTCAGAGGACTCCAGGAAAATGAAGGGAGTAGGAAAAAGCAAAGCCGTCCTGTCCCGTTATTGAAGGTGGCAGTCAAGGCAGCTTAACAAGCAGAGGTTACACACATACACGCATAACCTTTATCTGTAACATTTTACCAAATTAATTGAGGCATGTCTTATAAAAAGGGCTTTGCCCTATAGCATTCTCCCTGGAAAGCACTCCACAAGCAAGCAAAGCAAAACAAACAAATAAGAACAGTGGAAGGAGTATGCATGAGGCTCAGTTCTGGAGACTCATAGAAGGAGCTGGTCTGGGACTTGACATCTTTTCAGCAGCCCTGGAATCAATGGCAATCTGAAAATGATCATCCTGAAGGTACATATGAGCAAAGAGAGCTGAAAAATTACTATAACTTGAGTGTAGATATTTTACAGTCACTCATATATCTGTGCCATGCCCTTACTTACATTCCCAAACTAGCCCACTCACATCCATCTTGTTATAAAAATACGCAGTATAGAGTTATAAGCTCATCCTCTCTCTTCCTAAATCCAATTCTGAAAACCCACAAGAATTCAAACCATGAAAAGAAACTCGGACTTAAGAACTGACTGTATGCTTGCTTTTTAATAAGTCACCCACGTCTGATCTAACTCTAGAAACAGAAAAAAAAACACGGTCATTAGAGCAATACATGCTGGCATTTGTGGTCCAGTAAATAAACAGGCAGTGGTGATGTGTTCCATTTGTCATCTTTAGTTGGAAAAAGTTTACATTCCTATACACTGACTTGTTATGATGATTGAATCTATTTGTTATTTGGAAAGTGTCAATTTAATTAGATTCCAGATGTTTGGTCATTCTTTGTGTTATGAACTTCCAGCTACCAAATACCTCGCGACCCCAACTTTTTTCCTCTCCTTGTAGACTCTGTTATCAAGTCATCCTGAGCTAATTTAAAAATCTAATGATGGATTGAGATGATTGGTTGAAACAAATTTCTATTCTCTAATACCTTTTTTATCTCTTTGTTTCATCATACCTTATTTTCAGCTTTCTTTTCCTCACCCATTTATTTTTAATGATTTAGTTATAAAGTATCCTTAAGTAAACTCCTACTGACAGACACACATCCTAAATAATCATGTTGAAACACTATGTGAAATATAAGCAACTAAGTAACAGTAATTAACAATCCCCTTCTTATTTTCGCTTGTTGCCAGTCACTCCAGAATAGTTCTTTCTCTGTTTCTGTGTGTCTCTTTATTAATTTACCCCATGGAACAAAATAGACTATAATCATGATCGAAAAATTCAAAAGCAGTACCAGGCATACATTTATGAGAAAGAAAAGAAGTACCATAGTTTTAAAGAAGTGATGTTACACGTAATTGTCAGTGACATCCATTTATACAATCTTGAAAGAAGCTACAAGTCAATCTTCAGAAGCCTCATAATAGGACAGTGGGAAATATGGAAAAATTAGCTTGGGGTCCAACTGGGGAGAATCTTAAGGACCTGTAAGGTGTGTAGACTTTTTTCCTAGTAGCAAAGGGGATTCACTGACGTTTTTCTTGGGGTGGGGGAGGAAGGGAAACAGGACTTTATTAGGGAACAGTTGTACTTCTGTTGCCTCGCAGCAGCCTACCCATCTGTCCCCTCGTACCTGCCCCTAAAGAAAGGAGAGTCTGTGAGACGGATCCTTTCAGGGACTTTGCTTCACCTTTGTACTTACACTTTATGTCTCCCTGTTTGGCCCCAGGATGACGGCTGGCTAGTCAAAGATGGGTTCGACTCCCCGGGGAGCTGGGGAGAACCCAAGCCAGACACAGCCACGTGGGGACCATCTGGGGAACTCGTGCGATGGATAGAGGTGGGCACAGTCCCCCACCTTCCCCTGGCTAAGGAGAGCCTCTGCCTCTGCGGCTGCATTCCCCGGGGGAAGTGACTCAGTGATGTGCTCTCCGTCTATTCAGATACATAAAGGTTTAGTCCCTTGGGGAAGTCCTGAGACTTACGGTTCCGCTGCCTGCAGGCAAGGGTGATTGGCTTGAATCAGTTTCCTATTGTAATGTATGGGATTCACAGATTTTGAGATTAACAAGCTTTACTTCTTGTACTTCCACACCTAACTAATAAAAGCCATGCATTGGCCCGATTTGGGGCTCAGTCCTTGAGACTTGAGTCCCTTGGCCCCGCTTGCACTCTACTCTCTGTCTACTGTCTTTCTTAACCTTGTGCCGCCCTTCTTGCTTCCCACTGCTCTTGTGCAGAATGTGATATACTTCCAGGACTTTATTTTTTTTCAAGTCAAGATGTCCTTTCAATCTTAGTTGTGGAGGGCACAGCTCAGCTTCAGGTCCAGTTGCGGTTGTTAGTTGCAGGGGTTGTACTTCCGGGACTTTTTTTTTTTCCAAGTCAAGTTGTTGTCCTTTCAATCTTAGTTGTGGAGGGTGCAGGTCAGTTGCTGTTGTTAGTTGCAGGGGGCGCAGCCCACCTTCCCTTGCAGGAGTCAAACCAGCAACATTGTGGTTGAGAGCTCACTGGCCCATGTGGGAATCGAACTTGCAGCCTTCTGAGTTAGGAGCATGGAGCTCTAACCTCCTGAGCCACCGGGCCGGCCCCACTGACGTTGTTTTGAGCATGAGACAGAGATTCATAAGGAAAGCAATATTTTAGTAAGACTAAATTGGCATAATTGTGCCTAATGGATTGCAATGGGGAAAGACAGAAAAGTGTGAAGATGAGTTAAGAAACAGCTGTAACAGTTCAAGCTTTAAGGGAAAGGGCCTGACTTAATGTATCAGAGGTGGGCATAGGAAGGAATATTGATGCGAAGTATTGTGTGGAAAGAATCAGTGGAACTTACTGACTGAATTGTGGGAAGGGGGAAACCAAAAGTGACTCTCAGTTTCTAGAGTATGGTTACCTGGCCTACAGATAGTGCCGTTAGCATTAAAAGTGGGAACAATGATGATTTTGGTTTTAAATGTGCTTAGTTTGAAGCTGCAATCAGATACCCAAGTGGAAATGTCTAGGACATGGGTAGGAATTGACTGGAATTTCATAGTTGAATCTCTATATAGACATTTGAGACTTATCCAATAGGAGTTGCAATTATAATTCAATTTTAATCAGTTAAATTAAAAAAAAACACTGGTATGTCTTCTGTAAGAGTGTATGATGTCTCTGATCAACTGTATATAGTGAGAGAAGAGCAGAGAGTTGAGGACTTAACTTTGGATAATTCACAATTAGATAGAAACAGAGTCAGTAAGAAAGAGTGAGAAGTGGGAAAGAGAAGTCAGAGAAGAAAGAGGAGAACCAAGATAATGTAGACTAATAAGGGCCACAGGAGGAGGAAATTAAAAGGGAGGAAGGAGGAAGTTAAAAGGGAACGAAAACTGAGTAGACACAGAGGGATCGCACCCAAAGGAAGTAATTAATGGTCTCTGTGTGACCAATTCACTATTCACTAGTGGGCAAATAATAAAAACTTATTTTCTGTAGTTAAATTCAACAAATATTTATTGGCCATCACAGACGTTTTTCCCTTAATCTTTCTTAAATTGAATAGGGGTTCACAAAGGTCAGATCTATTAAATGTGGTTTCTTTTAATGATAAGGGTATTAAACAAAATTTGGGACAAGGTTGATTTATAAGAAGGAGCTAAAGACGAATTATCATTTCCTCTGGCCTGAAATTTTGGTCTGTAGCATAATGCTGGCAAATGGGAATAATTTTAAGGAGTTACTTCTCTATCTTGAGAAATCTTGTTCAGCCATATTATGCTACACCTTGGCTGGCCCAGATCATATTTTTCCAACAGAATCTGATACTATTTAAACGTTGTTTGGTTGAGAGGTGGGCTTGAAGTTTGGGTCATCGGAAAAAAAAAGACTGCTTTTGAGACTGAATCTTTGAAATTTTGCTAGATATGGAGGGATTTTGTTCAGTTTAAGCTCCATTTCTACTTGAAATAGTCCTGTAATAGCTGTAAAGAAAGTAAATGAAACTTGTAGTATCCGATCCTTTGAGTGGAACATATAGTTTGTTTTCAGAAGATCCTGTTTTGTTTTGTTTTTTTAATGTTCATCAGTTTTCACCTCTAAGTTTTAGCTGTTTGTGGCTTAACTCATTAGGTGTGACCATTTCACTTCTCCAAATGTCACTGGTCTCTGCTGTCCCTGTAGTCTGGGGCTCTGTCCTGAATCGAGTCAGCCATGGAGGGTGCTGAAAGCGCTACCATGGACTGTTTGGTTAGTGGAGAAGAAAAACTCTCTGGAGATAGCTTCTTACCTCTCTTTTTCCCCAGGAAGATTTAATTGTTGGCATTTTATTACAGAAGCTGAAAAGACAATCCACCAAATACAAGGCAGACAAAACCTATCCCACCACTGTAGCAGAAAGGCCCAAGAATATCAAGAAAAACAGATATAAGGATATCTTGCCCTGTAAGTCTCATTTCTCCTTATAAACTAGCACATTCTCCCAAATTCAATTATTCCTATCTCTTTTTACCCATTGTTTGCTGTTCTTAATTCTGGAACGTGGCTTTGGCGAGTTAGGTTGTACCATTTATGACTACAAAAGTACACTCACTTACTCACTCACTCTTCAAACACTTGTGAGCACCCACTGTTCACAGGGTCAGTCCCTGACTTACAGGAAACCCTCTGACTAAGTCCTCTTAATTATACCCTATCTTTCTTTTGTATTATAGATGATCATAGCCGAGTAGAGTTATCCCTGATAACCTCTGATGAGGATTCCAGTTACATCAATGCCAACTTCATTAAGGTCAGCTCCATAGTCCATGTTCTCCAAGGACCTAGGTAGGGGGTGGGATGCCAGACCGTATTTTTCTGGGTATCTAAATAAAAGGAGGGAAGTCCACTAGGCAAGAAGAAAAGGGTGTGATCTGTCGTCACCCCATGTCATTTCTGCACCCCTTCAGGGAGTCTATGGACCCAAGGCTTACATTGCTACTCAGGGACCATTGCCTGCCACTCTCCTGGACTTCTGGAGGATGATTTGGGAATACAGTGTGCTGGTAAGAGCAGAGCTACCTTACTTACTATGTTCTCTCGTTTCTAGGGGTAGAGGGGCTAGGAAGCCAGAAGTGTGACTGAGGTTTACTGTGTATTAAAATTCGTGCACATTTTGGTCAGTCACTAGAATTTTGGGCACTTCTTAGTCAAAATCACAATATCACTGTTTTTCAAGGAAATGAAAGTTCTTGTCTTAACAGGCTCATTTGTTAATAAGAATTGACTCATTTGAATAGCGAAAAGGGAAGTGAGGACAGAAAGAAGAAAGGGTAGGAGCAACAGTTAATAATTTATCAAGATTTCTTTTTTCGTTAAAACACAAAACAGAAAAGAATAATTCATACTTTCTGACCCTGGGACCCATGGATTGACTGCCCTTTCTGGCTATATCAATGTTTATGTTTCTATTTCATTCTCCAGATCATTGTTATGGCGTGCATGGAGTTTGAAATGGGGAAGGTGAGTTCTTTCTAGTATATCTCAAGGTAAAGGAAAGAAGAACAAGAAGGGGGGAAATTGGTAGCAAACTTTCCTTTAACTAGTTAAAAATCAGGCTCCTCTTACTATTTTTCAGGGTGGCAATGCCCCAGTGACTCTCAAAGCTTTTTTTTACCCCTAAAAATCCCTTTTGTCCGTTTTCCTGGTAGAGTCTGTGTTTTAAAATGAAAATAAGGTATGCTTTTTGAAGTAACAATTCATCCTCCCATTTTCACTAGTCACACATCTTTAGTTGCCAGTCAGACCTTCTAACCCTGTGTTTCCAACATCCATTAACCACATGCGGCTATTGAGCACCTAAAATATGGCTAGTGTGACCGAGGAACTCAATTATTTCATTTTATTTTATGAATTTCAATTTAAAAACTGATACTTCATTTATTGCAAAACTTTAAGTATGTTTGGAACAACTTGGGTATATGACTCATTTTCAACTATCCGTTTTATGACATCTAAATGGAAAGAAAATATCCATGAAAATTTAGCATATTAAACGAGATGCACTATAAGTATTAAAAACACACTGGATTTTGAAGACTTTGTTTAGCATGTCCCATATCTAATGACTGTTTCATATTGATCACATGTTGAAAAATGTTTTGACATATTGATTGGCTAAGTAAGATACATTATTAAAATTAATTTTACCTTGTTTTTTCATTTTTGAATGTGGCTATTAGAAAATTTAAAATTACATATGTAGTTCATATTATATTTCTATTGAACAGCATTCTTCTAACCCACGGTTGCCATGTTGAGTTGACACAATTCCAGTTAAAACCAAGGGAACGTGGTGTTTCAGGGAAGCTGTGCAGCTTTTCGTGGACAAATGATTTCTGTTACTCTTTTTGAAATACTGAAAGTGTCAGATCCCTGTTTCTACTTTTTGAGACTTCTGAGAAATCTGTAATTTATATTTCCTTTAATGGTTGTTTTCCCATCCTTGGAGATTCTAGACCATGACATTAGGGTTGGAGTTTAAGGGGATTAGAAATTCCTAACCCCAGGTGAAGCACACACAGCTGAATTTGCTTCTGAATGAGGATGTGGGTTTTCTTATCCAGAGGAGACTAGACTATATGGAGGGAAATCACTATATTCTGCTTTGTGCAACAGAAAAAATGTGAGCGCTACTGGGCTGAGCCAGGAGAGATGCAACTGCAATTGGGCCCTTTTTCCATATCCTGTGTAAGTATGACGCCTATTTCCATTATGGCCGAGCAAATGCACCAGGAGAATAGTCTTATAGAGAGCAGTCTTTGAATCTTAGCCTTTGAAATAACTCATATTTTAATTTACTTTTTAGGAAGCTGAAAATAAAAAATCGGATTACATAATCAGGACTCTAAAAGTCAAGTTCAACAGTGTAAGTATAGCACAGGAGCAGTAAACTCAAAAACTTGCAGCAATCAGGCAGATAAATAACATACATGTGTGATTCAGTCTGGGCATAAGACGGGGGGGGAGGGGCTTTGATGTTCTGGGGAAATCTTCATAGTCAGAAGAGACCTTTGGTGTAATCTGTGTTCCCCAGTCTATTTCACACCATGACACCCATATAAAATGATAATCCTTGTAGAGGCTGTATAGTGACCACAGGCTGGGAACCAACTCGAGAGTTCAGGCTGCCCAGTCTCTCTAAGGCCAAAGGATTTACTATATCAGCATGCCTGTGACCCATTTCAAGTTTCCCAGTTGGGAAGCCCTAGTTTGGACTGTCTTCATATCTACCTCCTCTGGTGAGTGGGGCAGATAGGGACAGGCCAGTAGTGACCTAAAGTCACCTTTAATTGTTCTTAAAAGGCGAGTGGTCACCAGAGGTCTACAGGGAAGAAAGAAGCATAAATTGCAAAAAAGATGTAGATGCTGCTTAGTCAGAATATTCTTGTGGCAGAATCTTGAACCCTCCTTTTATTCTGGCTTTTTTTTTTTTTTGTAATAGGAAACTCGCACTATCTACCAGTTTCATTACAAGAATTGGCCAGACCATGACGTGCCTTCATCTATAGACCCTATTCTGGAGCTCATCTGGGATGTGCGTTGTTGCCAAGCAGACGACAGTGTTCCCATATGCATTCACTGCAGGTAGGATGCTGGTGTATGAACCTCCTCCCCAGAACAGCCCAAATGTCCTGTCTGGGCAGGAATCCTGCCTTAACTGAAGGAAGACTGGCTTTGTTGGGAATTAAAGTGGCATGAGCACACAGGATGTAGGCTTCTGACCCTCACCCCACTTTTCCAGGTGATCAGAAAGGAATGGAGCTTAGAAATGAGAGGGATTGAACTTTTGAAAAAGGTCAATCACAGAAACAAACTATAAAAAATTCGATCTGATCGTTACATTAATATTGTTCTGATACGTTACTTGTGAACAGTACAGCTCTAGAGACCCTTGCTGTGCGAAGTTGCCTAAGGCCTGTCCTGAGTTTCAGTGTAGCATGTGGCAATTTGCGAACATGCTCTGAGAAATGGCAGGGTTTAGAAAGTTCCAGTGCCTCCACGTTTCTTCTTCCTCACATCTGCTGGTGAAATTTCCCAGCTATGATCCGCCCTCTGCAACGCAACACGCTACTGCTGTGATCTTTCATTTCAGTGCCGGCTGTGGAAGAACTGGGGTTATCTGTGCTATCGATTATACATGGATGTTGCTAAAAGATGGGGTGAGTCTCTGTTGGCAGGCACTTCCCATTTGTTTACACTGCTTCTCTGAGACTTAGCAATGGTCTGGTTAAACATCGATCGCCACAATTCATCTTTTCTAGAATACGTCAAGATTTTAGCCCTGCTTCATCAGGTGATTGAATTAGTTCCTAAGTTGGTAGTTCTCAAAGTGTGGTCCCCAGACAAGCATCATCTTCATCATCACCTGAGAACTTGTTAGAAATGCAAAAATTTGGGCCCAGGCCTGAGGTGAATTGATGCAGAAGCTTCTGGGGTCGGGGTGGGGGGAAGCAAACTCTCCAACTGCTTCTGATGGATGGTATAGTTTGAGGACCATTGTCCTAAGTCACACAGTCACCCCTTTATCCAAACTGCTTTAGTAGATGGACTCAGTTTACCACATTCAAACTTTGTATTCCAATCTATTCAGCGTTTTGTAAAAATCTAATAAGAAGTGGGAAGTTTAAGATACGGACTTTAGGCCTACCTGCCACCTTCTTTTATTTTGTAAAACTCTCATACTTGCTCATCTACTGAGCATTCTCCCTCATTATATTCTTAACTTCAGACATTTGATCAGCCCATGTGAAATCATCCTGAAGAGTTTCTTAAGTCTTCTCTAAGACCAGGTTGTAAATCATGGTGTAGTGATGAGAATCGTCATTAGTTTTAAAAATATATCCATTTTCTAGTATTATCCCATGTTAGGAGAGCAGATATCATGGAAGTAACAAGACTCTGAGAAAGTGGCAATAATTTATTAACAAAGATAGGAACAAAGGAGTAAGTTGTTGTTTTTTCTTCTTCTTTTGGACAGATAATTCCTGAGAACTTCAGTGTTTTTAGTTTGATCCAGGAAATGCGAACACAGAGGCCTTCATTGGTTCAAACTCAGGTATGGACTATGGTGAATGGATCATAACATGTGTCTGAGCCTTGCTCCTCCTCTGTTTAATAATAAGACATCCAGAAACAGCCAACTGCGTACCTGACACCAATTTACTATTGTGTTCATCCAGTCCCATTTCCTCCATCTCTGACTATCCCAATATTTTTCCTGTATCCCTTGCCCTTGGTCAAATTCCTTTCATTCCTTATATTTTACTATCTGGAAAATATTAAGAAACCAATATAATATTTCTTACAAAGGATGTTGAAAAGAATTCAACGAGTTGTTGGACTTATGAGAAAGAAATAGCTGGTCAGGTTAACTTGGAAGTGTGTAGTAGTAATTCATTTCTGAAACTGCAGAAAATCAGAACTATCTTCTACTTCAGGAGGTGGCAACAGAATCTGGAGCATGAGGTCTATATGCTCATTTGAGGAAATAATGAAAAATGAAAGTAAAACCAACCCTAATCCTATCACCTAGAGGAGACACTGTTACTATTTTTCTGTAGTCTCTCCTAGTTCTTACTGTATGCACACTTTAAAAAATCCATAATATGTATCACAATATTTTCACCCATCCCAGATTGCTCACACTTGTTCACTCCATTATAATGCTCTTCTCCTGTTTTCTTCTCTCCAACTCAAGTTGTCCCTCCTAGGTGAAACATTCCCAGCCCAAATCTCTCACTTTCTACAATATTAATTTCACCCATATTTCCTTATCAAAAATTTTACCCATATTTCTAAATGGTCTCCATCTTTAAGATACAGTTTAGTACTCACCGATTCATTCATTCATCAAACATTTATTGATATTTTTACTGCTTAAATAGCAAAACCTTAACGTGTGTAAAGCACTTAACAAATGAACTTGCACACAGGGTTAGAGGTAAAACAATCGATAGTGGCAGTTCAAATATTTTCATCTAGCAGTTGTAAATTGAGGGGAAAAAATGAAGAGGTATTATAATGTAAACCTTCTGTCTGGCCCACACAGGTTTTCCACTAATAGCCAGTGGAAAAAAATAATTTCTTTTCATGTGTTGACTGTAGGTGTTTTCTATATTCAACCTATGAGGGGGAAAATTTGTGTGAAATGAAAGCATTAGCTGATTTAGTGGGGTCAGACTTAAAAGAAAGCTGATCCAGGTTAAGTATATAAAGACTCCAGGAAGTATGCCACCTACTTGTAAGAGTACAATATTAAATTATAATCCTGAATCAATCAATAAATATACCCCATTTCAGAAAAAGTCCATTGCAGGCCTGTTTTCAAGAGTTGGAAGACAGCGGAAACAGTTTTAAGTTAGCCTTCATGTTTTGGCATCATCAATGACTGGCTGCACACGTACCTTACCCGTCGCAGCTGCTTTTTCTGACACTCCTCTAACCAGGAAGTAGCACAGTAACCAGATGAGTGCTTCCTGGGTGACTCTTCTCTGTTTTTTAAAAAATTAAAGAGTGTACCTACCAATGGCTGCATTGGGTGAAGACTCTGCATTATTCTCCTGTTACAATTATCTTTGGAAAAAGTTGTGCTTTATTTGTATAAAATTGTGTAAAGTGTCAGGGGAAACCGGAATAGGCCCATTCAGATGAAAAGTAGACCCAAAATCAAATGCTTGAGTAGGTTCAGAAGCAAAAATGGAGTAGTAAAAACCTACAAACCTTGTAATGTGTAAAGGTCTCATTTCTCTATGGTGAAATCCTTTTGTAACCACAAATTTCCAAACTCTATTCAGTGGTCTGCTTTCCTTTGATGTCTTTACTAGAAGAGAATTTCATCAGTTTATTCTAAGGGCACTAAACTGAGAGTCAGAAGATTTGAGTTCTAACCCAAGTCGTGGAAATTACTTCTGAATGACCTTGGACAAATTGCCTATAAACAGGGGTAATAGTCTAGCTTGCTCATAGATCAATTGTGAGGGTCAAGTTAAATAATACATATTGAAGCCATCTAAACTACCCATCAACCACGCTCTACCTTTTTCAAGAAAAGGTGAAGGTGGCTTACAAAAAATGCATCCAGTATGAAATAAAAATTTTTAAATGTGAGCGAGGAAAACAGAATGAGAGGGATGATGGTGGGGGGAAAGATAAGTAAGAAAGTGGGGTTAGAACATAAAAAACATACTTCAAGGTTCTTGTATATTAGCTAGAAGTCGATCAATTATTTAGCTGTTTCTAGCAGCCTAGAAGTGCTTTGAAATCTTAAATGGGCTACACAAACAGAAGGCCTTGTAATTAAACTAGTATTGATGGTCTTTTCAGGTCTGCTATCCTAGGATGTGATTGGTGTTCACAGTTCACCAAGTTTTTTGTTTCTGTAGTTCACCAAGTCTTTTCCTTTGTTTTCCATTGTTCTGGATTGTGGCGCTCTTTAGGAACAATATGAACTGGTCTACAAAGCTGTCTTAGAATTATTTAAGAGGCAGATCGATATTATCAGGAATAAACACTCTGGAACACAGGTAAGCTTTAAACTTGATATTTTGTCAATTTTTAAAAAGAGTATTTGATTTTGGTGAATAGATCTCAGATTAGTTGCAGGACTTAGCTTATTATTTATCATCACAACTAAATTGGAATGTCAGGTGTGCGTGGGCTGTATTGCAAATCTGGAGGACAAATTAATCGACGTACTTTAACTTAGAAAATTCATGTTTTGGTTAACCTATTGCATACAAGTTTCAGCTAAATTCAGAAATAATATGAGTAAGTGAAAGGGCAAACATATATTCTGTTCCCATGTTTTAGACAGTTGTGTGGCAAGTTAGAAGTGAGAGTGACAATTACGAAGTAAAATCATAATTAAGTACTCATATATTTTTCAGGTTACTTTTGCCTCGTTTTGATTGTGTATGTCTCATCGAATTTTGAGACTATTTTAGAATATCCAAAGATCTTAGGTATAAAAACAATTATGATTTGACCAAATTCCAATAAAAAAATTTGAGTATTCTATGATATGCTATTTTGATTTCATCATAGAAATTGATAAGTCAAGTACTTCCTGTGTAATCACAAAGTGTTAGATTTCGAACAAACCTTAAGAAGACAAAAA
This sequence comes from Rhinolophus sinicus, assembly GCF_036562045.2. Taxonomy (NCBI): domain Eukaryota; kingdom Metazoa; phylum Chordata; class Mammalia; order Chiroptera; family Rhinolophidae; genus Rhinolophus; species Rhinolophus sinicus. Next base: position 44,868,644 of record NC_133763.1, on the reverse strand, counting down.
TTACTGATTTATCTTCCAGGGTATATGCAATATATACATATTAAATTAATTTTTAATATCACATTTTGGATTGTTAATCTGGAAATATTCACTGAGGACCTACTGCTTTCACAGCATTAGAAATACAAAGCTTGGGGCAGCCGGTTGGCTCAGCTGGTTAGAGTGCGGTGCTCATAACACCAAGGTCACTGGTTCGAGTCCCACATGGGCCAGTGGGACTGCGCCCTCCACAACTAGATTGAAAACAACGGCTTGACTTGGAGCTGATGGGTCCTAGAAAAACACACTGTTCTCCAATATTCCCTAAAAAAAAAAAAAAGAAATACAAAGCTTATAAGAGATAACCCTGATCATAACTCTTATAAGTTCATGATGAAGCAGGGGGAGGGAAAGAAAGGCAGAAAAACTGTTGAAGCAAGGGAACGAACTAAGCAAACAGTTAATGTCAACTCCAGAGAGAAACAATATGGTGGGAGATCATGGAAATAAGAGTATAGTGGCCAGAAAATGTCACTTTTGTCCAGTTGTGCCTATTTCATTGGCTAGTACTCCCTGAACGAGGTTAAATAATTGAGGTCATATGGACAACCTAATTTTAATGGGTAAGACTCTTAAGTTTCACTTCTAAGTGTGATGCTGACTTGATTGGAGATATGCATTTTTTAATTGTTTAAAGAAAGTATTAATTGATTCTTAGTTTGTTAAGAATTTTTTTCAGAAAGAAGGTTTATTTCTGTTAGTTGCATATTTTTGCATTTACGGAATGATCCCATGGATTTTCTCCTTTAACCTATTAATAGAGTCATATCATTGGATTTGTTGATATCAAACCATTCTTGTACTCTTAGAAGAAACCCTTCTTAAACAAAGAATGTTCTTTTAATGCGTTGCTGGAATATGTGGGCTGATATTATTTGTAGGTTCCAGGAAATGTCAATACTCAAATTTAGTCCAGTGGCAGTGCCTTGGCTCCAGGCAGCTGGGTTGTTTGGAGTGGGTCCTGTGTCAGTAAATGGTAACATGGGAATATGGTTCAAGCCCCCACAACGGAAACTGGTGAAAGCTCACCAAGGAGAACTTCTGTTTCTGGGAAGATCGAGTAGACCTACTTTTCCCTATTCCTCCCAGTAAGTGCATCTAGTAACCCTGGACATCATATCTAAAACACATATAAGAAGGCAGATCAACTAGGGACTTTGAGACCCAAGGAAAGACGTAATGGTGAGTTCTTTGGGTTTTTCCTTTGCCTCATATGTCTCAGATGTGGAACTGAAGACTCCGATAAGCTGGAAATGCCAGTGGAGCAGAGAAAACAAGACCCAACAAGAGCCTGTTCTCTCTAGCCAGAGGACCAGGAAAGGAGCAGTCCAGCAAGACATAAAACTTTTAGATAACAGTCACTGTACTCCAGTCAACACCAAAGAAAAGAAATGGCCCCCAACCCCACCCTTGCCAGCAAAGGCTGAGTAGATTCCTACCCTCGCAAGACTGTAATAAAGTGCTCGGGTGGTGTGAGAGAAGGTCAAGTAGAGAGCTAGGACTTTCATCCCCACTGGCCTGCAATGAGGTTTCCCTGCAGTGACAGTGGAGACTACATGGGGGGCCTGAGTTTCCACCCGGCAGTAAGTGGCACCCCAATGCCTTCCCACTGAAATAGGGTCAGAGGAGGCCTAGTGCAGAGGCAGGACTTTTACCATCATTCAGCAGTAAGGAGACCACCCCCACCACAATGTCAAAAATGACACGGGAGCCTTTCCCATGGTATCTCTCCTTGAGTGTCAACAGAGGTTAAGTGAGGAGGCCGGAGGAGGTAGAATCCACCTGGTAGTAACAAAGCATAGCACCCCCTTCTCTTGTCAGAATGGAATAAAACAAACAAATACACAAAAACCCAGTTAAATGAGAAGATTTAACTAAGATCCAGAGCCTCATATCTCAAACCAAATGAATAAAAGACAATCAATAGACGACAGCACTGAGATGACAAAGACGTTAGAATTATCTGACAGATTAAAGCAGCTACAATAAGAATGCTTCAACGAGCAATTACAAACATGCTAACGACAAATGAACAAATAGAAAGGCTCAGCAAAGAAATAGAAAGACTCAGGAAAGAAACAGAAGATATAAAGAACTGAATGGAAATTTTAGAACTGAAAAATATAGTAACTGAAACAAAATATCTCAGTAGATGGGTTCAACATCAGAATACAGGGTACAGAAGAAAGAGTTAGTGAACTAGAAGAGAGAACAATAGAAATCACCCAGTCTGACCAACAGAAAAAAATAGACTGGAAAAAACACACACACACAAAAACACATAGAACCTCAGGGAACTAAGGGACTATTAAAGACAAAACAAAGAAACAAAAAAACCCATAGCATTTGTGTCATCCAAGTCCAAGAAGCAGAGGAGAAAAAAGGCAAGACTAAAAAAGGTACTAAAAGACTCATCATAATTAAACTTCTGAAAACTAACGGTAAAAATTATAGGAAGCAGCCAGAGAAAAATGATCTTAACTGTAGGAGGAAAACAATTAGGATTACAATAGATTTGTCATCAGAAACCATGGAGGCCCAAAGGAAGTGGCACAATACTTTTCAAATGCTGAAAGAAAAGAACTCTCAACCCAAAATCCTACACTCAGTGAAAATATCCTTCAGATGAAGGGGGAATCAAGACAGTCTCAGATGAAGAAAAACTAAGAGAATTTGTCACCTGTAGACCTACCCTCAAAAAATGACAGTTTCTTAAATAGAAAGGAAATGATGAAAGAAGGAAGAACATAGTAAGCAAAAACATGGGTAATGTAACAGGTTTTCCTTCTCTTTAGTTTTCTAAAGTGTTTGATGATTGAAGCAAAAATGTCTGTTGTGGTTTTAAATTAGAGGAAATATTAAAGACAATTGTACGTAGGGAAGGGTTAGTAATATAAAGGGAGGTAAGGTTTCTGTACTTGAACTAGTAAAAGCGTAACACCTGCAGACTGTGGTAAGTTATGTATATATAATGGAATACTTAGAGCCACAAATACAAAAGCTATATTAAGACATATCCTAAAAAAACCACACAACACTATACATAATCAAAATGACATTCTAAAAAAATACAGGAAAGAGAAAAAGGCAGGATAAAGAGAAATGAGAAAAAGAGAAGCAACAGAAAACAAAAAATAAAATGGCAGACTTAGGCCCTAACATATTAATAATTACATTAAGTGTAAATGATATAACTACACCAATTAACAGACAGATTGGCAGAGTGTATTGAAAACAGGACCCACCTATATGCTGTCGATTGGAAACACTTCAAATATATAGGCTGGTTTAAAGGATTGGAAAAAAGATACGTCATATAAACATGAATAAAAAGAAAGCACGAACAGCTATATTAGATAAAGTAGACTTCAAAGCAAAGGAAATGATCACAGACAGGGAGGGACATTATATAATGATAAAAGGGTTAACCCATCAATAAAACATAGCATCCTTAGTGTTATGGACCAATCAGAGTTGCAAATACATGAAGTAAAAAGTGATAGAACTGAAAGGTGAAATCCACAGTTATAGTTGGACACCTCAATATCCCTCGTTCAATAACTAATCGAAAAACTCAACAGAAAATCAGCAGGAATATAAGGAGAACTCAACACCACCATCAACCAACAGCATCAATTTGATATTTATAGAACAGTCCAACCAACAACACAAGGATACACATTCTTTTCAGGTGCTGATGGGACATTTACCAAGATGGACCATATCACGGGCCATAAAACAATGTGAAAAATTTAAAATAATTGAAATCATATAAAATGTATTCTCTGACCATAATGTAGTCAAACTAAAAGCCAACAACAGAAAGATGACAGGAAAATATCCAAATACTTGGAAACTAAACCACACTCTTTTAAATATCCATTGAATCAAAGAGGCAGTTTCAAGGGAAATTAAAAATAAAACAAAACACATTGAACTGAATAAAAATGAAAATGTTGAAATTTGTGGGACCGAGTTACAGTAGTGCTGATAGGAACGTTTATAGCACTCCAAAAGCACCCATTAGAAAATAATAAAAGTCTCAAATCAATAATGTGAGCTCCCACTTTAAGAATCTAGAAAAAAAGGAGCAAAGCAAACCCAAAGAAAACAGAGGAAGGAAATAATAAAGAGCAGAAATCAATGAAATTGAAAACAGAAAAACAGTAGAGAAAAATCAGTGAATCAAAGAGCTGATCTTTGAAAAGATCAATGAAATTTACAAACCTCTAATGAAGACTAATGAAGAAAAAAAGGGAGAAGATAAAAATTACCAATATCAGGAATGAAACAGTATATCTCTACAGGCTTTGCAAATACTGTGCTTCCCTGAAAATAAGACCTAGCCGGACAATCATCTCTAATGCATCTTTTGGAGCAAAATTTAATAAAGGACCCGGTATTATATTATATTATATTATACCCAGTATTATATTATACCCAGTATTATACTATACTATATTATATTAATTATATATCGTATTTATTATATGTGGTCTTATAGTAAAATAAGACTGGATCTTATATTAATTTTTGCTCCAAAAGACGCATTAGAACTGATTGTCTGGCTAGGTCTTATTTTCGGGGATGCACGGTATCAAAAGGATAATAAAGGAATATATTATGAACAACTCAAACACATTAAATTTCATCACTTGGACAAAATAGATTACTTCCTTGAAAAACACAAACTACCACAGTTCACTCAACATGAAACAGATAATTTGAATAGCCCCATAATGATTAAGGAAACTGAATTTGTAATTTAAAAACTCCCAAAAAAGAAATCTCTAGGCCCACACAGTTCTACTTGAGAATTGTACCAAATATTTAAGGAAATATTAACACCAATCGTATACAATCTGTACCAGAAAAACAGAAGAGGAGGAGACACTTTATCATTTATATTTTACCATTTTAACCAGTTTTAAGTGTACAGTGCAGTGGCATTGAGTACCTTCCCAATGTGTGTGATGATCACTATTTACATGCAGAAATTTTTCATCATCTGAAACAGAAACTCTCCGTGCCCCCTACCCCAACCGCTAGTAACTTCTGTTCTGCTTTCTGTCTCTATGAATTTGCTTGCTCTAAGTACCTCATAGAAGTGGAGTCATGTACTGTTTCTTTTGTATCTGGTTTAGTTCGTGTAGCATGATGTTTCCAGGGTTCATTCATTTTGTAACATGTATCAGAATTTTATTCTTTTTGTGGCTGTAGAATATTCCATCCTGTGTATATGCCACATTTTGCTTATCTATTCATCCCTCATGGACACTTGGGGGCTTCTACCTTTTGGCTATTGTGAACAATGCGGCTATGAAAAGTGGTGTACAAATATTTATTCCAATTCCTACTTAAAATTCTTTGGGGTATATACCCAGAAATGGAATTCCTGGATCATACAGTAATTCTATGCTTAATTTTTTAAGGTATTGTCATACTGCTTTTCATAGTGACTGCAAAATTTTACATTCCTACAAGCAATGCACAATTTTTCTACATCCTTGTCAACACGTAGTATTCTCTATTTTTTGTTTTGTTTTGTTTTTTTTTAGATAATCACCATCCTAGTGGCTATTTGCGTACTTATTGGCCATTTGTATATCTTCTTTGGATAAATGTCTATCCAAGTCCTTTGCCCATTTTTTTCAAATAAATTTTTATTCTGGTAAAATATACATCAAATTTACCACCTTAAACAATTTTATATACATATAGACGCATGCATGTGCATGTGTTTGTGTGTGTGTGTGTGTATATACATACATATGTATACATATAGATGTAAATATTAATATACATATATATTTCAATGATATTATGTACATTCATATTGTTGTATAAGCATCACCACCACCCATTTCCAGAACTCTTCTCATCTTGCCAAACTGAAACTCTAAACCCATTAAACAATAACTCCCCATTCCAGCCTTCCCCCACTGCCCTGGACAACCACCATTCTACTTTCTGTCTCTATGAATTTGACCTTGTATCAGTGGAATCATGATATTTGACCTTTTGTGTCTGGCTTATTTCAGTTAGCATAATGTTCTCAAAATTCATCAACATTGTAACATGTCAGAATTTCCTTCCTTTTTAAAGCTGAATAATATTCCACTGTATGTCTATGCCACATTTTGTTTATTCATCTATCAAAGGATACTTGGTTTCCTTCCACCTTTTGACTATTGTCAATAATGCTATTAAGAACATGAATGTGTAAATATCTTTTTGTGTTCCTGCTTTCAATTCTTTTGGGTATATAGGGTAATTCTATGTTTAATTTTTTGAGGTACTGCCATACTGTTTTCCACAGTGGCTGCACTATTTTACATCACTTCCAGCAATGTACAAGGGTTCCAATTTCTCCACATCCTCGCCAACACTTATTTTCTGTTTTCATTGTTGTTGTTTTTTATGGTGGCCATCCTCATTGTGGTTCTCATTTACATTTTCCTGATTAGTGATGTTTAACATCTTTTCATGAGTTCATTGGCCATTTGTATATCATCTTTGGAAAAATGTCTATTCAAGTCCTGGGTCCATTTTTGAACTGGTTTGTTTGCCTGTTTGTTGTTGAATTTTAGTTCTCTATATATTCTGGATTTTAATCCCTTAACAGATATGTGATTTGCAAATATTGTCTCCCATTCTATGGATTGCCCTTTTACTCTGTTTGATCATGTACTTTAATGCACAAAAGTTTTTAATTTTCAAAACATCCAATTTGTTTATTTTTTACTTTTATCGCTAGTACCTTTGGTATCATATCCAAGAAATTATTGCCAAATCCAATGTTATAAAGCTTTCTGTTTTCTTTCTCTTAAGAGTTTCATAGTTTTAGCGCTTATACTTAGGTATTTAATCCATTTTGAGTTAATTTTTGTATATGGTCTAAAGTAAGGATCCAACTTCATTCTTTTGCATGTGGATATTCAGTTTTCCCAGCACCATTTGTTGTAAAGACTGTTTTTTCTCCATTGAATGATCTTGGCATCCTCATTGAAAATCAAATGCCAACATATGTGAGTTTATTGCTAGGCTCTCTATTTTATTCCATTGGTCTATATGGTTGTCCTATGCCAATACCACACTGTTTTATTACTGTAGCTTTGTAGTACATTTTGAAATCAGGAAGTGTGAGTCCACCAGCTCTGCCCTTCTTTTTCTAGATTGTTTTGCCTATTCAGGGTCCCTTGAAATTCCATTTGAATTTTAGGATGAGTTTTTTAATTTCTGCAAAAACACCATTGGGATTTTGAGAGGGATTGCATTGAATCTGCAGATCACTTTGGGTAATATTGTTATGGTGACAATGTTATATCTTCCACTCCATGAACACAGAATGTCTTTCCATTTATTCATGTCTTATTTTATTTCTGTCAGCAATGTTTTGTAGTTTTCAGTACACAAGTCTTTCACCTCCTTGGTTAAATTTATTCCTAAGTATTTTTGATGCTAATATAAATAGAATTGCTTTTAACATTTTATTTTCAGATTGTTTATTGCTATGTATAGAAATACAACTAGTTTTTGTGTGATTTTGTATTCTCCAACTTTGCTGAATTTGTTTTTTAGCTCCAGCATTGTGTGTGTGTGTGTGTGTGTGTGTAAATGTGTATGTGTAATCTTTCAATATATAAGATCATGTCAACTGCAAATGAAGATAACTTTACTTCCTTCTTTCCAATTTTGATGCCTTTTATTATTATTTTTTCTTGCCTAATTGCTCTGGCTGGAACGTCCTGTGCTATGCTGACTAAAAGTGGAAAAAGTCAGCATCCTTATCTAATTCCTCATTTTAGGGGAAAAGCTTTCATTATTTCACCATTGAATGTGATGTTAGCTGTGGGTTTTTCATATGTGGCCTTTATCATGTTGAGGAAGTTCTCTCAACAAAATTCCTAGTTTGTTGAGTGTTTTTATCATCAATTTTGTTAAATGCTTTTTATGTACTTCAATTGATATGATCACTTAGGATGTTCCCCTCCTTCATTCTATTAATGTGGTATATTACATTGATTTTTGTATGTTGAATCATCCTTGCATTCTGGGAATAAATCCCGCTTTGTCATGGTGTACAATTCTTTTGATATGCTGCTGAATTCAGTTTGCTAGTATTTTGTTGAGGACTTTTGCATCGATATTCATAAAGGATATTGGTCTGTAGTTTTCTTTCCCTTGTAGTGTCTTTGTCTGGCTTTGGTATCAGAGTCATGCTTGGCAAGCCTTCCCTCCTCCTCAATTTTTTGGCAGTTTGTGGAAGACGAGTGTTAACTTCCTTATATGTAGAGTTCACCAGTGAAACCATCTTGTCCTGGGCTATTCTTTGTTGAGAGGTCTTTTGATGACTAATTCAGTCTATTTACTGGTTGTAGGTCTATTCTGATTTTCTTTTTTTTTTTTCTTTTAGTTAGTTTTGGTTGATTACATGTTTCTAGGAAGTTGTCCATTTCATCTAGGTTGTACAATTTGCTGGTGGACAATTGTTCATATTGTCTTAATAATACATTTTATTTTTGTAAAATGAATAGTAATGTCCCACTTTTATTTCTGCATATTGAGATTTTAGTAATTTTTTTCCATAGTAAATCTAGCTAAAAGTTTGTCAATTTTATTGGTGTTTCCAAAGGACAAACTTTTGGTTTTGTTGAATTTATCCACTGTTTTCTTAGTCTCCATTTAATTTATCTCTGCTCTAACCTTTAATATTTCTTTTCTTCTGCTAGCTTTGGGTTTAGTTTGCTTTTTTTCTTGTTTCTTAAGTTGTCAAGTTAAGTTACTAATTTGAAATCTTTCTTCTTTGTTAATGTAGGCACTTACAGCTATAAATTCCCTTCTGAGCCCTGCTTTCCCTATATCCCCTGTTTTGGTATGTTGTGTTTTCATTCATTTCTAAGTATTTTCTAATTTCCATTGTGATATCTTCTTTGACCCACTGGTTGTTTAATAGTTTAATTTACACGTATTTGTGAATTTTCAAGTTTTCCTTCTGGTTACTGATTTCTAGTTTCAATTCATTGTGATTCGAAAAGATATTTTGCATTACTTCAGCCTTTTACAATTTATTAAGACTTGTTTTGTGGCTAACATATGGTCTGTCCTAAAGCATGTTCTATCTATGTTTGAGAAAAATGTGTGTGTTGTTGGATGGAATGCTCTGTATATGCCTGTTAGGTCTAATTTGTTTATTGTGTTGTTCATTGTCCTCTATTTCCTTATTGATCTGTATGATTGTTCTATGCATTATTGAAAGTGGATAGTCAAGTCTCTGTATCAGTTTACTAGGCTTGCCGTCACAAGTACCACAAACTGAGGAGGGCTTAAATAACAAATTTATTTTCGTACAATTCTGAAGGCAGGAAGTCCAAAATGAAGGTGTCACCAGGGCCATGCCCTCCCTCATGGCTCTAGGGAAATAATCTTCCTTGCCTCTTCCTAGTTTCTGGTGTTTGCCAGCAATCCTTGGTGTTTCTTAGCTTGCAGATACATTATTCCAGTTTCTTTCTTTCTCATTACATGGCATTCTCCCTGTGTGTCTCAGTATCTGTTTTCTCTCCTTATAAGGACACAAGTCATTGTGTTAGGGCCCACTCTCATCCAGTATGACCTCATATTAACTAATTACATCTGCAAAAACCCTACTTCTAAGTAAGTTCACAGTTATGCATAACGGGTTATGTATATGGGGTTATTTTAATGTATCTTTTTGAGAGTCACAATTAAACCCTAACAGGTGGAATCTTGTTTTGTTTTTGTTTTTTTTTAAATTTAAACATCTCTGAAATCACGATATATTTTACAATTGGTGGTATCTTTGATTCCATGAGTCTCAATAACAAATTTCATAATATGATCATTGCAATGAAGAAAATATAGATTGAGAGTGGCGGGGCAAGTGTGTGGGAGTATGATTTTAGGTTGAGTGGTCAGGGAAGTTTTTCTTATGCAGGTAACATTTACATAAAGAATAATCACTTAGAAGAAACCACCCATGCAAAATCTAGAGCAAGAGTATTTCAACCAGGGGAACAGTAAGTGTAAAAGCCTTGAACTGGAAACACGTTTGGTATGCGTAAGGAATGACAAGAAAACCAGTATAGCTGGAGCATCATAAGGAAGAAAAAAGTAGAACAAGACAAGTATGAGGACTTAATAAGCATCTATTAACATGAAGTGTTGAAATGATGAAATTTCTAAAGGTAGAGTGTTCATGAGAATAAAGTTAACCCCAAGAACATTGTAAAATTCCCACATTTTAAAAGGTGATTCTGTAAGCAAATTATTTCTAATTTCTATAACATTATTAACCCTTCATTCTGATCCTTTTGATATCAGTATGTGAACATGCTCTTGTCGGGCTCAATATTTTGGAAACTCATCTAACTCTTCCATGAATTATTTTAAATCTTTACATTTTCTGAAAAACAACTTCTTAGCCTTATGAATGTTAAAATATCTCACTGCTATTGCTTCACTAAAAAACAATCTCTTGCTTATTTGTCTTGAAGATTCAAGCAAAGTATTCAGTTCCTGAGCAAAATACCACTCTAGACGCACATTCTTATTCTCCTAATTTCCCAAAAAGGTGAGTATAATTTGTACACATCTAAATGTTGTCTAATTGTGTCTGGTAGACATGTCTCATGCTTATAACTCATTGTGATGCTGGGGAAAATATGTAGAAGAAGGCTTTTTGGGGTGTTGTGTCATTATTACTTTCTTTTTGTTTCAGCGGCATAAAAGAAGCAAACATGATGAACCAAGAGAACAAACAAAGGATAAGGATGAAAAGTGTAGAAGCTTCTTGCTTTGACTGTAGGACTTCTGAAATAAGTGAAAAGGAAGGGTTAGTTTTGCACCCTGCTGAACAGGACAGTTCTTTTGAGTTTTTGGAGTTAAATTGTATTTGTAACAAAAATGCTGACACCACCATGAAATGGGAGACAAAGGCATGTCCGGCAGTTGGTGAGCCTCTTCAGAAGCATCAAAGTTTGGACCTGAGCTCCATTTTGTTTGGAACATGTCCCAATTCTAAACCTGTAAATGCAGCAGGAAGATATTTCAATTCAAAGGGGCCAATAACGCGGACCCAGTCAACTCCCTTTGAACTGACACAACAGACAGACGCCAAGCAGCGGGACATCAAGAAACCTTTTTCTTATTTGGAATCTCAACTGAATCACTCTTCTCTTGAGCAGGCTCAAAAAGGGATGTGTGCTTCTTCAGCAGAACTGAATAACTCACTGTCATATGACTCGAAGCACCAAATGAGTAATGCTTCGAATGCAACGCAGTACAACTCTAATGCTTTTAGTGTACACTCTTACATGTCTTTAGTAGAAGATCCTTATTTTCCACCATTGTCTCCAAGTAGTGCTGGTTCTAAGATGTCTCTTGATTTACCTGAGAAACAAGAGGGAACTGTGTCACCTTGTTCTTTGTTTCCAACATCCTCTACAACCCTTTTTTCTCATTACAATTCCCATGATTCGTTAGCACTGAGTCCTCCAAGAAATTTTTCCCCAACACTGAACCAAGAGACAGGAGTAGTGGGTATGTTATTTTTAAAAGTTTCTATGGCGTTTTACATGTCACTTTGTTTCTATAGAAGATTTGGTTTCTTCTCACCCTCCCTTTTGTCCTTCTCTGCTTCCTTCTCCTCCTCAAAGAAATACATTCTGGGAGTGTTTTAATGATGTGACAAGTTGAAAATAGCAAAAAGACAGATGTATAATAACATTCCATGATCTATGATCCATCATCTATGGCAGGCAGAGTGCTTCTAAAGACGACAATCCTCATTCCTAAGAATGTATATCAGAGGTTCACAATTTACCCTTAACATACGGAAGCAACTTCCAAAAGAACGGAAAAAAAAAAAGATTTGGTCAACAGCACCACAGTCACTCAGAATTTTTATTGCACAGCCATGTAGCTATACTGAGTTGAACAGATTGCCAAGAATTGAATTCTCTTCCTGCATGAGGTGGAAGAGGACCTGATTTCCTCTTGTAATAACTTGATAGTAACTTAGTAGATGAGAATATGTGTTCAGTGTTCTGTGCGGGATTTTAATCCTATATACACCTTTACTTTCATACATTATCTCTTTCACAATTCTGAAAGTTTGCATATTAGGCGTATTGTTTTGTTTTCCTGAATGGTTTGAAAGTGGAAGTAAATATCCTGTTAGAAGTGACTATAATAGTTTGCTGTGGAAGAAGAGGAGGGAAAGCAAAGTTAACACTCTTAGGTACAGCGTCAGAGGTTTATGCAGAATATTCTTCCTGAATAGGAAGTAGCGGGAACTTTTGGTCCATCACATTGTTGGACAGAGTTTCGTAATAGATGTGTAGCTTTATTACAAAAACATTTTACCTGGATATAGTTCCTCCTTTGATTAGATAATTTTATATATTTGATCTTGTTTTACAATTTAAAGGAATTTAATTTTTCTAGATGCCTGTAATCCCTTAAACTTCTCTGAGCATCATCATGAAAAGACAAATCCTTATCTTCAGAGATTGTGGCAGTGTTGACATGTGTGCCATCTGGTGGCAGTTTCTTATAATAGCATTAAATTTTTCTATAAAAATTCTATTTCTACAGAAATATAGAATACCCTGTTATAGCACTGTTTTGTAAAAAACGGAAACCATCCATATTCTTCATCCTGGTAGAATAAAGAAGAGATACTAAAATCTTTATGATGTTACCTAGTCTGTAACTGAACCTTTGGCATATGTCAAATGCTTTATGATGCTATATTGGTTATTCTATGTAAAACAAGGAAAGAATTATGTAGAAAACAACTCAAAGCTTCTTAAATTAATGTAATGTCTTATGTTAACTGATACAATCAAAATACTTTTGGGCTTTTAAAAGATATATTTTTAATAAGAAAAAGCCTCCTGGGTTTGCAACTTTAAGATGAGAGAATTTATTTTGCCTTTTGCTTGAGTGAACAAATACCAGCTTAAATATTGTAATAATGCTTGATGGAATTTAGATCAGGATTGGAATGTAAGGATTTTCTTTGGATTTTTCTAATTGAAAATTGTAATGAACATTTCTGACATTTTAAATAGCAACTTCTCCAAGGATAGATGATGAAATCCCCCCTCCACTTCCTGAAAGGACTCCTGAATCTTTTATTGTGGTAGAGGAAGCTGGTGAGTACAGTTCAGTAAGTGTAAAGTAAGGTGTGGATTAACTAGATTACTTCTCAAGGCCTGTCAAGGTTCTGTGTGGTGTTGCTGAGCAACATTTGCTTTCTAAAAGAATTATAACGCTCCTAAGAATTGGACCATATTTACTTTCTTCCAGGAGAATTTCCACTCAGTGTTCCCAAATCTTTATCTTCAGCTGTGAAGACAAAAATTGGAACGTCAATGGAATGGAGTGGAGCATCTGAATCAAACAAAGCAGATGACTCTGGGAGACTCAGGCCCAGCAAGGTTAATAACATTGTTTTCTGACTCTACTCATTTGTAATCAACAGACTATTGTCCTACGAAGCAGGGCCATTTTTAATACCTATCAGTTGATAAATATTAAGCAGATAACTACTTACAAAACAATGTGCTAGCGGATATGGGGGATAAAAAGATGGATAAGACACAATTATTGCCCTTCAGAAACTCACAGTCTAGCAGTATACACAAGTCTTTATTTTTGTCTATTTATTATAATGAGGCAAATATGATGAGTGCCATATGTGAGATGAGAGATTTGAAAGTGTGAGAGATCCCTTCAGGTTGGAAGTGATCAAGGAAGACTTAATGAAAGTGGAAACGTTTGAGCTGATTCTTGGACAGTTAAAGAAAAAATAAATGTTTCATAAGTAGGTAGCTTGTTCACAGTGGTCATTTGGTCAGTTGTATTATGCTAACTCTGATAACATTATAGAGAGTAATTTTTTAAATGACAGATGTCCATATTATTTAATATAAAACTTTTGGGATAATGTTCCCTGCTTCTGGAAGAAAAATCAACACTTTCAACTATCTGTTATGTACTTATATATATTCTGTAAACCAACTGTCTTAAAATTTCAGAGACCAAAAAAATAATTAACTAAACAAACATTTAAATGTGCCTCAGTTGCAATGCTGGTAGGGAAATATACTCTGCCTTAATTATACTGTGAATTTACTACTAATTATTATTGTTATTGTTAATAATGTGCTAAATGTAATGGTCTTTATCTTAACTTCCAGAGCAAAGAACAATCACTCCTTTTCCAGTGTCACAAAGTAACTTTGATTTCAAGAACTTACCTACTGAAATGTTCAGGGAAATGTTCTGAATAGAAAGGAAACAGGTCAAAAAAGGATCAATTTAGGACCAACTTCTTTGACATAAAAATCACACTCAGAATTGATGCCTTTTCATAATTCAACACACTTATAAATTAGAAAAAATAGAGTCAACGTTTCATAACTGTCTTCATAGGCATATGAAATATAATTTCAAAAATGCTATTTATTGCTTTGAGTTTGGAAATTTGTGTACATATTTTTCTTTCACTTATCCTTTCTTTCTTTTTTTTTTAGAGTGTAAAACTCCAGAGTCCCATATCAGGTAAAAAAATTCCCTTGGCTTTACATGACATTTAGTCCCAAGAATTTGTACTGTAAGAATGGCTTATTAAGTTCAGAGTATTTCACCTCACGAGATGGCATAGTTCCCGCAATAGCTTCCACTATTTATTGATTTATTTCTGGTTTTCCCAGGCTAGGAGTTTTGTTTGTCAAGGGCCAGGTAAACACAGGACTTCAGAATTCTGCTCCTTGATATATAACCCTTTAAGAAATTATTTCAGGTAGACTCTCTTAAAACTTAGCAGGAGTCCCAGTCTATAAGTTTTATCACTGTTAACAATGTGATTTAAAAAAAAATATTTCTGGCCACTTAGATCTTTAACTTGCTGTTGTTTCTCCTGGACTTTCCTGAGCTTGGCTGTTGTATATACTGAATGACATCATCAACGGCTAACATTTATTGGGCACTGACAGGTACTTTGTATATACCATAACAGATCGTAGTTGCCCGTAACATCTTTATTCATGGTAACATATTAGTCACTTAACATATTCATATTATATGTAAATAGGTAGTATAACATAGAGGTCAAAAAGCATGGGCTTTTGAGTCACACTTTAATTCAAATCCCCAGACTACCAAGTCATCAAAATGCATAACTTTGGTTAAATTATATGCTTTCTCTATTGATCTTTTTCATTTATAAAATGAAGATAATAGAGCTCCTTTCTTAAGAGGATTTTTGCGAGGATTAAGTGAGATAATGCACATGAAGCTGTTAGCACAGTGGTTGTCAAAAAATAAGCTCTCATTAAATGTTACCTATTATAATTTTTATTCGATAATTATTAAATGAGCATTTCTAAGCCAGCTCTGTGCTAGAATAGGAGGGTGTGTATGAAAGGGAGCTGCTTAATGCTTACAGTCAAATAGAGTAGGCAAAATTAAAACTCACTTAGAACCATTAAGTGATAATCTGTGTGCACTGATTATAATCACCAGGAGTCTGGGAAAAAGGAAGGTGTCCCTGCCATGGTTAGGGAGGGCTTCATGGAGTAGACGAAAACAATTTAAGGCTATGGATAGACAGAGGAAAAAGGAGGGAATTCCAGGAGCAGGATTGGGGTAACAGTGACTCAAAAGTAGACATGCTCATGATGAATACAGAGAAACGGTAAGTAGATTAATTTAATTGCAATATAGGTTCTATTTGGGGAAATATGGAAAATAAATTGGGATAGATAAAATGTGGGAAGATTCTGACGGACTGAAAGCTAGGCAGATGAAATATCCAGACCAGGCAAATCTATATATTGAGAAAGCAGTTTCATGGGTGCGATCTAATCTGAACAGAATGGGGAATGACTGCTAAATGAGTATAGACATGCCTTTTAGGGAAAGTGTTTTTGCAACTAGATAGTGGTGATGGCTGTGCAGCACTATGAATGTACTAAATGTCATGAACGGCACTTTTTTTATGTGTATCACACACACAAAGTGAGGCAGAAGGATTTAGATTTAATGCAGTCAGTAATAAGCAGTGTAAGGTTCTTCTTCAGGGGAGTAGAAGATGGTATTTTAGGGAGGTATTTGATAGGATATCGTTAAACTAAAAGTTAGTTTTAGTTCTCAGAATATTTCCTAACAGCAAACTGAAAGACAATAAGCCACTTAGAGTAATGATGAAATATTTATTAAATGCCTACTTTATGCTAATTATTGTATTAGGTATGTGTTGTACTTTATTTTTGCATACTATCCAGCATATAAGGAATAAATAAGAGAACTTGCTTTATGGACAAATACTAAGGCCTAAAAAGCCAATGACCAAAGACAGGTGAAACTCTAGCATTTAACTGAAAAATTAAACATTTTCATTTTCAAAGAACATTAGTATATAATTATACTCAGCACTGTGTGATGAGAAGCCTGGTCAACAGAACACTATTTGTATCTTTAGGACTTACGTCATGGGAAAATTGCTCCATTATTTACAATTCTTTATTATAGAAAACTTCAAACCTACCATAACAGCATTATCACACGAACAAAAATTAACAATAATTCCTGAATATTATCTAAGATCCAGATTTTGTTCAATTTTCTCAAATTGTCTCAACAATGTCTTTTTACAGCTGGTTTACTTGAATCTGGATTCAGAGTGTACACATTGCATTTGATTTATATATTTCTTAAGTCTTTTAAAATTTGTAGCAGTTCTTTCTTTTTATATTTTTTCGTGACATTTATTTAAAGACAACAGTAGGCCATTAGTCCTAAAGACTGATAACATTCTGGATTTGGCTGTTTGTATCCTCATGGTTTTATTTATTGTTTTCCTCTATCCCCGGGATTCTCTGTAAAATGGTAGTTGGCACGAGAAGCTTGATTAAATTCAGGTTCAGTTTCTTTGGAAGAACACTTCTGTAAGTGAGCTACACGTTTGTGATGAATCAGAACCTCATTGGCCAAAGAGCTAGAAAAACAAGGTTCTTGGGGCTCCCGTCATTGTTCAGATAATTTTTTATTTGGTTGTTGTAGGTTAATTTTGGAAAATTGGCAAAGTTATACAAAACCAAAGAGGGGTCCTTCACTAAGGACTTTCAAGTGATGGATTTTTTTGTGTTTTGCTGTATACTCTTATCACAGATGCATGTGAAGATCGGTCTTCTTCTCCCCCACCTCCACTCCCAGAAAGAACCCGAGAGTCCTTTTTTCTTGCTGATGAAGATTGTAAGTGGCAGTATTTTCTCTCAAAAAAGTTATAAGAACAAGACTGTTAAAAGGTTAACATTAAAGTAGGACTTAAGTGAAAAAGGTACAAAGAAAAGATTAAATAAAATAAAAATAATACATTTTAAAAACCCATAACGTATTGTAAAAATAATGCATAAAAATGCCAAGCTTAGAATTACTAAATATGTACGTATATATAACCTGACGGCTTAAGAAGCTATACAACAAAACATTTTTTTTTTTTTTTTTTTTAAGATATGCAGGTTCCACCTATAGATGCTTACCCTACTAGCTATCCTAAAACCATGGAAAATTCAACATCTTCAAAACAGACATTGAAGACTTCTGGAAAAAGTTTCACAAGGAGTAAGGTAAAGAAGATGGGAGTTTATGGAAACATGTCAGAGGCTTTCTATTACTGAAAGTGTTCTCCCTTCCCTGTCCCCCTTCCCCTGCTGGCTGCCAGCATTAAGATAGAAAATTAGATTAAATATCTCCGCTAAAATTGATTGTTGTTCTCATGACAATCAAAATTAATAGAAGGAAACCAAAAAGAAAAAAAAGTTTAGTTTAAAGCATACCCAATAAAACCATCAATTCTCCCCCCCTCCATCCCCCTGCCGATATTCTGATAGCACTATTTCTAAATACACAGTGTGATTCTCACATGGTTGGGAAAAATAACAAGATAAATTCAAGTGGAGACTTTGCACTGAGTTCAAAATGGCAAGATGGAAGAATCGTTTTGGCATTTTGATGGCTATTTTTCAGGAAATTAATCCTTTTGACTGAAGCCTATATTTCTGCTTGATTCAAGTATTTTGGATTTCACAGGAAAAAACTAACATTTTCCTTTCTTCATTTTTGTAGAGTTTGAAAATTTTGCGAAACATGAAAAAGAGTAAGTTTCTTTACACTTATTTTTTGGACTATACATACCACTTTCATAATTCTGTAATTTTTCCTTAAGTAACCACTCTGAAAAAGCCAATACTATTACTAAACTGGGTAGGGAGTAAGGGGGGTTAGCTTCTGTTTGATAAGACAGAAATAACAGTATGATGTTTGGCACTTTCTACCCATCCTAAGATGCCATCATCCAAGTGTGTTATTTAAAATTCCCATCAGTCTAACCTCAGATGTATTTTCTTTGAAAACAGTCACAGCAAAGCATATTGTGAAACAAATGTGTTGATTTAATGAAATAAGCAAAGTATTAACATGTTTCCATTTTTACCAAGTATTATGAGCAATAGTAAGCCTGTTGCTTGCTATTTTTGCCATATCGTAATGAAAACAAAACTTCTGAAACTGTGGGAAATTGATTATCTTAGAAATCCTTATTTACAACTACAAAGTATAAAAAACATGCTGAGAAACGTTTTATAAATTTGATCCATTTGGTGAATCATCAAGGACCAGCTCCTTGGTGTCATACGGGTGTTCTATGGAGGGACAAAGAACATGAGAAAACTTGATTCTCAGTATTTTCTAAGTAAGAAGGTTTATAGCTGAGTCTTATTCTCTTTTTTCTGAGATGTCACTATCTTCCTATTTGTAAACTTGTGTTAATCTGCTTTCACTGACATATTTGATCTCTGAAGTGAACTTATTTCTCACCTATGATGGCTAAGAAAATATACTTTCCTCTACAGCCAGTCAAAAGAGAACTTAAACATTTCTAGAGGAAATTATAGTATAAAACAGGAGAATTAAGCAGTTAAAAGCAAAGACATGAGTGACTTGAATAGCCAACCAATGATTGATTTAATCAGCTTAGCTTATGAAGCACCCAGGTTTCTCTCCCTTGAAAAAACAAACAAGAAAACTTTCTCTAGTTCCAACACTGTCTTGGGGATACCAAATAAAGACACAGAAACTTCAGGTAGATACAAGTTGGCATGGATTTGAGATATTGGACTCTGTGATTCTGAGTCTTACTTCTAAGAAACAGCTCCCAGGTCATTCTCTATATGTAGGCTAATTTCTGTTTCTCAGCTGCCCTCATCCACTGGTCTTTTGTCCTTAAATGAAGAACAATACTTGGCTCCAAAATTGATCCTGAAGCTTTAGATTTATCTGCCTGTACTTGCATATGTGTCCTCTTCCCCTCTCACATGGTTCATGACTCCTGAATTCCCTAAATTCTCCCTTTAGCCTGGCTCTCTTCCTGGTTTGTAGTTAAAGCTGGTCCTACTTTTTATGAAATTAGGATTCATAAAAATCATTAGGATTTTTATGAAATTAGGAAACTAGTTTTAAGCTAGCATCTAAACAACCTAGTGTCTCTGTCTCTCTCTTTATATATATATATATAGATAGATAAATAGATATATGTGTGTGTACATATATATACATACATATATATATGTACACACACATATATATATATATGCCATGTTTCCCCCGACCGGATCTTATATTAATTTTTGCCCCAAAAGATGCATTAGGGCTTATGTTCAGGGGATGTCATCCTGAAAGATCATGCTAGGGCTTATTTTCAGGTTAGGTCTTAGTTTTGGGGAAGCATGGTATATATACATATATACAGTCATTCGTTCACTGACTATTCACCAAATGCCTACTATGTACCAGGCATTCGACAAGGCACTGAGTATATGATGGTGAACAAAACACATACTGGGCTCTACCTTTGTGGAACTTAAGTCTAGTGAGGTATTCAGACATTAAACAAGTAAATTCACAAATACATATATAATAGCACATTGTGATAAATGCTATGCAGAAACCAAGAGGATAGTTATGAGAGAGAATAACAAAGAGGACCTATTTTAGAATGAATGATCCAGGAGGCCCTGACACGTGAAGGAGCAGCCAGCCAGAGGGAATAGCATACACAGAAGCTCTGAGGTGTGAGTTTGGTGTGTTGTAGGAACTCAAAGGAAGCTGCAGGGTATTAAGAGAGAGGAGTGAGGTGTGGCTGAAAAAATGGTGGACGTGGTGGGGAAGTGATTATATCCTTATGAATGACCTAATGTGAGGTCACAGAAAAATTTTAGGCAGAGATGTTAAATGATCTGTTTTTTAGAAAGATCATTCTGGCTGCTATATGGAGAATTACAGGGTCACAACAGTCAAAACTGTCAACCATGATGCCTGATGCCTATTTTGGGTGGGAAACTTTAATTGCTCAGAAATCTTTCAGTTGCAAGTGACAAAACATCCAGCTTAAGCTAGCTCAAGCAGAAAAGGTAAATTTATTGGCCTGTAACCAAGAGTTCATATGATGTAATCAGGACCTAATATCGCATTCCGTATCTCCTGGCTTTGTTTCATTCTGTGTTAGCTCACTCATAGGCAGGTTTTTACCATGTGGTTTCAGGTTTCTGATGGAAAAATGAGCTTTCCTGGTTGTTCAAGCAACAGTCTGATGACTAGTGTCAATTGGGCCTGATTGTCTTGGTTTGGTTCATTTGCCCACCCCTGAACCAGTTATTGCCTCTGAGTAAGCAGGACAGTGTCATGCATAATATTTAATAATTGTTACACGTGGACACTGACCAATAAGGAATGAGGTCAGACCTGAAACAACTGGTGTGACCATGACCGTGGCAAAGTATCAACTGAAAATGAGCCCTAGTCATAGGTCAGCTCCTTCATCGAAGGGTGGAATCAGCTCCACCCCAAGTCTAGGAGCTGCAAATTGAGGAGGGGTGATTTCCTAAAGGGAAATTCAAGTTCCTTTATCGGAAGAAGGAGATAATGCTGGGCAGGTGGCATAAAAATATCTATGACAAGGGGCCAATATGCAAAATAGCAGCTCATATATATATATATATATATATATATATATATATATATATATATGCACACACACACACACACACACATATATATATACATATATACACATATAAATATATGTATATATATATATATATATATATATATATATGTGTGTGTGTATTTATATATGTATTTATATGTAGAATCTTTGTCTCCTGTTGTAAAACACCAGTAATCCCTTTTGGGACCATTGTTTTCTGTCTGAGGGATGTGTATAACTCAACTCAAATGCAGTAGAGATGACTGATATCTCCTGAACTTTCTCGCCTTCACCCACTTCTTATTCATAAGTCTATCGTGAGTGCCCAGTGCTTGGCAAATAGTATTCAATAAATAAAAATATATTTTGATTGAATCTGATTGAAATTCAGTATGTACTCTACTGTTCACACTCAAGTACCTCCAGGAACAGGGGGGTGTTTCTAGAATCCTAGTATTAGGTGTGTGTGTACACAGACATACGCAGTCCTCATACATTCTGAAAATGTTGAAAAGAAACAAACAAAAAAGGCGACTAGTCATTTCTCCCCAATTATGTGCTATTTCTTAGGAAGTTTATACAAAGCTGAAATTATCTTTTTTCACAGCTAGACGGTGTAGGCCATGTTTTCACTGGATTGTTTTCAAAATTGGGCAGAACTGATACATGAATATGTTAAGGTGCTGGGAAGAGAAATACATTTTTGAGCCTACCTATAAGTAGTCAAAATAGCAAAACAAAGAAACATAATGCTTTCGGGAGATTCTGGGCCTAACTAGAGTCATCTGTAATTGAAAAAAATAGACTGGGTCCTCTTCCTGACTGGTTTTGGTGCCTTAGAGCTGCGGATAACAAGATGTCTTCAGGAAATGCTAAAATTGGGCACCCTGCCCCCAACTTCAAAGCTACAGCTGTTATGCCAGATGGACAGTTCAAAGATATCAGTCTATCTGAATACAAAGGAAAATATGTTGTGTTCTTCTTTTACCCTCTTGACTTTACCTTTGTGTGCCCGACGGAGATCATTGCTTTCAGTGATAGGGCAGAAGAATTTAAGAAACTCAACTGCCAAGTGATTGGTACTTCTGTGGATTCTCACTTCTGTCACCTGGCATGGATCAATACACCCAAGAAACAAGGAGGACTGGGACCCATGAACATTCCCTTGGTGTCAGACCCCAAGCGCACCATTGCTCAGGACTATGGGGTCTTAAAGGCTGATGAAGGCATCTCGTTCAGGGGCCTCTTTATCATTGATGATAAAGGTATCCTTCGGCAGATCACTGTAAATGACCTCCCTGTCGGCCGCTCTGTGGATGAGACTCTGAGATTAGTTCAGGCCTTCCAGTTCACTGACAAACATGGAGAAGTGTGCCCAGCTGGTTGGAAGCCTGGCAGTGATACCATCAAGCCTGATGTCCAGAAGAGCAAATAATATTTCTCTAAGCAGAAATAAGTGCTGGGCTAGTGGATAGCCATGAGACAAAACCTCTTGTACTACTGTCATGCTTAAAACACAAGTCCTTAGATTTAGCCCAGATGTGGTATGGGATAGACAGGCCTTTATTCCTGTGGAGGAAATGGCCTGAACTTTGCTATGATGCAAACCAATTGATGTGTACAGTAGTGAGGCATCACTTTTGATCTTTTGTAGTTTCTATTAAACTGGAACTGAGACCTTGTTTCTTCATTTAAAAAAAAAAAAAATAGACTGGAAAGTGAAGATATTATGGGAGTAGAGGATAGTATAAGAAAAATCACAGACTCGCCATGGATGAACTAATGTGGAGAACAAATGATTTAAAAGTGTACTATGAATGGTAATAGTGCAAAGTAAGGGGAAGTCGAAAGCCAAAACGTGAATCCCCAAAAAAGTTGATTCACAATATAATGCCTCTTCCTCCTGAATCCTTTGGTGATTCTCTTTAGTGTTGGGCTTTACTATATAAATGATCTGCAAAGAAAAGAAACCTTTTAAAAAATATAGAAAAATGAGATTATAGTGTCAACCCACTTGCAAGCATCAATATTTTGTTAGCTTTGATAGTGACATGTCTATTTGGGAGAATTAAGTAGCTTGGAGGAAATGTTTGATCTCAACCTTATGTGGTCTGAAAATTATCTGAATTTGTCTTCATTCTTTCCCTTATATTTTTTCTTTTGATTCTAGGTATCTGTAATTCTTCCTCACCAAACAAGCCTGCAGACTCTGTTCAGTCAAATAACTCCAGCTCTTTACTGAATTTCGGTATGTGTGTTATTTTCCAGCAAGTTAAAAAAATGTTTATCTAAATTATGCATTTACAGTATAAGAGATGCAGCTTTAAATATGATTTGAGGTTGGATGCATAGGTCCTTATATTTATATTGTTTTCCACGCAATTTTTCTTTTAATTTTTGACCTCAGCTACCTCTTAACATTTTGCCTAGGACTACATATTCTATTACATAGAATTTCCTAGCATATGTGGAAAATAACACTACGTAACGAAATGATTATGTTGACATGTAGTAAATGAATGTGACAAGACAAAGGGAAAAAAATTCTGAGATGCTATAATACTCCAGTTCACATCTAAGCAGAGGTATAAAAAAATACAGATGTGTGATGAGAAGAAACAGCAGTTGCTGCCACCTAATCTTATAGAACTCAACAGTAGGTGCTGAGGCACAATCTGACTGTTTAAAGGAACTGTTTGTCTAATCACCCCAAATATAAGCTATAAACATAAAATATTTTTATATTATTTTAAAAATTCTATTCTAATGACAAATTCATGACACTATAATTTTTTGTAATAAGTTTAGCAGTTAATGTAGGACATTACTACTCAAAATTATTATTAACCAAAAAACAGTCTCCTGAAAGCATCTGGGGGACACCACTTTGAGAACTGCTGCTCTGTGATATTGCCCTTAGCTGTATGGTCAAAGTTGGGTTGCTGCCTTACCCAGATTGCAGGTGAGAGAAAAACAGGAAGAGATGGGGCCTCCTCTTTTGTTCTTAAGCCACTGGCCTGGAAGTGGCAATGTCAGGTCGGCTCACGTTCTCTGAAGAGAACTTAGACGTGTGCTCTATCTATCTGAACTGCAAGGGAGATTGGGAAATGTAACAGTGTTGCACAGACAGTTACACATGTGCAATTCTATTCCTCAGGAAGAAGCAGGAACGATTTTGTCTGCCACACATGGGTCGTGGTCCCTATCTTACCTTGGCAAGATAATTAACTAGAATCTCTGGATCTGTTTCTTGTGCTGTAAAATTTTATTTGGCTTACATTAACCCTAAGGTTTAAAATGTTGTAAGTAGGAAAAAAGAAGTTTTAATTAGAAAAATGTTATTATTCTTATGAAATAATTTAGTTAAAAAATTCATATAGGATGTTACATAACCTATGAAAAAGGCAAATTTTGCCTGGAACACAAACGTTTCCTGCTTCCTTCTTTTCTCTCCATCAGTGATACCACTTGAGGAACTCATGACCCTCCTAACTTTACAACAGTCTGTGATCTATTATGAGGATATTGTGATCTATTATTAGCTGCTTCCATGTTGTTTCTTCTCAAAGTTGAACATTTTACCTACTTAAAAAGCAGCACATAATTTTTTCATTGGCTCTCTTTTATAAAGAAGGCAATATAAATTGTAAAGATACTTTACTGAAACAAGTATTTACATTTGACTGAAAAAATTCAGTGGTTTATAAACATTTTAATTTTCCCTGAATTAACCTACATGCAAAAAAAGGTAGCTCACTACTGTTCTAAACTACTTTGATGTGATCAGTGAAAAAGACGGAATGTAGGTATTCCTCAAATTTCAGATACTGAATACTTGCATATTATGTTCTATTTTCAGTCCACTTGGATTACAGTCAAGCTACCTTGATTGAATGGATGATTTTATGACTATTGTGGGAAACTATTTAACCTGAAATATTTTTCCTTCTTTTTTACCACAGAGGAGTAAAATGTACATGAACTAGATAGACTGTGTCACCTCCCCATTTTATTTATTTATTTATTTTTTTACCACCACCACCATTAATAAATTTTAGTGGGTTTCTTATTTTTATCTTCTTTTCCTCTTCCCTACTCTCCTTTTCTTCCAGGTCTGGTATAGTTTTTGTCTATTTGTTTTGTTTTTTGTGGTTCAGATGTAAGCAACACTTGAGTTTGTTACTATGTGTCAGATATTGTGCTGGATGCTTTAACAAGTATCTCCTCTAATGCCTTCATCAGTTCTGCAAGGTATATAATAATACCCACAATTTTTTAAGATGATGAAATTAAACATTAATAGGAATTATCTTCGAGTTTTCCATTCTCTGTTCTGCTTTTGCATTTCAAATCTTTCATTTCTCCATTTGAACCCCTAAAGTTGCTAAGTGCAAGAGTACCTTGAAAACATACCTCCATCAAAGAAAAGGAAGGCATATGTTGCTGAAGTGATAAAGAACCAATGTCATCAACTTTCATACTCGTATATTTTGAAACTACCCAGAAATAGACTTCATTGGTTGTGCAAAATTTTTCATCCTCCTTCTTTGGGGCAGGTGGGGGAGGAGTATTTGAGGGAGAGACATAAATGATTAATTACATACTTAAGTTTTTCAGGATTGTTTATTAATTTATTTTTTCTAAGCTTTTCAAACATAATCTCTGAGTAAATTGAGGGCTTTTTGGCTTGAAGTAGATGTATAACTGGGTTTAATACAATCGTATAAAGTAATAGTGCTTATTTTTTGAAATCGAAACTTCCCATTTCTGAAATGCAAATCAAAATCACACCTGTGAGAATGGCCATTCTCAAAAAGACAAGAGCCAAGTGTTAGAGAAGCTGTGGAGAAAGGAGAACGCTTGTGCACTGTTGGTAGAAATGTAAAATGGTGCAGCTACTATGCAAAACAGTACAGAAATTCTTCAAAAAATTAAAAATAGAATTACCAAATGATCGAGCAATCCCACTTCTGGGTATTTATCTGAAGGAAATAAAATCATTATCTCAGAAGAGATATCTGCACCCCATCATTGCAATATTATTTGCAAAAGCCAAGACATAGAAACAACCTAAGTGTCCAATGGCAGATGAACGGATAAAGAAAGTTATATACGTAAATATTATTCAGCCATAAAAAAAGGAAATCCTGCCTTTTGTGACAGTATGGATGGATCTTGAGGGCATTATGCTAAGTGAAATAAGAAAGAAAAAGACAAATATTGTATGTTCTTACTTCTATGTGGAATCTAAAAAAGCTGAACTCAGAAATACAGAGTAGGTTGCCAGAGGCGGGGGTGAGGGCAACGGGAAAATGTTGATCAAAGGGTGCAAACTTATAGCTATGAGATGAGTAAGTTCTGGAGATCTAATGCACAGCATGGTAACTGTAACTAACAGTACTGTATACTTGAAAGTTAAGAGAGTAAATCATAAATGTCACCACCACCATTATGTGAGGGGATAGGTGTTAAGTAACCTTAATGTGGTAATCATTTAACGATATATACGTAAGTGTATCCAATCATTATGTTGTACACCTTAAACTTACATACGTTATATGTCAGTAATATCTCAACAAAGCTGAGAAGAAAAGGATATTATATGCTGAATTACGAAAGGCTATTCTAACCAGGGTTCTTTATCTAATTATCACCATTATTAAATTTGTAAGTGTTCTACAAATTTAAAATGTTATTAGTATTCTATTGTTATCATTTAAACATTAACTCAATTACTATAATACCTTTACAATCTCTTACTACATTGATCGAAGATACTGCCTAACCTTTGGGGGAAAAAACCCATGTATTTGCATATATAGTACACTATAAAATTATTTCTATTTAAAAAAAATATTTTTTTTCTTCATTGTTTTATTAAAAATTTTTAAAAAATTGTTCAATTACAACTGACAAAGAATATTATATTAGTTTCAGGTGTATAACATAGTGATTAGACATTTATATAACTTACAGAGTGATCACCCTGATAAATCTAGTACCCATCTGGCCCATACATAGTTATTACAATATTATTGACTATATTCCCAATGCTGTACTTTATATGCCTGTGATGCTTTTATAATTGGCAATTTGTACTTCTTAATCCCTTCCCCCTTTTCACCCTTAATTTTATTTTTGTTCCCAGGATTTGGAAATCGTTTTTCAAAACCCAAAGGACCAAGGAACCCACCACCAACTTGGGATCTTTAACACAGCTTTGAACTATAGGCTGCAAATGCATCTGCAAATAAAATGACTAGAATACGGCAACCTAAAATAAGTGCTCTATATTCATACTATCAACAATGAATATATGGTAATGTGTTGATAGCTTTTAAAAGAAAAGCAATACGCAAATAAGTGCCAGAAGTTTTACATTTAGTCTCCTTTACAGTGGGTTGGAAACCGCAAAAAAGTTTGTCACTGGAGTTTATGTAGAGAATGCTGTATGAGAAAGTTTTAGAATGGACTTATTTTTCATTTTTAGAATTTATTTTTATTTGACTTTACTTTTCTATATAAACTTTAAAAGATTTGTAAGAATTGGATCTCAATTAAATGTCTACATTCCCAGAATTTACTATAAAAAGTGTCTTAAAAAAATCCTGTGGTTTTAGTACAAAATTATTGCTTTTGAGAATGACTCTTCCCTGGGAACTATTTTTGCCTAAATGGAGTGTACCTTGCATATCTTCCCAAATGTTGCGGAAACTACAGAGAAGTTATATTTAAGATAATAAAATATGTAAATAACTACTGTAATAATTTTTTATTTGTATATACCAACTAACAAGATGTTTAATTACATTCCTGGTAAGTTTTAACCAGTCATTAAATTACCAAATCTAGAATAATACTAAAACAGTTCTTTTGGTAGCATTTTCTTCACTTCAAAGATTCTATATAAACATGTGCAACTTACGTCCAACCAATCAGAGGTAATTAAAAAATTTTTTCTGTATGAATATGCATCTGCCATAATTTAAGACTATCTGATCTTTCAAATGTTATTTTAAGTAACAAGTAAGTTAGTGGGGATTACAAAGGGTCCCCCTAAGTCCTAACGATTTAACTTTTTAAAAACTAAAAGTTTATAACTTTTAGAAGCATGAAGTGGTACTTAAAACAGCATTTGTCCTTCATTTTCATTTAGAAAGCCTAATGAAGACGCAAATTGGATAAAATATTGTTACTTGTTTATTGTAGTATAATGTACACAACTGATATTCAATAAACTTTGTTTTCAAACTAACTTTCCTGTAGTGTTCATTCCGCTGAACACTTCTCCAGGCACCGGTGGTTAACAAACCACGGCAATTTCATCTGAGTACTTCACTGGCATCAGTTATTTCCAAATATCTCTATCAAGGACCAAATATGTTAAAAGAATCTTAGGTAAAAGTGGAAGTGACGGTGAAATTGTCAATGAATTTTTGAGCGGAAACCTTGGTGAAGAGCAGTGACAACTTCTGGAGTGTTCTCTGGTAGACACACTTCTCAAATGCATGCAACCTTATCCTTACAACTTGAAACACCTTTAAAAAAATAGAAAAGATGGTTTTCCATCTAGATTTCGCCCCCCTCACTGTAAGAATGAGTTTAAACGACGGACTCTACTTTTGCAGGCATTAAACAGGAGGTGGGTGGACCGCGAGGTCGGAGGCGCTCACGTGGCGCCCAGGCAGCCCTTGCACCTGCCTCGCTACGCCCTGAGCTGTTACCATGGCAATGCCCAAGGGGCGGTTCAAAACATTCCTGAATTGCAGCCCCTTTAGATTTTAAAGCAAAATCGTCCTCATTTCACCTATTACTAAGTTCCCCTTTCCTCTCCTCCGCTTGTTTAAGACGAAAAGGCCGAAGATTCTTTTACCTCGCAAAGGTTAGGAGAGGAATACGCAACTTCAAAGTAACCATGGAGACCACCAACTCCGCGTAAAATGACGAAGGGCACCAGAAGGTGACGAGGGGAACGCGCCGCCCGATTCTGAAAACCATTAACATTGTTTGGGCCGTTGAGGCGGTTGGCGGCAACTCTCCGCCCAGCGGCGGTTGCGTCGCAGCCCGGAGCGTGACTCGGCGCACGCTCTCTTTCCGCTCCTCCCCTCCGGGAGCCCGGAAGGCGGCGGGGGACGCCGGGGAACTACCGCTCCCATGAGGCTGTGCGCGGCCCAGGGTGCTTTACAATAGAGCGGCGGCGGAGAGGCCTGTGAAGAAACGCTGGGAACGGCCGCTTCCGGCATGTTCAGCTCCGGACCGAGAGCGGCCGATAAGTGGAGGGCAGAGGAGAGACTCCAATGCCCAGAGGGCCGTGCGCGGATAGCGCTTGCGCGATACGCGGACGGGGGGGCGGTCGGGCCATTTAAATGTGTGTTTGTGGGTGAAATGGCTGCGCAGGTCGGAGCGGTGCGCGTAGTACGGGCGGTGGCGTCGCAGGAGGAGCGGGACAAAGAGGGGAAGGAGAAACCCCACGCTGGGGTCTCGCCGCGGGGAGTGAAGCGGCAGCG
Source organism: Rhinolophus sinicus (assembly GCF_036562045.2). Classification (NCBI taxonomy): domain Eukaryota; kingdom Metazoa; phylum Chordata; class Mammalia; order Chiroptera; family Rhinolophidae; genus Rhinolophus; species Rhinolophus sinicus. The sequence continues at coordinate 44,839,025 of NC_133763.1, read as the reverse complement.
CCGAGCGAGCAGTGGGGGGTCTCAGGAGAAGCGGGGGCGGCCGAGCCAGGAACCCCCTCTCGCTCCCCCTCACCGGCGGCGTCGCAGCCGCCAACATCCCGGGCCGCCGCTGCCGCCAACCAATGCAGCCCCAACCATCCCAGGCCCTGTTGAGCCTCTGCTCCTGCCGCCTCCGCCGCCGCCTTCGCTGGCCCCCGCCGGGCCCCCTGTCGCTGCCCCGCTCCCAGCCCCAGGCACCTCGGCCCTCTTCACCTTCTCGCCCCTGACGGTGAGCGCGGCCGGGCCCAAGCATAAGGGCCACAAGGAGCGGCACAAGCACCATCACCACCGCGGCTCCGACGGTGACCCCAGCTCCTGCGTTCCGGGCGATCTCAAGCGCAAGGACAAGCAGGAAAACGGCGCGAGGACCGGAGGGGTGGCTGTGATCAAGGCCCCCAAGAGAGGTGAGAGCAGGCGAACTGGCCGAGCTTGAGCCCTAGGTCTTAGTAGGGATACCCCGCCCCTTCAGCGCTGCAAGACGCCAAACCCCTGCTCACTAACCTCCTGCTGCTCTACTCCCCTAAGCCCAGGGGGGTGGACTCTGGATTTCAGACCGTTGACACAGTCTGACCTACTTGAGGCTTCTGGCTTCCAGGCCGAGCTGTCAGTTACTACCTCACCCCCTTCCTTACCAGCGGCCCCCCTCCCCTCCAAGCTTTGACCAACGTTTGTTTTCAAATTAGGCAGGGTTTCCGCGCGGTGCGGTCCTTGGCGTGGGATTAGTAGATGGAGTATTAAAAACTGCCTTCCCAAAGTAAAGGCTTGTCGCTAAAGACCTTCCTTCCTGTTTTCCTTGATGGAAAGCTTTAATATTCACTCGTCTGCTCCGACGTCTTCACGGGTATGGGTGGTGTGGGGCTTGAATGAGTTTGAATTCTTAAGAGACGTTACTAGACTCACGGGTTGCCTTCGTTTCTGCAAGGTAAACTATCAAATGCAGTTTATCCTCGTTCTTTTTAATCTAGAGATAAAAGTCATTAAAAAATTTCATATTAGATCTTCATTCTCATAAAAGGGATGGGGGAGGTTTTCGCTTTCCTTTGATCCTGGGAAATAGGACCAACCGTGCCTTTGAAAGGTGGGGGAAAGGTTTTCTCTTTCTTCCCTTTGATCCTAGGAAATAGGACCAACCCTGCCTCTGAAAAGTGGCAAGTGTGCAGTAGTAGGCAGTAGAAGCAAGAATTCCAGTTGCGTTTTATTCTGTCTGGCCCAACAAATTGAGAATTTATTTGATTCCAAAAATCCTCACTAAAGTCAAGAATATTTAATCCAGAAAATGTAGGGCTACCTAATTAAGTGTGGGTTCTTGAGAAATTAAGTTGACCCAGATACGTGTCTTCCTATTTCCAAGTACCTGTAGCATTTATTTATATTCTTTGTACAACAAAGGGGTGAGGGGTATGAATTTTGATTATACCATGTGTTTATACTTTGTATATAATTTTACATAATTTGTTAGTTGTATCTCCTCGTGATTTGAAGATACTTCTGTGTTTCTTAGTACTGGGCCAGTTAGGTTGTTACGTGTTAATGTACGAGTCTTTCAATCTAAAGTTTTGGGAGTCTTAGATTCCTTTATATATTTGATCTTAATTTAGGGCTAATCATTTTATTCTTTTTTTTGGTGCTACTTCAAAATAGTTCAATTTGTGGCAAATAATAATACGTGTTTACAGAATTAAATTAAATCTTTCTTCCTTTGGAGGTATCCAAGTCTTATTCTTAGGAATAGAATTTGTGTCAAGATGACAGGCGTGCCAGTTGCCACCATCAATATGCAGTGAGCTTTCTCTTTTTTATCATTACCTTTATTTCTCACCTCATTTCATGTGTGCATTGTGTATGTGTTTGTGTTTTAACCACACAGAGCTAGAGGAAATCTTAGAGATGATCCAAATCAGATTTGGGTAGTAGAAGAGAAACCTGAGGCCCAAAGTAGTACCAAGCACAAATATTTGTTTTAAATGTGATAAATCATTGGCATAATAGGGAGTAGAACCCAGACCTCCTGAATCTCAGTTCAAGCTTCATCCCCAGCAGTATGATGTTGTTTTCTCTTTTTGCTATTCATCTTATCCACTTCTTTCCCTTGGCGTCAGTGCCAGTACCCAGCCCCATTCAAGAATTTCTGAACTAGCCTCCTTTTATGGGTGGATAGTGGCAATTACATGTATAATAATTCACAATGTACTTCTCTGAAGATTGCAGAGGCCCCGTGTTCTCCAAAAAAAACAAACAAAAACAAATCTTTAACACAGTGCTGTCTACCAGAACTTTTTGCAGTGATGGAAATGTTTTATATCTGTGTTGTCCAATATGGTGGTCATTAGTCAGATGTAGCTCTTGAACCAAATCTGGAAGAAGTGTAGCTAGTGTGACTGAGGACTGAATTTTCTATTTTATTTAATTTTAATTATAATTAAATAGTTCCTTTTGGCTAGTGGCTACTGTATTGGAGAGCACAGCTGGAAGCATTTGTAGTATGCCAATCTGTGGAGAAGTGGGCTACGATCAGGTCATTTAAACTTTTTAAAAAATTGAGATATAATTGACATTAGTTTCAGGGGTATAACATAATGATTCAATATTTGTATATATTGTGAAATGATCACCATAATAAGTCCAGTTTAAAATTTTAACTTTTGAATGAGACTATTTAATTATATATTCTGGGGGGGCAAAGGCTTCCTGGCCAGATACATTGGGGAAAAGCCGTATATGCAAGCCTCCAGATGTATGACACACACTGGCATTTTAAGAGTTCTGAAAACCCTCCAGAAAAACAACCTGCTGTAACCTTGTTTAGTCCAGGCTTTTGCACACACTTTGGATACCTTGTATTTTTTTCACTGAACCGCTTTATACTTGTTAGAGTGGTATGCAGGAGGCATGCCTCTGGAGTCAATCTGAGTTTAAATCATGGCTCTACCATTTGCTGTGCGATCGAGGGCAAATTCCTTTAACCTCCCTCAGCTTCACTTTTCCTGTTTGTAGAATGGGGTTGTGGTATTTCTTTTATAAGGTTGTTATGTGGTTTAAATGGGGCAATACGTGGGAAGCACTTAAAACAGTGTCTGGCTGATATTAGTGAGGCACTTTTACAACTGCCTTTTGTTATTTTATCATGTTTGGTCCTTGAAACAACTAAGATTAGTATGGACCGTGGCTACACCCTTGTTTTTTACACAGCGATGCCTTCTCTTACCCTCAGATTTTCAGAAACTTCTTCAGCTTTTTATTTTGAGGTAATTAAATATTCACAGGAAATTGCAAAAATAGTACAGAGGGGTTCTTATTCTTCACTAGTTACCCCCACTATCGTTTTGTCAACATCAGGAGATGCACAAGGGTATGTATGTACGTCTGTGCCAGTTCATCGCCTGTAGAGCAGTTGAACCACTGCAGTCCAGATGCACGACTATTCCGTCACCTCGAAGATCCCCCAGTGTCACCTGTTTCTAGTCCTAGGCAGCTCTGAGGTCTGCCCACCTCCCCTAACTGAGCCACCACTGATGTGTTCACCAACGCTGTCCTGTCATTGTTTTGAGATTGTATAAATGGAATCATACAGTATGTCATCTTTGGAGATGTTTTTCACTCAGCATGATGTTACTGTGTGTGGGTAGCACACTCGTTCCATTACTCAGTGGCAGTCTGGTATCGATGTATCCGAGTTTAACCATCCGCCTATTGAAGGGCGGTTTGCGTGTTTCCAGGCAGCTGTTGTGAATAAAGCTGCTGGGGACATTCACGTTCAGGTGTTTGTGGCTGTAAATGTTCATTTCTCTGGGAATGCAATTGCTGGGTCATGTGGTAAGTGTATGTTTAGTTTTTTTTTTTTTTTTTTAAAGATACTACCAAACTATTTTCTAGACTATCTGTATCATGTTACAGCCCCACCAGCGATGTGTGAGAGATCCACTTTCTCCTCGTCCTTGCCAGTGCCTGATATTCATTGCCGTTTTTATTTTTTCTGTTTTACTAGATGTATAGTGATAGCTCGTCATGGACTTAAGTTGCGTTGCCCCAGTGGCTAGGGATATTTAACATCTTTTCATGTCATCGTTTGTCGTCCATGTATCCTCAAAGTGGTGAAGTGGCATGCTGGAAATTTTCTGGTTAGTAAGTGATAGAACTGAATCTATAACCCAGTTTTTTTACTCTTGGTCTAGTTGGCTTTTGACTTTCCAGGAAGCACACTGGATTAAGTTAATAAGGAGATATTAAAATGTTTTTTATTTCTTGTAAGCAGCAGGCTTGAGTCTTAATTTAATTGACAGTTACCTGTGTCTTGAAATCTTTTTCTCTCTCCCTCTTATTGTTCATTAAAAGCATAGAACAAACTTCCTCCAAAAACCCCATCAGACGTAATGCTTCTTTTTAACTATTCTTGGTTTAATGTATGATTTTAGTAATATATTTTTTTAAAAAGGAAAGGGGGGAGTCAATTTCTGTAACTCTCTTCTCCAGTGTCGTTAAATGACAGGATTGCTCTACGTATTCCCTTGTGAGTCAGCCTTCCTTTCTCACATTTTTTCCATCTTTGATCAACTGCCCAGCGGCTATCACAGGGAGTGCTCCTAAGCCAGACAACTAATTGAAATGTTCTATGATGTCAAAAAGCTCTTGGCAGGGATTTTAAATCCAGAAACGGGTTTGTTTTTGGTGATAGGAGAGGGGTTATTTGCGGATTATACAGAGAACTGAAATAAACTGATAATCTCATTTATCAGAGCAACAATTTCAGGGACTGATACTTTTCCTTACCCAGAAGGAGGCAAAAAAGCCTTTAAGGGTATGAAAATGTTTGTGGAACATAATGTCATCTTTGTGATCATGCTGAGCTATGTAGTGGGCGGGCGCTCAGTAAAATGTTTGTTGATGTCATGCTCCCTTATTGGAGGTTCTTCTAAGCTACCTCAAGTCCATTAGTTGTAACTACTAGATCATTTTTGTTGGTCACCTAATGGGAGTTGTCTCAAGATTCAACAGAAAGGCAGAAAGAAAGGAGAGTGGAGTTTATTGGAAGAGTGAGTTTCGGAGTCAGATGTGTGAGAGTTTGAATCTTGGTTGTCACCTCCTAGCTTTGTGCCTTAGTACAAGTAACCTATCTTGTTTCAGGCTCTGTTTTCTTGTCTGTAAAGAGGTTTGTTTGAGAATTAAAATGAGGTAACATATATGATTCCTAGCAGACACAGGATGAATAATAGTTTTCTTCCCTCTTTTGGAGATTGTTTTTCCGTTTTAGGTGTTTCTCTTGTGGTATAGTACATTGTAGTCTACTTCGGGAATTCTAGCTTTGAGTTATTCTAGCACAGAGTTATTGCCAGTTACTTCAAGGAATGTTATCAAACATTATGAAAATGATACTAAAGATGGTGAGAACTTATTGTGGTCAAATACTGTGATGAAGGCCTTATATCTATTGTCTCCTTTAATCCTTACAGTAACTCTGAGATAGATATTAGTGTTGATAATGTTTTCAGATGAGAAAATGAAAGTTGAAAGAGATTTATGAGCTTGCCCAGAGACCTTAGTAAACAGTGGAGCGGGGACATTAACCCGTGCTTTTCTAACTGTCCTGCTCTTAAATAGCACACTCTACTGCCTCCACAATTGAACCGCCTTGGGGAAATACTAGCAGTTAACAGTAATACTAGCAGTTAACATGTATTATTTGTTTTGTTCCAGGACTAGTCTAAGTACTTTAGATACTTTGTTTCTTTTACTCTGCACACTGGTCTTAATATGAGGAAGTGCTATTATGTGTCTCCCTGCCATTTACCAATGCGAAACAAAGTACAAAAAAATTAACTTGAAAAAGGTAATACTGCTAGCACCTGGATTCAAATCCAGCTAGCCACTCTTAAACACCATAATATGGGGGGGCGGGGGGGATTTAAAGTAAGACAATGTTATAAAGATACAATGATTTACTAAAATAACGAACTTCAAAATGAGCAGTTATTAGCTTTTCCTTTGTAGTCAGGTTTTTATATGGAACCAAAAGAACTTAATAAAACCCAAAATAATTTATTTTCAATTTTAGTCTTTTTCTTTATTATGATTGTTAAAATAAAAAATTATAATTGTTTTGCTTATCCACCATGATTTTGAGAAATAGAGGATATTACATTTTTTTTCAATGCTAAGCTATAATTCAAGCCTAAGGATGGAGTTACAATTTATATTTTGTAATGTGGAAAGCTAATTTTTTCCATTAATGAGAACTTTCAATAGTGATGTTAAATAAATTATGCCATTTGATAGTTGATGATATATGATATTAGCACATATGAGGATTTCATCGATAGTGCCATGTGTTAATCTAGTTCAGGGGTGTCCAAACTTTTTTCAACGGTTCTCACCAAGGGCCGTATGCGGTAAAATACACAAACAGCCGGGCCACTCACTCAAGGTGAAGTACGTATTGCCTCACCTGGTTTATTTAAGTAAACTAAATATATTTTTGGAATTTGCTGTGGGCCAATTAACAATGGATCGCGGGCCGCAGTTTGGACACCCTTGATCTAGTTGTAGTTATAATGATCTTTTTAAAGATAGCCAGCATTTTGTCTCTTACATGAATGTTTGTATCTTCCTCTGTAGAAGTACGTACTTCTCTTTATATTTAATCTCACAGTTTGATATATAAAAGCTTTCCTTAATCACAGATATGGTGTAGCTTGGCTCCTTTTTTATAAAAGAACTGTTGTCAATAAATTTTAGCTTTTGCACTGTAGGGAAATACTTTAGTGTTACTTCCTGAGCACATTCTGTTTCTTTAAGTTCCATCACAGTTTTATTTTATTTTGTTCAAACTGACAAACATTTAAACATTTTTTGTTTATTTTTATTTAAGTATAGTTGGTCTGAATACGTGCTCTGTTGGAAAGCTAATGCACTCTACCAGAAGTGGAAAGATTGTGAAGACTTTAGACACTGACTTTTAAAAAAAATTGAGATATAATGTGTAAGTTTAAGGTGTACAATATATTGATTTGAATCATTTATATTGCAGACATTGGTTTTTAAATAATATTTAAATATTATTAATTATTAAATATTCTTAATTCAAGGCAAGGCAACCTCAATATCATTCTTACAAAGGAAGGATGGCTTACTGTAATAACCTTTAACAACTTTGTATGAATGCCATTCTCAATTAGTTGCCACCACAATAATTCAAAAATAAATTTTATTTATTTATGGAAATTCATTAGTGTGACACAGTTGTCTCAAATTTGTCTATAAACAAAGGTGAGCTTCCTATATCTCAGCCTTAGATAAGATTTAAAATTTGAAAAGGATTAGTGAGTAGATAAAAATTTACTCCATATTTTAAACTTTTATGTTGAAATGCGAGATTCCAATCAATTTAAGGTCCTTTTCCTTATACAGTTTCTTTTCTTTTTTTTTTTTTTTTTTTTTTGAGATGGACCCTGTTGGACTAATTGAATGGTTTTTATATAAATGAGTTTTGAAATAAAACCCATAGAGACTTGGCCATATGAGAAATACCATTGGTAATCTGATAGTGATATAGAAAATGTATTACAATCAGGGCAGCTCCTTGGTCTTAATTTCAATGGCAGATCTAGGTCACAATTCATCTTCTGCATACCAAATACTTCCTCTGAAGCTTCAAATAACAGGATCTATTCAGAGATATTTTTTTTCCTGTGAAATTGCTAGAACATTTAGCAGAGGTAATTAGATGATTTTTAAAATTGGACTAACCTTTATATTTAATGGCATTAACATTTAGTTCCTTGGGAAAATTGCCTAAATTACCAATTTGATATATGGGAAAAGTTTAATTTTATTTAGTAAGAAATATAAATGACGGTTACTAAGAGCTTTAATGAATTTTCATAGATTTAGTTGCATGTAGAATACAAGATTACTTTTTCTCTGGCCAATTTAAATAATCTGATTACATGTATATTTTAGTAGATGATCTCAGTTTATTTAAAAGTGATGTTTGCAAATAGTTTTCTTTCTGTTGTTTAAAAGCAAGTATTAAACAGAATGAAAGTCATTTGGTATCTATACACTTTAAAGTTTGAATTTCACTTTTAAATATTTTCTTTAGAAGGTTTTATAGCTTGTAATATTTGGTGATTGGAATGATTTTGTATGGAGTACTGCAACTATCGTATATTTACATATTATACCAAGTAAATGTTTTTACTGTGAAGTTTATTGAACTTGTTCTTCCCAAGTGTAATAATAGGATTAATTGGAGTGTCTGTCTTAACACTAAAATAGTTGAGTCACGTGAGAAATACTATTGTTAGGTTGATAAATTCTATACAGTAAATACCACACCATGCTTGAAGGTTGGTCAGGACTATACTTGATATTTAATCCTAAAACATTCTTGCTAGGTATATTTTCCAACTCGTAAATAAAAGGTGCCATTGTATTTTAGGTTTGTCAATCCATGATAATCCTTTAAAATTAAAAATTTTTAGTTATAAAAGTAGTGTATTTATTGTAGAAAACTAAAAATATAGGTAAGCAGAAAAGAAGAAAGGTAAACATTTATAATTCTACCAGCCTAGATAACTACTATTAACACCTCGGTATATATTTCTCCAGATATTTTTTTGTGTTGTATATATACAAAACGTATATAGATAAGTCAGACTTGTTTCCTCTCGTTGGGTCCTTTGCTTCTCCCTGGAATAATTTTCTTTGGAAAGCATGCTTGTCTTATTGTTTAGGACTCAACCTAAATGTCACCTCCCAAAGAGAGCCTCCCCAGCATCTAGAGTAGCTTACTGATACTTTCTTTTCTAGTCCAACTAAATTAAAGTGCAAGGTCCAAGAGAGGAGGGATTGTGTCTCAGTTAACACAGTATCTCTGGTGCTCAGAAGTGTCTTTGATAAATAGGTACTAAATAAATGTTTGAATGAATGAATGTTTAATATTATAAAAATGGGATAAAATCATAGGTGTTAGACGCTCTGGAAAGAAAGGTAAGATGTATGTGTATGTATGTATGTATATGTGTGTTTATGTTAATATATGTCTATGTATAGATACAGATATGTATGTATCTGACCTTAGATTGCTTATAGTCTAGAAGAAAGAGATGGAAAATTGAGTAAGTAATAGTACAGAATGTGGTAAATGCTGTGATGGGGGAAGTACAGCAATAAGGGAATACGTAGTAGGAGTAGCTCTCCTAATTGGGTGGGGAGAGTCATTAAGAGAAGGCTTTCTGGAAGAGTGACAGTGTAGGCATATCGCTACTTTGTAATTTGTCAGTTCTTTTCATCTGTAATTTATAATGGTTGGGTAGTATTTTATCAGTATGTAAGTACCAGAGTTTAATCAATATCTTATTAGCAGACATTTAGTGCATTCCCTAAATAACACTGTCATGGATATCTTTATGTATCTTCAGTTATTTTCTTAGGTAATTTTTACTTGGGAGTGGAATTTTGGGGTCTGAGAATTATTAATTTTTTCAGGGCTTTTGGTACATAATAATTTTGGAGGGTACCAAATTGCCCTCCATGAAAATTGTACCAGTTTATACTTCCAGTAGCAGTACATGAGAATACCACCTCTCCCCACCCAAAGAAAAATCTTGCAAATTTGGTAGGCAAAATGGCATCTTACAGCGCAATTTGCCTTTGTTTGACTCACCTGTATGTATCATCGTAATGTGTAGACTGACAGCAAAATATGATGAGTTTAGATTTAGATTTTACAATGGTTACTGAACAGATATACCATACTCTGCGGCATATGTGAAATTAATTGCTTGGATATTTCCTTTAGTTTTGATTGCAACTCATATTAAGTAATATGCCTACCTTTGCACTACTTTTTAGCATACTCTTCAACCCAGAATATTATTGTATTTTAAGATCTTTGTCTCATTCATTTTATGAACATGTAAATTGTAATGATAAATTCAGAGAAACTGAGAATAGGCTATTTAATTTGAGGTCAAATACCTTAAGAAACTTGTATTGTTGACACTAGACCTAGCAACTAACTTCTTTTTAATTATTGTGGCCAGAAACACCAGATGAAAATGGTAAAACCCAGAGAGCTGATGATTTTGTCTTGAAGAAAATAAAGAAGAAAAAGAAAAAGAAACACCGAGAAGATATGCGAGGAAGACGCCTTAAAATGTACAATAAGGAAGTACAAACCGTCTGTGCTGGGCTGACACGTATCAGTAAGGAAATCCTCACCCAAGGACAAGTAAATAGCACTTCAGGAGTTAACAAGGAGTCCTTCAGGTATCTGAACGATGAACAGCTGTGCCGGTTAAACTTGGGCATGCAAGAATATCGGGTACCCCAGGGAGTACAAACGCCTTTTATGACTCACCAGGAGCATTCTATTCGTAGAAATTTCTTAAAAACAGGTACTAAATTTAGCAACTTTATTCACGAAGAACACCAGTCCAATGGGGGTGCTCTTGTCCTCCATGCTTACATGGATGAACTCTCATTTTTGTCTCCAATGGAGATGGAGAGATTTGCTGAGGAGTTTCTCGCTTTGACATTCAGTGAAAATGAGAAAAATGCTGCTTACTATGCTTTAGCAATAGTGCATGGAGCGGCCGCTTATCTCCCCGACTTCCTGGACTACTTTGCTTTTAATTTCCCCAACACTCCAGTGAAAATGGAAATTCTGGGCAAGAAAGATATCGAAACCACCACCATTTCAAATTTTCACACTCAGGTAAGGTAACATCATTGTGCAGTAAATACAGTTACAGTATCTCAACAGTGGTAATCTCATTCTGTTGCATCGCACATACCAGCACACTTGGTAACAACTCATGGTGGTAGAAGTGGTGCAAATTCTTTATTTCTCTAATTGAAAAATTTGAATTGCTGAGGTTCTTCGGGATGTGGCTTATTACTTGCTTGGTCTAAGAAATGCTTTATACACGTTATACATCATTGCAAGTCTTTCTAGAAAATCAGCTTGAAAACGAATCCATTCTGTTCACAAATCAGGTAGTGTTAGCGTGGAAGGTGTGACTCAGATCTGTTAGCCTCACGGTAGCTTTGGGAAACTTACCTTTGATGTCATGCTGAACACACGAGGCCATTGGCTTATTTATTTGCCAGGTTGTAGCTGTTTTTCTTTTTCTTTCAGTAACTTGTTGGCAGTCTGTCCCAGAAACATACCTTATTTATGTGACTTGGAAGTGTCACCAGGAAGACCGCCATAGCCTCCGCTCCTTCCGCCTATGCACGGTTGTAGCGGAAGACGTTTTCTGAAGCCTTGCTTGGGCAGCTAGGCTTAAGTCAGCAGGGAAACCTCTCCTCCCTAAGCAGCAGTTTTTAACCAAACATTTTTTCATTGAAGTTATTTTAGGACATAAAATGAAGTTGATAACACGTCCTAGTTTTTTTCTTGCTTGCTTTTCTCATGAGGATTATGAACATGAATGGTCAGCTGTAAGTTTATATTACAGATAAATTCTACCCAAGTTTAGTGGAGAATGTTACGCTTTTTAGAGATTTATGATTTTATAACCTGTTTTTTCAGGTTATCTAATAATTTGCTGCCATTCCTTTCCTTAAGTTTTTTTTTTTAGGTAAATGTATTGTTGCATAATACGACTCTCAGCTGCCTGCATTGTAGTGGTTTCAAGCCACTTCTATTTGAAACCTCCTCTAATTTGAATCTTTTAAGTGATTCTTACTATCCTTGCCTCCAGTGAGGGGAGTATCCAGTGTAGATTTATGAGCTTCAGAATTTCTCTAATTGAAGTTCTCTCTGCAGTAGAGAGAGCAGGAGCAGCCAAACTGGAGAGGTCGCAAGATGGGGCTGCCCAAGACGTTGGAACACCATGTGCAATAAAGGGCTTCGTCTTGGATTTTGGCCTTGTTACCACAATCAGGTACCGAAGTGCTGACTTTTGTAGTAGATTTTGGTTTTTCTTTTTCCTTTTTTTTTTTAAGGAGTTTTGCCCATTGAAGGTTAAGGAAACCTATTTTTATCAACATTACAGAAGGGACTGAAAATAGTTCTAATACAGTCCATAGTCCCCATACATCCCTATTTAAATGAAGAAATAGAGATATTGCTGAGAGCAGAATTAACATGCTCTATCTACCACTTTTTTAGTTTAGAAAAATGCAGCAAATTTTCTTTTCTGATTGATAGACCAGCAAGCATATCTGAGAAATAAGCCAGAAACTTGGGGGAAAAAAGTTCTGGTTTTGTGATGGTGATTTTCAACCTTTCATACTAGGGAGTCTATAGTGGATCACGCTTGTATGTCAGTAGACAATACCCAATCTAAATAGCTGATAAAAGAAGATATTGCTCAGTATTCCCTGCTGATTTTTGTCCTCCTATTAATTTTTTTAATGGAGCTGAAATTTAAATGACTGTACCAACAACTTACCTTGAGATTTACTTTGAGACTTATAAAATCATCACTTTTTAAGAACATATCAGATTATTATTAAATTAGAATATCATTAAACACTTCAACCATATGAAAAGATTGAGGACTATTGAATAATTCTCATGCTCCAGTGATCCTGGAATTTAATTTTATTTATGAAATTTGAGTCATTGGAGAGAAGTGGGAGGTGGGTATGGCAGGTTGACGAAGCCTGCAAAACTTTTAAATTTGCGCCTGTACAACCTTTGGCAGAGGTTGGGATTTGAACTAACACAATAGTTCAAAGTTAATTTAGCACTTTGTGGTTTATAGAAATGCTTTCACATTCATATCTGGATATTTGGAACAACGTATGTGGTAGGTAAGCACTTTTATTTCTGTTTTCCATCAAAGAAACTGAGGCTTGGGGGTGTATATTGTTATCCAAGGTCAAGTATTAATTTAATAGTAAGTAGAAGTCAGAGTGTGAACCTAGGCCACCTGAACAATATGTGCATCATTCTACTGTGCTCCTTCCTTCAGCCATTGGAGAAAAGACCCGTGCTTTTACTTGTCCAAACACTGTAGTCAGTGGAATTAAAATATCTCAGTTTAACACAATATTCAGAAGGCTATTCTAATGTTTTTAAGAGGAGATTGTTGAGATTTAAATGAATACCTGAGGTATTGTGGACTTCCGTGTTTTGTGAAGTCTTATAAAATTTTGTTAACCAAAAATAAAGTGAAATAAGTTTTTTTTTTTTTTTTAAAGATTTTATTGGGGAAGGGGAACAGGACTTTATTGGGGAACAGTGTGTCCTTCCAGGACTTTATTCTAAGTCAAGTTGTTGTCCTTTCAGTCTTAGTTGTGGAGGGCGCAGCTCAGCTCCAGGTCCAGTTTCCGTTTCTAGTTGCAGGGGCGCAGCCCACTATCCCTTGCGGGAGTCGAACCGGCAACCTTGTGGTTGAGAGGACACGCTCCAACCAACTGAGCCATCCGGGAGCTCAGAGTCAGCTCAGCTCAAGGGACCATGTTCAATCTTAGTTGCAGGGGGTGCAGCCCACCATCCCTTGCGGGACTCAAGGAATTGAACTGGCAACCTTGTGGTTGAGAGCCCACTGGCCCATGTGGGAATCGAACCGGTAGCCTTCAGACTTAGGAGCACGGAGCTCTAACCTGAGCCACCGGGCTGGCCCTGAAATAATTTTTTTATTACCTCAGAGACACTTATTGGAAATTATAGTTTAAATGTGTAGCCATAATAATTATTATGACTATATTTCAAGATAGTTTGTTCAGCAAACATTTATTGAGAACCTACCGTGTACTAGACATTCTGTCCTTAAAAGGACTAATTGATAAGCTCAATCTAGATGAATAAACCAGCGATTATAACACACTTTGACAAGTACTGGCATAGAGGTATGCAAAGAGAAAACAGTTGTAACAGAGGGAGCCCAGTTTGCCGTGTTACCTAACTCAGACTAGAGGTGATTAGAGAAGGCATTTTAAAGCATGTGATCCTTGAGTGGAGTCTTGAAAGGCGATTATTACATAGCTTAATAAGGGTATTTAAGCAAAGGAAATCATAGCCTCTGTAAACACACAGAGACGTCACAGAATGGCACTTTCAGGGAGCTGCAAATAGCTTGACATGGCAAGAGTACATGCTGACTGGTACAGGGTGGTGAGAGCTGAGACCAGAGAGATAGAAAAAAATCAAGATTGTGAAGAGTTTTATATGATGTCCTAAAAAAAGAGTACTTTTTCCTAAAAGTAATGGGGAATCATTGGTGAATTTTAATCGGGGAGTGTTAGCAAAGATTATACTGTAGTGTGGAGGATGGACTTGAAGAGGGAAATAGGATTAGAAACAAGAAGACTGGTTAGGTTACTGTGGTAACTACCAGATCAGAAACGATCCATGTCCAGTATATTGACACTAGAGAGGAAAGAATAAAATTTGAGAAATAATTAGAAGATGGGATTATTTGCACTTGGTGAGGGAGAAGGAGAGAGTCTTAAAGACGCGATTTGGACAAGGGGTGGATGGTTGTGCTGGTCACAAAATCAGTACAGGGTTGTAAAAGCTGGTTTTAGGGGTGGAAGGTGTTGATACTTGTGTCGAGGTACCTGTGAAGACTAATAGGCATATCTGCTAGCAAGTTACATATGTGGATCTAAGCGTGGGACACATCACCATGTAGATGATCCAGGGATGGCATTAGAATGGAAAACGGATGAAGCTAAGAATGGAATCCTGTGATACATCCACATGTAAGTATGAGGAACATGGGAAGAGATCACAAAGCAAGAATGGTAAAAGGAAGGTGCAGGATACAAGTTTTCTAGGTTTTAAGGATGATGGAGTTATTCAGTATCACCCATATGAGGGATCAAGTAAGGTAAGGATGGGAAAATGTTAGGTTGCTCACTTAGGGATTTAATTGGAAACGTTATCAAAACCAGAGCTTTGCAAACCATGGCCATTTAATATTATGTTAATGCCTTTTTTTTTATTTTTAGAAGCTTGCTACTTAAATTGTGCTGTATGTATGAATTTCGCATCACCAGGGAGCTTGCTAGTAATGCAGAGTCTGAGACCCCTAACTACCCTGTTTCCCTGAAAATAAGACCTGGCCGGACAATCAGCTCTAATGAGTCTTTTGGAGCAAAATTCATGTAAGACTCAGATATTATATTGTATTATATTACATTATACTGTGCTATGCCCAATCTTATAGTAAAATAAGATGGAGCCTTATATTAATTTTTGCTCCAAAAGACGCATTAGAGCTGATTGTCCGGCTAGGTCTTATTTTTGGGGAAACACGGTAGATCTTCTGAATCAGAATCTGCATTTTAACACGATCCCCTGGTCATTGAATGCACACTGTTTGAAAAACACATCTCTAGAACTCATCTCCACTGTCTGGAGTAGCTGTTTTGTGCAAGAAAAACTAGCTGCTGTTATTTTTATGTTTTTAAAGTACTGTAATGGCAAAGCTAGGTTTTTTTCTTTTAATAGTCTATACAACTCAAATATTCTAATAACGAAGGAGGTAAGTTTGTGATAAATATCAATTTTTTAGTACTAAGCTGATCCTCACATTTGATTACTTAACTCTCAGCAGTTGATATAAGGTATCTTTGTAAAGTTTTTTTTAATCTGAAGGACTGAAATACGGTATTTTTATGATTCTATAGGATTATTCAGGTCTAATTAGCTTTAAGTTGTCATTGGCTAAATAACAATTTTACATTTAAGTGTGGAATCTCTTGATCAGTTAATGGAGAAAAATTAGTCCCATGGAAATGTATTTATCTCTAAAATATATGTATACTTTTAGGAATAAATATAACTTTTTTTGCTTAGGTGTTAAATCATGTAATTTTGGGCTACTAGAATACTTTTTTAATGGTTTTAAACTTTGAAGTGAGATAATTCTGCAATAAGTAATGTAATACTTGGCTCCCCTCCTTATAAAAATCCTGCAGCAGCCGATAAACTGATTACAAATTCATATATTCTTCTCGTTGTTGTCTTACGGGCTAACAGGATTGTAGAGTGGTGGGAACCATTTCTAAGCCTTTGCTTTGGAGCTGAGGAAGGTCACATTTTGGTTGTGACCTTCCCCAAGGTTATATAATGGCAGATCTTCAAGGAGGAAATATTTTTCCTCTGTCTCTGAATGACATTAAATCCTATAGGCAAGGGTTTAGCAAATGTAGTGTGCATATAAAATGCAGATTTTGATTTCGTAGGTCTGGGTTGGGGCTGTATAGTCTGCATTTCTGTCAAACTCCCGGATGGTGTTGGTGTTACCGGTTCCAGAACCAGCAAGGCTATATCGGTCTTAGATTCTGTACACGAATGGCAAACAAAAGCAACAAAAAACACTAAAAATATAGTGAAGTTAAATAGAGAGTTGTTTTAAATATCACCATATGAGGCTATTTTCACCCTATAGTAACTAAGTAATCAAAGTGTGTCATGGAGAAGGGTGTGTGTATGTATGTGCTGGGGAAGGAATTGTTTAGGACAACGTATCTATCGTAATACCGTGTTTCCCCGAAAATGAGACCTAGCGGGACCATCAGCTCTAATGCATCTTTTGGAGCAAAAATTAATATAAGACCTGCTATGTTATGTTATGTTATGTTATTATATGTTATACCTGGTCTTATAATAAAATAAGACCGGGTCTTATATTAATTTTTGCTCCAAAAGATGCATTAGAGCTGATGGTCTGGCTAAGTCTTAGTTTTGGGGAAACACGGTAGGATTTTCCAAAGATTTCTATATGTTTACAACATTGAAGTCTTTTACTGAGGATCACAGCTTTTTATTTGGAAGTTCTTATGAATGTTACTTTTATTACCATAAAATGATAATGTCTAATGTTCCAGAGAAAATCAACAAATGTTGCTCCTTCATTCTTTGTGTGTTGTGGCAAGGCCTAAAATGGGCTTATTAGTTGTTCCCCATTTTGATTAATATAATTAGCACTTCATAGTAAATTACTGGCACTAATTAAGAAAGTAGAACTAGTAGAGTGCTTTGAGAAACTCTTAAAGAACTGCACATCAGTGTTACATAAACAGAGAAATAAGTATTTTAAGAAGCTGGCTTTTTAAAAGAAAATGGTCAGGTTTGGTTCTTTCATAAAAGTGGTAGGTTTGGTTCTTTTTTTTCTGTCATTCTAAGTCACTTATAATCTCACTTTTGACTCACTGCTTTTTTCACTGTGTGCTTTAAAGTGAGAATGCCTTTCTATTCACAGGTCACAAGGTTAGGAAGATTGCTGGCTAGCTTTTTCCTTTGTTTTTTTAAACAACTTGAAAATGCTTCTTCCTGAAACATGAGTTCTGTGGAATGATTATCCCCCACGCCCCCACACACAGCATTTTCCGTATAGTGTATTTATAGCTTAGTGTTCTTCTAATGTTTGTTTTGTTCTGTTTTTAAGAATTTACTTTTTTTAGAGCAATTTTAGGTTCACACCAAAGTTGAGGGGAAGGTACAGAGATTTCCCATCCTCCCCCTGCTCCCGCAATGCACAGCCTCCCCCATTATCAACGTCCCCACCAGAGTGGTACACTTATCACAACTGATGAACTTACATTGACACATCATTATCATCCAAGTCCATAGCTGACCTTAGGGTTCACTCTTGGTGCTGTACATTCTGTAGGTTGGGACAAATGTGTAATGACATGTTATCCATCATGGTAGCACACAGAATATTTTCACTGCCCTAATAGTCCTCTGTGCTCTGCCTGTTCATCCCTTTCTCCAACCCCTGGCAACCACTGATCTTTTTACTGTCGCCATAGTTTTGCCTTTTCTAAAATGTCATACAGTTGGGATCATATAGTATGTAGCCTTTGCACATTGGCTTCTTTCACTTAATAATATACATTTAAGGTTTCTCCATGTATTTTCTTTTCTTTTTTTTTTTTTTTTTAAGATTTTATTGGGGAAGGGGAACAGGACTTTATTGGGGAACAGTGTGTACTTCCAGGCCTTTTTCCAAGGAAATTTGTTGTCCCTTCAATCTTAGTTGTGGAGGGTGCTGTTCAGCTTCAAGTTGTTGTCCTTTCAATCTTAGTTGTGGAGGGTGCAGCTCAGCTCCAGGTCCAGTTGCTGTTGCTAGTTGCAGGGGGCACAGCCCACCATCCCTTGCGGGAGTCGAACCGGCAAACTTGTGGTTGAGAGGACGCACTGCAACCAACTGAGCCATCCGGGAGCTCAGAGGCAGCTCAGCTCAATGTGCTGTGTTCAATCTTAGTTGCAGGAGGCGCAGCCCACCATCCCTTGTAGGACTCGAGGAATTGAACTGGCAACCTTGTGGTTGAGAGCCCACTGGCCCATGTGGGAATTGAACCGGCAGCCTTCGGAGTTAGGAGCATGGAGTGTTCTAACCACCAGAGCCACCGGGCCGGCCCTCTCCATGTATTTTCATGGCTTGATAGCTCATTCCATTTTAGCACTGAATAATATTCCATTATCTGGACGAATCACAGTTATTTATCCATTCACGTATATCTTGGTTGCTTCCAGGTTTTGGCAATTATGAATAAAGCTGCTATCTTCTAAGTTTTTAACTGACTTGTAACTGTCCTTCTTAATAGGTTTAATGGAACCACACTTGAGCTTATTTAACCCTCAGCAATCAATACAGGGTAACTGAAAAGTTGAGATTCTAATCTAAAGGACTACATACTTATTGATAGAGAGCAACATGTATAGTATCCAAATATAATTGTCTAAACTTTTATAGATATTATAAATACATTTTTTTAGTGCATGCAAAGCTAACTACTACTTTCTTAGAGGTATTTGACCCCTTGATATCACAATTCTTTTCCCCTCCCCGCTTTGCCTTGATTTTACTAAAAGCTGTTTTATCTGGTTGGCATTGTGTCTCCTGTTTCCATGGCAGCCTTAGTTTTTTTCTGTTCTTTGAACTCTGCTCACCTTCTTCCTATCCTCCTGACAATTATTTCTTCCTTCATTGTATTCAGAGTACATAGACTTTGTGAGGTGGTAAAACTCAACTTCTTTGCTTTTGAATGTTGTTTCCAGGCCAGAGCTTCTCAAACTTGTCAGGTCCTAAGAATAATCTGTGGTTGTTAGTTCCAAATACATATTAGAATCTCAGGTTCCTCTCATGGAAATTCTGATTCGTTAGATCTGGAGTAAGGCCTGAGATGAATACCTCAAGTAATTCAATTCCTATGATCAGACAAGTTTAAGAAACACCATTTTAAACTGTATACCATCTACCATTACTCTGATTCCCCTTATTTGACCTGTAGATACATACCATCCTCTTAGAATTCCATAGAATCATAAACCCAGGGCTCCTGGAGATAATCTTGTCTAACCTCTACATAGTGCAAATTGTTGTTAAAAATCATGTTTGTATTGATAATTACTCAGGAGCTGTCTCTTCATAAGGTTTCCAGTGGGCCCTCAACATCATCTAGGAAGCTTACTTCTTTTTTCTTTGGTTAACTTGCTTGCCTGTCCTTCATGATGGCTATTCAGACTTTATCCTGAGGCATCTTTTCTGCATTCTCTCCTATTACAATAGAGAAGATGTCCCACCTTCTCCTCAAAAGCTAATCCTGCTACCTGTGTTCTGGATTCCATTCCTCACCTTGCTTAGGATTATTATTTTTTTTAATTGTCACAAAATATACAGAACATAAAATTTAATATTTGACTATTTTTAAGTGTATAATTCATTGGCATTAAATACTTTCACAGTGTTGTACAGCCATCACCGCTATCCATTTCTAGAAGTTTTTCATTATCCCAAACAGAAACTCTGTTTATCTCCCCTTCACATGTAAAGTGCAAATTATATTAAATGAATTTCTTCTTTATATATGTTTCCTTATTTTTAATAAAAGCTTTTTCTTTCTTCCCAGAAGTAAATTTTTATTCTGAATTTGTGGTTTATCATTTCCATACATCTTCTAATATTTTGCTAGGTATGTATGAACAGATACACTACGTACAACTGTTTCGTGTGATTTAATACTTTGTCAGTTGTATATTGCATGTATCCTTCTGCAGCTTGCTTTGGTTCAACATTACTTTTCAGAATTATGTTGATACTTGTAACCCAAGTTGGTTCATTTATTTTAACCACTATATTTGGTATTTTGTTGTGTGCCTGTATCACAGTTTATTTATTCTCCTGTTCACGTTGTTTACAGTTTTGTAACATTGTGTCGCGGTAAGAATGTATATCATCTATCCTGGGATGTATGTCCTGGATACATCCCATATATTGTGTACATGTACATCCTGGGATTTCTCTTTGCCTCTTTTTCCTGTCCTGGGGTTCCATGACCATTGTGTTGCCCAAATTGAGTGACTCAAGTGAGACTTCACATATCTAAAAAGTCTTTCTTTTACTATTACATTTGATGAATACTTAGGTGTAGAATTCTAGGTTGGAGGTCATTTTTCTTCAGATTTATAAAGGCATTACTCCAGTGTCTTCATTTAAGCTTCTAGTGTTGCTATTGAGAATTCCAATGTCATAATGATTCCTGATGCTTTTCAGGGGTCTTGTTGTTTTTTTTTCCTCTCTGGAAGCTTTCAAAATTTCTATGCTGCAAAATTTCAAGAAACTGAGGATAATGTGCTTTGAGATGTGTCTATTTTTTTGTTTTTAAATTTACTATAAAATATTTTAGATGTATGAAGAGCTATAAAGAATAACAACAAACACCAACAAGGTTCTTACTACCTGGCCCAAGAAATAAAACATCACCAGTGCAGTTGAAGGCCACCCCGCAACCCCGATGATTTTCTCAAGTCTCATTGGTGTGTTTTTATATTCACTCTAATGAGCATTTAGGCCTTTTCAATATGGAAATGCATGTCCTTCCATTTGGGTACATTTTCTTATATGATTATTTTTGTTAATTTCCGTACCTCAGCTTTCACTGTTCTTTTTTCTGAAACTTTTATTAGTTGGGTATTAGGCCTCCTGATTGAACCTCTAATTTTCAAAGAAAAATAACAGGTGAACCTTTTATTTTTTCTTTGTCATTTTGTTCTTTCTGGTGAGATTTAATTATCTTCTTTTCCCCCTATTCATTTCAGCTGTAATGTTTTGAATTTAAGAGCTTGTTCTTGTTTTGTGTGTGTGTGTGTTTTAAATAACTTCTTGTTATTTCATAGATGCAATATCTTTCACCTCTCTGAGATATTAAGTGTACTTGTTTTGAAATTTTCTTTTATTCGCTAAGTTGTCTGTTTCATCAAGTACCTTTTTGTTTGTTTTAATTTTGTTTCTATTAGATATGTTCTTCAGACGTTGGGTGATCTGTTTATATTGAAACATAAGTCAGTACAGTACAAACTAATGAGAAACTCTGAACATATAGGTGGAACTTATCGTTTGATGCTGGGTAGGGGATATCTGGCCCCATCATTGTAAGGAAAGCCCCAAATGTCAACACTGAGATCATCTCTCTGGAGCTTCTAATTTCTACAGCTAAGCATCCACCACATTTTGCCAGGAAAGTAGAGTAGGTTATGTGCTGCTAGAATTCGTGGAACTGAATGGAAGTACATAGGGGGATTTCATTGTTAAACAAATAAAACTTTACTTACTTTCTTGATTTCAGTATAATTGTTATTTTCCATACTTGCGCCTGGTATCGTTGTTTCTGTAGTTTCTTTGGTTCACTTTCCCCACAAAATAGATAGGGATGGGGAGGGGACGGTAAGTGGAGGGGTCTCTCGGACCTTGATGCAGGTTTTAAACTCGTCTCCTTTAGTTTTAGTTCCATACTTTGTTCCCCACCTTCTTTGCTACTTCGCCTTCACATGGTTTTTGTTTACTTATATTCTCTTTGAGCTTCTGAGATTTGTAGCCTTTCTGTGTTACTCTCACTTGAGTGAGATTTTGATAAGGAAATAAATTCGGTCTGCTATGTTTAACTATCAGTCCTCTTCACCTTTTCACCTTTCCCAGATTCTTCCCATGAGCCCTAAAACACCACCCAAAAGAAGACTTAAATGAAAAGATGTACTGTGTTCTTAGATTAAGAAGAATCAAAACAACAATTTTCCCTAAATTATAAATTGAGTACAACCTTAATAAAAATACCAATAGGTCCCCCCCTCGGGACAAACAAGCTGATTTTGAAGTTTATATGAAAAAATAAGTGGGCAAAAGTAGCCAGGAAAGCTTTGGGAAAAAAATGCAATCATGGAGGAGTGCCCTATCAGATATCAATACAGTATAAAGATTTAATTATTAAATAAGTCTATACCAGTTTATGAACACTGTCCAGTGAAACAGAAAAGTCCAGAAATAGAGCCAAATAAATATAGGCATTTGATATATAAAAATGATAGCGTCTCAGATCGTTGGTGGCAGAGAGAAGATAGTGTTGGCATCAGGGTACCTATCTCGAATTTACCTTGGGATCCATATCACTGTATATACCAAGCTGAATTCCAAATGGAATCAAAAGATTTAAATGTAGAAAGTAGAGACATAAATGTAATTGAAGAAAAATGAAAGAATTCTCAGAACTTCGGAGTGGGAAAGGTCTTTTTTACTATGACCAAAACAAAATAAAAATTACTGTAAACAAAGTCAATAGCCAGATTATGAAAAATTATTTACAATTCATATCACTGACAGAGGATTAACCTTCCTAAACTATGGAGCTCTAGAAATAGGTAATAGAAATACAATCTGAAAGTAAGCAAGCATTGTGAATGGACAGTTCACAGAAAAAGAAATACAAATGGCCCTTTAATCCTCTTACGTGAAAAGCTATCCAACTTCATTCCTAAGAAAATGAAATTAAGACTAGTAAGACGCCAGTTTTTACTTACCAAATTAGTAAAAATCCAAAAGTTTGATGATGATTCAGAAGTTCCTATTAATGAGGTTGTGAGCAACACACCCTGTCTTACCTTGCTGGTGGGAATGCACGTTTATGGCAGCCTGTGGACGGCTGCTCGGTGTTTCCATCTGAACAATTCTCCCGTGATCCTCTTGCCTCCTCTACCAACCTTTCTTCTTTTCACAGCAGACTCCTTGAAAGGATTGCCTGCATTTGCTTTCCTCATCTCCTCATCTTTCTTCAGACCACACCGATTTGTTTCTGCCTTCATGATTCCTCTGAAATGTCTCTTGCTAAGGTCACCGATGAGCGTTTTTCATCTTCTTACTGGACGTCTCAGCAGCATTTTGATCAAGCTCTTTTTGAAGTATTTTCTTACTTTGGCTTTCGTGATGCTGTGCTCTCTTGGTTTTCTCCTTGACCTCTCTGACGACTGGACAACTCCTTTACATTCTCTTGTATCAGCTTTTCTTCCCCTTTTGTGCTTTTTTTCAGAGTTGGAGCTTTCCAAGACCCCTGCTCTTTGAACTCTGTATATTTTCTCTTGTCAAATCTCTTTTAAGGCTGCAGTTCCAATTCACTGGGATTTATGTCCTCAGTCCAGACGGCTTCTGATTTTAGACTCAGTTGCCTTCTTGCCATGATCCACTTGGGTGTTTCAAAGGTATTTCCTCATGCATTTCTATTGCTGCTGTAACAAAGTACCACGCAGTGTCTTCAAACACAGACTTAGTTTCTTAACTGCTCTGAAGGCTCTGAAGGAGAATCCTGAGGTTGGTTGGTTGGTCTTGCCTTTTTAAGCTTCTAATGACCATCTGTATTTCCTGGCTTGTGGCCCCTTCCTTGTCTGCAAAGGGCAGGCCTGACTCCAGTCTTTCCTTCTGATCATCACATTGCCTCTCCTCTCTGCAGTCACATATGCCCCTGCCTCCTCCTACAAGGACATCTGGGATTCCATTAGGGCTCTCTTGGCTAATCGAGAATAATCTCTCCATCTCAAAAGCTCTAGTCCATTCACAGCTGCGGAGTACTTTTGCCATATAACAGTGACAGGTTCCAGGGATTGGTACCTGTATATTTTTGGGCGCCATTATTCAGCCCCATTATTCAGCCTACCACACGCGCTTCAGGCTCATCGTGTCCAAAACTGAAGATACCACCTCCTCTCCAAACCTGGTCCTCCTCCCCTAGAAAGAGTGGTTTCTCCATCTGGTTGCAAAACGGGAACCTGGAAGACATCCTTGACATTCCTTTCCAGTCTCCAAGTCCTGACAATTTTATCTCCTGGATATGTTTCAAATCTCTTTTTTACTTTATTTTCTAATTAGCACTTCTGCTATTAGATTAGTCCGTTTTTTCTGTTTTGGAATATTATAGAAACCTGCCAACTGGTCTCTCAGAACACCTCTGAGAAAATAAAACAAAAACAAGAAAAAACAAGCCCTTTCCGCCTTAAAAAAAAAAGAAAAAGGGAAATCTGATAACTTTCTTTTTACAACTTTAGATCCTTTATGATTCCCGGAATCCTTAGTGTGGTCTTCAAGGCTCTCCATAATCCAGCCACAGCTCCTTTCTCAGGCTCTTCTTTATCTCTTGTTTTCTGTGTTCAGCATCAATAGCTTTCTTTAGACCCGGAAAGGGTGAAGCTAAAAAGGATTTTACTACCTTTACATTTGTGCTACAGATTTTATCTCAGTATCACTCGGGGGAACATTGTACCCTCTTGATCAGGCTCTTAATGTTCTCGTTCATAGGTTCTTACTCATTCCATTCTGAAGACTTGCCACAGTCTATAATTATATTTGTTTAGATTACTGTCTGCCTCTCCCTCCTAGACTGTAAGCTTCTAGGGACCAAGAACGGGTATAGTTTGCTGCATCTGTGTTTAGGACAGAGCCTGGCATGTAGTGTACAGTAAACGCTTATGAAACGAACGATACTGGCGTTCCTATAGTTTCTGTCCTTAATTAAGGTTTTAGAAATCTACTCTTCTGTGATAAGCTCCAAGTATTTGAAGATTGTTGGGTCCTCACTTTAATCTTTTCAGGTTAAATACTTTTGAAATACTTTTAATTTCTTAATTCTTCCTCCAATTTGTATGGTTTTCAAGTTCACTGATCGTCTTAATTGTTCTCTTAAGTGTACTCTAGTACAGACATTGTTTTTTTCAAGCCCAAAGCTGGGATAATGATCCAGATTATCTCCTGTGCAAAACAGAGTGTTGCCTCCCTTAGTGCAAAGCGTACAAGATACCGGCTAAACACCATTTCAAACAGATCTCACATACACTGGTGAGAACAAAATAAAAGCTGCTCTTTCGAGGATCGAGTCCAAAGGTAAGCAGCTGTGTTCTGTGGTATCATCCAGGATTCCACTTTTCTCCTGTCTTTACGTTTTGCCGTGCCCTTTTTGCTTGGTTGAACCTGGCTCTCCAAAGAGAGAGAGAGGAAGTGGCGAGCAGGGTGCTTACTTATAGACACGCTCTGGACATTGTGTGTGTAACTTACGCTAACATCTCATTGGCCAGAACTTAGTCCTAGGCCACACCTACCTGCCAAGGAGCCCAGCTCAGCTGTGTGCTCAGAAAGTTCTTTTACTGAAAAGAAGGGTGGACTAGATACTGGGGGATAATTTGTAGTTCTCTTGTTTGGCATTAGTGTCACATACTTGGTACCTGGTGAATTTCTGGGCATAAATGCTCCATCTTAAATCCGTTAATTATTTAATCTGTTAATTATTTAAATGCAGCACAAAAGTTAGCATTTATTAAAAATTCTTACTCAAGTGTTAGACACTTAATCAACTTTACTAATACCATTACTTTTTTTTTTTTTTTTTTTTGCCAGAGTTTAAGCTGATTACTTCATTTCTAGCCTCAGCAAATATAAACTTAATCATTCCCCTTTTCAGGTTTACTTTCTTTCTCTTTCCAAATAGGAAAGAATACTTTATAATTATTCACATCACATATTACTTACCCTAGGTATTTGCATTTTAAGTTGTTTTCAAGTTCAGTTGAATTTAGTGGTATTTAAATTAAAAATACGACTTAGAGTACTGTCATATAAAACTATTAATTCAGTCTCACTATGTGTGCAAAATTTAAAGTAATGTGAATTAATTCAAATTAGTAATGCATTAAGAGCTGTATAATCTCAAACCTAGCAGACCAAGTAAATTGAAAGTTACCACATGGCAGTGTACTTTTTCAGGGTTGGTCTATAGTTACGTGAGCTTTACATTGTGATAAGTCTTTAGGATATTTCTCCCATAAGATGCCACCATCATGTATAGTTTGAAAGCCTTTTTAGGTAAAGGAATTTCTGATAATTGGGAATAGTTAGGGGGAAACTGATATTATTGCGCCTGAAAGCACACGATTCTTAGAACTGGCATTGAAGGTTAAATCTCTTTTAATCGTTTCATGGCTTAGAAAAGTTAGAATAATGCTTAGAAAAGCTCTCTTATTTCCCCATCCTTATCTCCATATGCCATGACTGTCCTCTTTCCCAGTCTGCCGCCGCTGGGCCGCAGGCTTTTCATAGCATGATGATTGTACCAGCGACTGGACGGTAACTCATGCAAATATATGCAAGGCAATTCCGACCTGGGCTGTTACTGCTTAAAGGTCACCTAAGGTGATCTTAGGAGTCAGATTTGTAAGGAATTAAGAATTAAGTCCCTGCTATTTGAGAATAAGATCTAAGACCTTTTTTCTGTGTGTATGTGTATGGGTGGAGGTGATGTTAAATTGTCTATGGAAAAAAATAGTGGGTTGATTCTGAAAACACCGCTAAAGAACTACTAGCACAGAACTGTGTAAGAAATACTAAGTAGCCATTTGTGCTTTCTATTGAGGCAAAATAGGTGGCATTTAAAGCAGTAACAATTGATTTTTTTTTAATGTTCAATAAAGGCCTACCTTATAAAGGTACAATTATGCTATGTTATGCTTTTCAATTTAATCTGCATCTTAACTTAAGTAGAAAATGCTAGATTACTGATTCAAGGTGGAAATCCTGGTTAGAATTCAACGTTTTTAGTTTAGTCATCTGTATACACAGGATCTGTCTCTACTCTTTGGAAACAGTCACTCTAAGTTGGAAGTAGAAGTATGTGAATTGACTAAAGGATAATATCAGATTGTATTGAATCAATCAGTAGATTCCATTTGAATGCTAGGATTCTCCAGGCTACAAATTTGTCTAGAATGTGCCCTACATTCACTAGAGAGTTGATATAGAGAAAATGTTTGTGTGTTTGCAAGTAACATTAGACGTCAGAAAAGGTAAAGATCATGAAGGGTGATCAGGAAGGCTTCCAGAAGAACAGAAGTCTTGAACTGATCTTTGAAAGATAAGATTTGGGTTGACAAAGAAGGAGGATATTCCAAGTAGGGCAGATTCAAGAGAAAAATCATTGCAGGTAGAAATGTTGGGCATGAGTTGGGTGGAGATAAAGATCAGCCTGCCTAGGGTGGAGGATCTTACATGGAAGTAGTAACGAGAGGCTGGTTAGGTTTGAGAGCAGCCTGTTATCTGGCCTGATGTGAAGGCTTTCAAGCTGGGAGGACAAAGTGAGTGTGGAGGATTCATCTGACCATGGTCTTTTTTTTTTTTTTTTTTTTTTTGCCTGCCCTGCCAATATCATTGTGTATTTACTGATTTTACCTAAGTAAAGATCACTCTAAAGTGTTTACAAAGTTCAAAGATCATTATTCTCAGAGGAGTGTATCTTAATGTCTTCAATATTTCTTTGAGATGTTGGGATCATAGACTTTCACCTTGAAATTTCTGTTTGTGGCACGTGGTATCAATGTATTTGTCGGTGTGCTAGGATGCTTTTCTGTAACTATTGATTTTATAGTTACAGGTACTGACAGTTGAGCTTTTAGTGTGTAAAAAAAATAGCAACCTTGGAAACAGTGCCCTATTCTAATTCTTTAATTACAGTGTCACTTCAGTCCTTTGTCTCCCTTTGTTTGTATCTCAGGTCAACAGGACATACTGCTGTGGCACCTACCGAGCAGGTCCTATGCGGCAGATAAGTCTTGTTGGAGCAGTAGATGAAGAAGTTGGTGATTATTTCCCAGAGTTCCTTGATATGTTAGAAGAATCACCATTTCTAAAAGTGAGTGTTAATTCATATTATTAAATTTCTGAACGTTACTTAAGTGGACACTTTTCATTAAAAAGTATTAAGCTAATCTTGTCTGTTAAAATGAGATTTTATTCAATGTTTTGAATAGAAATGTTTAGAAAATTATTGGTACAAAGTACTTAATTTCAATTGTCTTTTGTACATACAAATTATTATCTACTATAACATATGTGTTTTCATATATCCATACAAAATAAGCTTCCGAGAGCTTTCTTTTGGGTGGGGAGGTTAACTTGTAAATAGTCTCACGCTGTTTTTAATGGGACTCACTGGTCTGCTTGTAGATGACTTTGCCCTGGGGTACGCTCTCCAGCCTCCGCCTCCAGTGTCGGTCCCAGAGTGACGACGGACCTATCATGTGGGTCAGGCCCGGAGAGCAGATGATCCCGACAGCAGATATGCCAAAGTCACCCTTCAAAAGACGACGGTAAACATTTATTTTTCTCAGATAAACAGGAATACTTTTTTCAGTTGATTATAAAAATGATTGAGACCTGAGCGCGGTTTGAGCGTCATTTGTCCAGGTGACTTGAAGAGCTATCTTAAGTACATCTCCTAGTGGCCAGTTCTCAGTGCAGGCCACTCACACAGTCACCAGTTAGGCATCCTCCTCAAAACGAATTTAGTTTTTACTTCTTAAAACTGATGTCCTAACTGCCTGCAAGACAGAAGTCAAACTCCTTTGTGTGGTCTGGAAGCATCTTTCATAACCTGGCCCCAACAGGACCTCTTCTACATGTATCTGCTTCTGGTCCGCTGCGGTCTACGGCCACACCACCCTGAACGCGGCTGCTCATCTGGTCTGCTCCAGCCACACGGGGTTCGGTTTGCAAACCGTAGTCATCGACAGCCCTGTGCTTTGCAGTGTCCTTTTTACCTGGAATGGCACCCCCTCCTCTGTCTTCCTCTCTACCCGGCAAACTCTTAATAGATTGTCAGACCTTTACTTGGTTGACTTGTTCTTTGTGAAGCTTTTCTTTGTTCCCTTAGATAATTAATTGGTCCCTTCTGTGGGCTCACACATTGTTCTGTTCATTAATGATCTGTTTACACTAAATTTGTTGATCTGTTTTTTCTAAATTTTGAGGTCTTTAAGGACAGACTGTGTTTTATTCTTGTCTGTTCATGACACATGGTAGGTGATCAGTGCTTGCTGAGTGAAACCAATGTCTTCTCCACAATAATTCATATTGGGCTAATGTGTTTTGTTTTTCAGACACTTAAAACACATGTAGATTTGCTCTAGTAGTATGGAAAATCTCATTTAATGAGACTTGAACATGATTTCTATTTGTTTTAGACTATGGAAATAGCAACTGAAAATAAGTACCCAGTGAGTTTTAATGGACTAGTCTAGACCTTACCCTGAAGCTCAGAGGAGAATGATACCAGAGCTAAGTGTGGAATGACCTTAGGTACCTGAGATAATGCATGAAAAGTCCTTTGTGAAAACCTACTGTGAATGCCAGGTGGTGGCCTGGTCAAACCTGGTGGCCCAGAGCTCCTGTGCGTGCTGGGCCACAGCACTGCTCCCACAGCATGGTGGTGAATCTTGAAATTCTAAATTCTTAAGTCCTGTATACGTTTTTGGTTTTGTTCTATTATCTTTCTAAATAGGAAATAACCATTGTTTGTTTCCTGATTATTATAATCTTAAAATAAATTAGATAATAGGTAAAAAGGCAAAAAATACCCATAATCCCACCTAATTTGAGCATATTGACCTTTCAAATTTTAGTCCATATGTACTTTATATGGTGTTTACTTTTTCCCCCTTAGGTTTATGTGTAGATTAAGATGCAGCCATATCATCATTTCTAATTGTCTATGTTGTTTTCACTGTATGGTTATATCAAGATTTATTTAACCAATACTTTATTGTGCAAATTGTTTCTGATTTTTCAATATAAACTGTTTTGACAAACATGACGGGTGTACTAGAGCTAGTTTGTACTGGCTCACAAGCCCTTATTACTTATTAGCCTCCCAGTTCCACACTGAGTGAGGGCACATTAGTAGCTTGAAGTTGGCCATAAATTGGGAGTATTTACACCACAAAATCAGCAAATCAACTACAAATCAGCCATTTCTCCCTGTAGCCAGTTGTTAAACATGTATAACACATCACTAATTGTAGATGGCTTGGATAGCTGGTTGGCTGGTTGGTAGGTAGATATCTTTGTGCATATATATATATATATATATATGTTTATTAGTAGAAATTCCTAAAGGCTCAAAGTATATATACATTTCTTTTTTTTCTTAATTAAAGTTTATTGGGGTGATAATCGTTAGTAAAGTTACGTTAGTTTCAAGTGTACAATTCTGTAATATATCATCTATATATCACATTCGTGTTGACCACCCAGTCAGTTCTCCTTCCATCACTGTATATTTGACCCCTTTTACCCTCATCTACCATCTCCCCCGCATACATTTCTGATTTACTCCCAGAAAAGTACCAATTTATTTTCCCAGCCATATAGTAAGACAGTACGCTTTTCCCCACACCCTCCACTAATATTCTTTTTAACTTAATGATCTCATTGGACAAAAATGTCTCATTTTAATTTGCTTTTCTTTGAGCAGTTTGTATTTCTTCTTTTGTGACTCCCTTTTACTTTTCTTTACCCACATTTCTATTGGGGTGTTTTTCATTTGTAAAAATTCCCCATGTATTATGATTATTAACTTGTTTTTCGTATGTTGCAAATTTTCCTCATTTTTTTCCTTTTAGCTTCAGTTTTTTCTTTCTTAAAAATAATTTTATTAAAAATATATCTAACATACAATATTATATTAGTTTCAGGTGTACACCATAGTCAGTCAACACTTACGTACCTAAACAAGTGACCACCATGATAAGTCCAGCAACCATCTGATACCCTACCACGCTATCACAATATTATTGACTATTTCCTCATGCTGTGCATTACATCCCCATGACTTACTTGTTTTATATCTGGAAATTTGAGCCTCTTATTCCCTTTCACCTTCCCCCATTTTTTAACTTTTCAATTACAGTTGACATTCAGTATTATTTTATATTAATGTCAGGTCTTTGTCTAACCACAGTATAGTGGTTAGACATTTATATGATTTATGAAGTGATCCCCCTGACTAGTCTAGTACGCACGTGGCACTATGCGTAGTTATTACCATATTGTTTACTATATTCCCTGTGCTTTACTTTACATCCCCGTGACTGTTATTGTAACTATCAATTTGTACTTCTTTATTCTTTCACTTTTTTCACCCTGACCCCCAACCCCCCGCCCATCTATCACCCTGATAAATCTAGTACCCATCTGATACTATACATAGTTATTACAATATTATTGACTATATTCCTTATGTTATACCCTACATCCCCACGACCACTGTGTAACAACTTATTTGTACTTATTAATCTCTTCCCCCTTTTCACCCACCCTCCTAACCCCCCTTCAGTTTTTTTCTTTACTTGCTGTTTTTTTCTTTACTCATTCAATGTTTGTTTCTATGTTATCAGGTCTGTCTTTTTCTCTGCGGTTTCTCTCAAGTGGCACGCATAGCAAGGCTTTCTCTCGTTCAGTATTATAAAATATTCATCTCCATTTTCTCCTAGTGCTCCTGTGATTTTAGTATTTACATATTTTATTTACTGTGTATTGATTTCAGTATGGAGGGAGAGATTTAACATTTTTTCCAAGTAGTTAGGCAGCTGTACCAACGTCATTTACTCAATAATTCACTATTCCCACTCATCTGAGGTGCTATTCAATTGTATTTCTGTTGAGATTCAGTATTCTTAAGTGAGACATTCAAAAGCACTGTGACTTTTCTACAGTGAATAAATCAGAACTTAAACACAAATGTTGTCTTTGTGTTAATGAGAACACCCAGTTGCTGAAAATGGTGATATCAATGTGAGAAGCGAATTATCAAGGGCACTGCTATTGAAGATGATCGTTGAATTTATGAACTCAACTAAAAGAAATACATGGCCTTTAAAAAATCAAATGGCATGGTAGGGTTTATAATGAAAAATCCTGGCCACCTTTTCCTTGAGAGGCAAACACCTTTTCACTAGAAGCAAAACCATTTGGTTTTAATGCCTTGTTTTGTTGTAAGACTTAGACAGGAAGTATGTCAATGTCTCCATATAACAGATAGAGATTCCTTCTCTTCAACTGTTTCCACATTTACCCTCGTCCTCTCCACGTCTGCTTTTTGTCAGCTGTGCTTACAGTGTTGAGGTTAATTCATATTCTGCTTTAAAACCAAAATTAGGATTTATATGCTTTGTCAGTAGTTATGTTCTAAAATTTGAAAGCAAATAAGTGACAATACATGTAAGTTTACTGCAGACCCAATTAGTAGGCTAAAAATTTATATTCTAAGGTTCCAATGTTGTGTTATCACTCAAAGGAATAATATACAAAAGGATCTTTCCCATATTTCACCTAGATACTGAAAATCCTGCCCACATTTCAGTTTGTTTCATACGTAGATTGTGATGATTTTAAAAAAAAATTGTTTTCTTTTTCCTAACGTTTCTGATTGCCCCTTTTTGAGGGGAGACATAGACTTTTCTTGACCATATCTCTAATATCGTCTATTCTCTTTATTGCTTACGAACCATTACTTTCTTCTAGAATCACACTGTCTGACTTTGGCTATGACTTTTTGGGGGAGAGTGTTGGTAGTTATCTTGCATTCTGAACTTTTATCATATCCTCAAGAACCCAGCATTTTAACCATGCTCTCTGTTCTCACACATCCCTTTTTTACCTAGAAGTCTTTCGGAGCCCTGTGTTCTCCTGCTTCAACGTGAAAAGCTTATTTCACAGTTGTCAACCTAGGACTTGCCATTGAATGCTTTTCTGCATTAACCTACGATTGTCTTCTTTCTAGGTTCCTTTCGTTCTCTTGCTTGAGGACATTCTCAAGTAATAGACTAAGAAAAGGAAGGTATTCTCAGTCAGTACATATGAAAATTTCTTTTTCTGTCATTAAATATGATTGTTTACTTGGAGTGCAAAGGATGTATTTTCCCTTAGAATTTTTAGCACTGCCTCAGTGTCTTCTGGTCTTAACATCAGTGTAATTTTTTCATACGTAACCTATATTTTTCCCCCTCTCGAAAGCTTAATTTCACAATGGTATGTCTTGGTCTGGGTCTTTCATGCTTATTCTTATGTTTTTTTTTTAATTATTTTTGTTGTTTGGTAGGCCCCTTACGTTTAAAGATTCATGTTTCCTTTCATTTCTAGGAATTTTTCTTGCTTAATTGCTTTGTAATCTCTTCATTTTTCTCTATTTCTTTCTGAAACCACTATTGGTTGAATAGCAGATCTCCCAGTTTGATTATCCACATGATGGGGAAACTGACCTTAAAATGGTTCCCTGTCATGTGGAACTGACCTAAAATGGTGGTCCGAGTGGAGAGAGAAGTCCCCAGCCTAAGCCCCAGCCCACTTCCGCATAACCCCCTCCAAGCCACACCTTGAGCCAATCGCCAGATGACACCTACCCCTTCCCCGACTAAGTCCCCAATCCATAAAAACCTGCTGAAAACCTTGCTAGGGGCTCAGTCTTTTGGGAAGGATCCCGCTGAGCCCGTCGGCATAATAAAGCTGACTCTCCTAACTCTCTGAGTGCCGTTTGGGTTCTTTCCGGTCTTGGATTCTGCAACACTCATACTTTCTATTTATCTTTTTCCTTTTGATTTTGGGACATTTACTTGACTTTTGTCTTCTAACCTTTTTTTTGAATTCTTAAATTTCGGCATTATTTTGGTCTTCCTCTGTTAAGCTGTTATAGGCTGTCTTCACATATCTGGTGATTCTTGGTTGATCCATTCTTACTTAGAAATAAAGCATGAGGCTCATTGAGTGGTCTCCGTATCTTTCAGTGAGGCTTGTCAATAGGTGGTTTCACTGTAGAGTTAACAGGCATAGAACTGGGCATTAAAGACGTCCAAATGCCGCAGGATTGTTATGTAGTTCCATTTGTATTCTATGTTCCCTGTGTGTAGAGAACATGCAAGGCTTTTTGGTGACAGTTTATCAGGATGCTTTTGGCTCCAAGCAACAAAAATCTCGATTCAAACTGGTTCATCAAATAACATGTTATTCTGTGTATCGAAAGCCCAGTTGTTTCTAGGTACATGTGGTCAGTGACCCAGTGTTATCAAGGAACCCAGTGTTTTCCTTTTTTCTGCTGTCCTTCCGTTTGCCTCGGCTTCGTATTCTCAAAGCCTTCCTTACGGTTGCTGGATGGCCATAGTGGTTCTCGGCATCACATCTGGATCGGGTTGTATCTAATAGTAGAGTGTCGCGTCCCGCGTGACGGGAGTTGTGAGGAGCAAGGTGGGCGGGGCAGGGCTAAGAAAAGACAGTCGTCATGAAAAGAGTTTCAGTGGGGGGTGGGTGGGCCAAGGGACCCCCAGTCTCAAGGACTGGAATCGGTCTCACATCAGCTTTTATTAGTTCGGTGGGGAAGTAAAGGAGCTAAAGCTTGTCAATTTCAAGATCTGTGAATCCCATACATCATAATAGGAAAGTCATTTAAGCCAATCACCCTGGCCTGTAGACAGCTGGACCCTAAGTCTCAACTTCCCCAACGGACAAAACCTATATACATATGAGTAGACGGAGAGCACCTCATTGAACCTCTTCCCCTGCAGGTTGTGGGAAGGAATGCAGCCACAGAGGCAGAGGCTTTCCTTAGCCTGAGGAAGGTGGGGGGCTGTGCCCACCTCTGTGAACCCCGTGGGTTCTCCTCTTGGTTCCCACTCGACTGCGCCTGGCTTGAGTTGTTCCTTCCGTGAGGAATCTTACTTGTCACTGACTGTCCAGTCATTTTTCTGGGACCAAACGGAGGCATAAGGTGCAAACACAAAGGTTTAGCAAAGTCCCTGAAAGGATCCATCTTACAGACTCTCCTTTCTTTGGGGACAGGTAGAAGGAAACAAACGGTTAAGCTGTTGCATGGTGACAGAAGAGACTGTCTTTCCTTTTACTTCAGAGCTGGGAAACTTCCCAGAAGTCTCCATAGCAGGTGTCCTCTCATACTGTTAGCCACAATCAGCTCGTGCCTTCCTCCATCAGTCACTGGCAGGGGGTGAACTTAGCACAGTTTATCAGGACTCCCGAGGACTTACTGCTGGAGCCTGTGAATGCGGTTACGTATGGGGGAGGAACAGAGGCTACTGAAAATCGGTTTTCTGTCCGGAAAATACAGACGAGTCATGGCTGCTGGGTGGGCCACTCATAGTCTTTATGGGGGTAAATGCCTGACTGTCCACATTTCTACCCACAGCGTGGCAGGTGATGGGTTTATTTGCAGAATTTCACGTTAATTCCCCCTTTCTCGGTCTTCCTTTATTTCTGTCTAATTATCACCATAGCAGGCCTTTTTTGGCTCTTCAGCTTCTCCAAGGTCTGTCGGGCAGGCCTGCTGCCTTTTCATCTGCCATTCCCTTCTTGTGAATTCTAGGCCTGTGGCTTTCTCTGCTCAATTTTATTAGTCCAAGATACTTTTAATCATTTTCCATCTTCTAGAAATTTGTCAATATTGATCACTCAGTAATTTATTTCCTTTGTTATTTTTTATTCATTACTGTCATCTTTAGATTATTATGTTCAGAAATTTTTGAGCACATAAAAAAGCTGATGATAATATAATAAACACCCATATATCAACAGTTATCAATTCACAGCCAATTCTGTTTCATCTATCCCCACCATCCATTCCCCTGTCTACTCTCCCCCCACCCCTACCATATTAATTTGAAGCGCTTTGCTGTCATTTTAAAGTTGAAGGAGATCATATAGATGTTCAGTTTGCCATCTTGAATTAAGTCTAGGAGAATGTTTTGGAAGTTAAAAATGTTTTGAGAGTTAAAAATGATTCAGGGTAAAGAAACATAGCCTTGAACTTTGAATTGTATTTTCTGTTGCTAAACAACTAAATTTTATACATTCAAACACTACATTTGAGCCAAATCAAAGGTATAGCTTCTATATTATCATGATAAACCAAGAGAGGAAGGTAATCATGTTGAGCATTGCACTATAGTATGTTAAATGCTAATGATCAAAGTCATTGAAACCTTCTCAGCCCTCAGCTTTTTTAAAATATGGTATTTTAGCACTTTTTTTTTTGGCCTATTACTGTTAATACTCTTTCCCCCTCCTTGACTTCACACCAAATCAACTCCAGATCAATGAATGAAATTAAAAATCTCCAGTACCTACCTCGGACTAGTGAACCCCGGGAAGTCCTCTTTGAAGACAGGACCAGAGCTCATGCCGATCATGTGGGTCAGGGGTTTGACTGGCAGAGTACGGCTGCTGTGGGGGTTTTGAAAGCTGTGCAGTTTGGCGAATGGTAAGTTAATGGCGCTCACCTGCAAGGTTGGTTAATGTTGTCTAAGAAAATGTGGACTCGGTTTAAAAGGCTGGGGACCAATGTTTTAAAAAATTGTGCTTCAGTACACATAAATTAAATGTTAAAATCTTAACTAGTTTTAAGTGTACAGTTTGGTAGAGTTAAGTATATTCACATCATTGTGGAACAGATCTCCAGAACTTTTCATCTTGCAAAACTGAAATTCTCTGCCCATAAACAATAACTCCCTTCTTTCCTCTCTCCCCAGCTCCTGCTTTTTGTCATTCTACTTTGTGGCTATAAATTTGACTATTTTAAATATCTAATATCAGTGGAATCATACAGGCGTTGTCTTTTGTGAATGGCTTATATCATTTTGCATAATATCCTCAAGTTTCATAATATCCTCTTGGTTGCTCTAGTGCACCATGTGTCAATTTCCTTCCTTTTTGAGGTTGAATAGAGTTCCATTATGTGTATATGCCATGTTTTGTTTATCCATTCATCCATCAGTGGACACCTGGGTTGCTTCCAGCTTTTGGCTGCTATGAACAAATATCTCTTCGTGTCCCTGTTTCCAATCTTCTGGACCATAATTGGAATGGCTGGATCATACAATACCCTGTTTCCCCGAACATAAGACGTAGCCAGACAATCAACTTTAATGCGTCTTTTGGAGCAAAAATTAATATAAGACCCAGTCTTATTTTACTATATGACCCGGTCTTATATAACATAAGACCCGGTATAATGTAATATGTAATATAATTATAATATAATAAATATAGTATAATAAATGTAGTATAATAAATACAATATAATATAATACAATATAATATAACATACAAATACAATACCAGGTCTTACATTAATTTTTGCTCCAAAAGACACATTAGAGCTGATTGTCTTGCTACGTCTTATTTTCGGGGAAACACCGTAATTCTATTTTTCATTTTTGGAGGAACTGCTATACTGTTTTCCATAGTGGCTGCCCTCTTTTACATTCAGTTGGGGCCTAGTTTTAACAAAGCTCAGAACATAGAATTTAGCTTATTTAAAAAACGTTTTTGACTTTCTTTTTCATATTTATGATTTCAGGGCCTTCAGTATTACTGTAGAGTTTGATTTGACCTTTGTAGGAGTAGAGTTCGATCATAGCTTGACAATAAGTATTTCAAGTTAAAGATCATTCAGCTTTTTTTCCCCTCTCTACTTCGAAAACTGGAAGGTGTGATACTTGTGTGACTGAGACGTATTCTCTTCACTTGATTCCTCCCTGATAGTGACCTTACAGGGTGGCATGGAGATGGTGGGGCACAGTGGTAAGAGGATTGCAAATGCAGTTGTTCAGAATAAAACTTTTTAGTTGTCGTTTTAGTTTTGTGACACCTAATCTTGTTTAAAACAGCTTTGTTAGTGTTTTGTTTATTTTTTAAAGTTGATTAAAGAAGCAAATGTATATGTTGTCCTTAGGAGCTGTGCATGTGTTTCTATGCTAGTAGTAATATTTCCAGGTATAGGAAAACTGAAGTTTGTCTCCGTTTTCCATTATGAGATGCTTGTTTCTAAAACGTAGTTTTGTTAATCACAGGAGTGACCAACCTCGCATAACCAAAGACGTGATTTGTTTTCATGCTGAGGATTTTACTGATGTTGTACAGAGACTCCAGTTAGACCTTCATGAACCTCCAGTTTCCCAGGTAATGACTCTTGCTTTTTTATTACCCTTTGAGTGTGATATTGGAAATAAGTGTCTTTACCCATTTTATTTGGCATTTTACCTTGTAGTTGCATATGTGGGATAGTGAATTTAACTTTATTACTATTAAAGGCTGTCAGAAATCATTAAAGCAGAGCTTCCCAAGCAGAATGCTTAAGAGCCTTTCGATCTTGGGGAAGCCAGGTAAGCCTGGGATGGTCAGAGCCCAGGCTGCCCAGTTCTGGCCATGAGAAGTCTCATGCACTGTGTGCCCTCACCTGCAAAAGGGGAAAGACTGAAGGAGCAGACAAATGTTGCCCTTCTGTGTGGCAGAGAATATTGCTATTTAGCTGCACTTTGAAATACTTATTCAAATGATTCCATAGCTCATCCTGACTTTAACCTGCCCTTTGTTACTAGAGAGGTAGTAAAATAGGAAAGGTATTTGTCAGGCATTACAGAAAATTTTAGAAAGTTGTATATCATTTAATATTGCTAAGCTTTAATTAGGCCTGACTGTTTTCCTGTGCTAATGATAATATTTTATTTGACTGAATTATTACATATTTTAAAGTCTCATGCAACTTTTTCCCTCTCTTCAGTGTGTACAGTGGGTGGATGAAGCGAAACTGAACCAAATGAGGCGGGAAGGCATTCGTTACGCTCGAATTCAGCTCTGCGACAATGACATCTACTTCATCCCTAGAAATGTCATTCATCAGTTCAAAACGGTGTCAGCAGTGTGCAGCTTAGCCTGGCATATAAGGCTTAAACAGTACCACCCTGTTGTGGAAGCCACTCAGAACACGGAAAGCAGTTCTAACATGGACTGTGATTTAACTGTAAAACGAGAATTAGAAGTTGACCCCCAGTGTGTGAGGATAAAAACTGAACCTGAAGAAACGTGCACAGAGATGCAGCTTTTGACAACTGCTTCATCGTCCTTCCCACCTTCATCAGAACTGAATCTACAGCAAGATCAGATGACTCAGCCTATTCCAGTTTTAAAGGTGGAAAGTAGACTGGACTCTGACCAGCAACACAACCTGCAGGAACATTCAAGCACTCCTGTGTGATATGTACATATCCAAACACATTTTTTAACTTTTTTAAATTTTGATGTGAAGTTATAGTTTTATAACTGGCTTAAGTTAAGTTTTATTGGAGAAATCTTGCCTATAATTCTATAAAGAGAAATGACATTCCACAAATGTCAAGCATATCTTTTTTATACAGATTATGCAAAGCTAAGAGTTGTATCTTATCCCGTTAGTACAGTACGTAATAGTGGGTCTGCTGCTACTTTCTGTTTTAAGGTGTGAGGTAACAATTCAATCTCTTCTTTAAATCAAAATGAGAACTCTCTGGAATAACAGATTCTTATTTGGCAAATTCTTCACTTCCCTTAATTTTATCTTGCCTTGTCGCTTGCCATATTTGCTGTTTTTATGATAGAAGATCAGATTTATGGGTTAGTACTGTGTTTTTATGGCACAGATTCAATTTCTACAGTAAAAATGGCATAGGCTGCAGGAAAGAGTTCCTGCATCTTGTATGTGGGCAAGTTTTTTAGTTCCAACCATAAAGAACAGGTAGTTTCTAAGGAAAATTCAGTGGCTCTCTGATTTCTTAACAAAAGAGAAAGCACAGCACTTTCTGATCCAAACTGTCTTCTTTTTTAAAAAATATATATATCTTATTTAAAACCCAGTGGATATTTCAGTTAAAAATATCTAAAGATGAATAGTCCTTGGTCATTCATTATCCATGGTTCATTAATCTTTCTAGAATACACTGTAAGTATGGAAGATATTTTGAGTAAAAGCGATAATGTTGACATGATACTCTATTGTTCAGCTTCCTGGCATCCTCACATTTTGTGTGGATACTTTTGCTTCCAAAACCAATCATGACTATCGAAATTAGAGAATGAGATCAATCTTTCTGATGAGGCTGCCATATTTTGTGCATGAAACTTAGGGAAAACTCATGTTGTCAACTGGCATCAATCTC
Organism: Rhinolophus sinicus; assembly: GCF_036562045.2. Taxonomy (NCBI): domain Eukaryota; kingdom Metazoa; phylum Chordata; class Mammalia; order Chiroptera; family Rhinolophidae; genus Rhinolophus; species Rhinolophus sinicus. The sequence continues at coordinate 44,798,965 of NC_133763.1, read as the reverse complement.
TTCATGATAAAGATCAAGTGTTAAGGCACTTCAATTCACAGTTTAACTGGTGAATATACCTGGGTTTTATGTACTATTACTGTGTTGCTACTTTCTGATAAAGAATATAGCACTCGATTTCATCCTAGAGTTTCAGTAGCCCAATGCTTAGTGCCTGAGTACTTCAATTTCTTTTCAGACAGGCACAGTTCATATAGCTAGTGTAGTCTTAACTTTCTATTATTTTAGAATGTTAATGTGATACACACTTCACTTGCCCTTAGTTAATAATATAGTAGCCCCTTTGTTTATTAAAGGAAGAGTACTCCCCACACCTAAGGCCAGATTCTTATATCTACCTGGTTATAGTGCAATTTGGAGATTTTTTTTTTTCCTGGAGGGTGAGATTTGGAATATTTACATTAATGTAGGCAAAAAAAGATGCTGCTTTATTGTGTCTGTCACCATGAAAACGTAGCTGCATCTTTTGAAATATCAAATATGAATTTTCTCTAAAATATTCTGAAATAGGTTAAATCTTATATAAATATTACTTTGTGCAATATTGTTGTGTAGTTAATTGCATATTAGCAAAGTATAGAGGTCACTGTGTAAACCGATAGAAAAGTAACCATCAGCAAATACTGCAGTGATTAGTTAGAATCTGTATTATTCCTTATATATATATGTATATGTATGTATTCTCTGTTAAAAAGCATAAAGACAAATAGAGAAACATTTCAATGTAAACCATTTATGAATTGGAAGTGATGGTGGTTTTAGTTATCTTTGTAAATAAGGTAATTAGAATGGTATGAAAAGTAATGTGATTATTGCAAGGGTGTTTTTAAATTTGGGATATAAATTCTAGGGTAAATTCTAGTTTATCAAGACTAGTTTTTAAGGGACCTGCCTTTAAGGATTTTTTCTGTTGTTATGGGGTGGGGGAGGGGGGATAATCACAAAGTATGTGGGCTTGGGTTATTTCTGGTTTTTGTCTTTGTGTCCAGAAGAATTTCTTAGAGCTTTACTAGGCTGTGCAAAGTAAAATTCTTCTCAGGCAACATTTGCTTTTTAAAATAATCATGAACAACAAGGTTGCTAAAGCAAAAACTTTATTTTTCTTGTCTTCCAAGATCCGATTTCCCCATCTCCCACTTGCCATCCAGCAGATGCCATCTGTCATCTAAGCTGGTCATTGCTAATAAATAAGGAGACTGTCTCCTGACAGCCAGCACTGTGTATAATCACTCAGGAACCAGCGGATCTGCAAAGACCTACAATCAAAAGCAAATCCCCATTTTCCTTTAATAAAACATTCTACCCTCACCTCCAATAGAAACACATTAAAAGAGTATAAAAATGTTTAAAATCATGTACTAATAAATTCATTGTATGTTAGTATTGCAATAGGATGGAGAGAGAAATATTTAGCTAGTAATGTATCTGGAAACTCTAAATGTCCTATGTGAGTGAGTATTAGATTTTAATAGCATGCTTTAAAGACTGATGAATATAAAAGCCCAAGTTTTGAGTTTCTTCCTGCTTTCAAAGCTGTATCCTAGTTGAATGATACAAATGATTGCAACTTTTCTAAATTATTTGGTTTGGTGGAGTGAGGCATGGAGCAGGCAGGCTCTTCTGATTTGTAAAGTAGTGATGGCAGTGAAGTTATAACTGAAATTGAGGCTGATCTTCCTTTTTTGGTATATTATCCATTGTGCCAACTTTTTGAGATTACTTGCAGAAGTGACTGTAAGTTTTAGTATTTTGTGGAGCACATATTTTTAAATGTGCTGATGGAAAGGACCCAATAAACGACTACTCCTAACTTAGTCACTAGAGTGATTTTATGGTATTTATTAATAAGGATCAAAGTCTTCCCCTTGCCCCAGAAGTCATTCTGTAATTATACCGAGGTATGCTAGGAGTAGGATTACAATTCAAAAAGGTATTCCAAATTCATAAAGCAATAATAATAAAACCCTACCTGTGAGTTTCCCCCTTCAAAGTTTTAACTCTTTAAAAATGAATACCTAGGTTTCATTGTACTTTTAATTTGCTTATTTGGCACTTACCATTTGTTTCACTGGTACTTTATTATTTTTAATGAAAGACTTTTGAAAGGTGCCCTTTCCCCTTAGATAGTTAGAATATCAGTTGACTAATATTACAAGCTCTTGTAGTAGGAAAAAGGAGCTTATTAAATAAAATTCTTTACTAAACCTTAGATGTCTTGCATCAGTCTTAATAGGCATAAAGTTCACACTTAATGACTGGAGAATCTTGTGCTTATTGCCTTTCCCTCTATAAATATTCTCTAGAATGAAAATTAATTTAGGAACAAGACTCTAAAATTCAAGAAAACCCTTAGTGAATATATTCTTGACCATTAATATTAGCCCATTATATTTTCATCTGTATTTGCCATTAAAAGTTTATTTGTGTTTATACCTTCAGGATAATTGAGTTTGTATCTTTTTAATAAATCTGTTTTATCATTGTTAACAGGTTTTTAAGAAAAGAACCTTTCACTAGTACATACATGTCAAAGGTTCATATTTCTGCTAAGTTGTTTTTGGTTTTTTTTTAAACAGGTTGTAGCTGTATTTATTGGTCATGCAGTAAGTAGAGGAAATGTGTAAGATGTGTTTTTCTTTAGCATATAAGGGACCCATCCTCATCCTGAAAGTCTGTTGCTTTAAAAGCAAGTATCTCTCCATAAATATTATGGCCTTCCATTTTCCTCATACATTGTTTTAGAATCCACTTGTGCATGTAAGTTGAGACCACTGTCTCTTAATATAGCACTTTTCAATTCTCTCTAAAGAAATACTTATGTACTACTTCTATCACATGTAAATTTTCATGTAATAGTGTTTTTTGTGACTAAACTCCATTTTGATTGGCAGCTAAGACTTTTTTTCCTGTGGCTTTAATTTATCTAAGAGGTCTTTGCATATAGATGAAACGTATAATTTGCCTGGTGGACTATTTGCGTTGTGTGGCCTTAGTTTGTTTATTGACATTAACAAGTGTTTTAAAAAGGTTTTTAATGAATAGTCTTAAATCTAAATTTGTGTGAATAATCTTTTAACACAGTGCTTTTTTGTAGCTGTCTAAGTGTGTTAAATTGTTAAGCTATTTCTTTGTAAAATAGGACAATGGAATGCATAGAGGTTTTTTTTTTTTCCTGTAAAGTATTTTTTTAATAAACAAAGTCTGATTTGTCCTTTCCTGATGTGTCATGACAAAATGAATAGCACATGAGGATCTAGCTACTTTAAACCTGTTTTTTTTTTTTAATTAAACTTCATTGGGGTGACAATTGTTAGCAAAGTTACATAGATTTCAGGTGTACAATTCTGTATTAAATCATCTATAAATCACATTGTGTGTTCACCACCCAGAGTCAGTTCTCCTTCCATCACCATATATTTGATCTCCTAAAACCTGTTTTTAAAGTATTACTTCCTTCCTAATATATCCCCTATTATTTTCTAGTATTTTAGAAAATCCTGTGACTCTTCTTTCCTAAAAAAAAAGGTCATGAATAATCTGGGGAAAATTCCGTCCATGTTGAGGTGCGACTAAGTTTTGGGGGAAGAAAACACACACATCTTTGGCATTTGAGGCAATTATGTCTCCTGCTGCTTAAATTGGTTTATATCTACTTAGGATAATCTTAAATTTTCTTCTGACGATATTGATATTTTTGAAAGTGCATGCATTCAGTGTTAGCTAATGAAGGTGGTGTGTAGAGTTTTCAGATGTCGTTGATATATTGTGACAATGCAATGGATTGTTTTTCCTCATCAGATTTTATTTGAACTCTTTTTAATTGAGGGAACTGTCCTAAGCACTGATAGCCCTTGGTTCCAATTAGTAAAGGAAAAGGAAAGGAACTAATGTTTTCTGAGTAACTGCAGTGGGCCAGACACTTAATATGAGGGTATCTCCTTTAATCCTCACAACATTTATTAGAAAGGTAACAAGACAGTCTGCAGAACACAGGTGAGAAAACTGGCTTGTTAGGTTGAAAATTTGCCTAAGATCACATAGTTTGTTAGTGGGAGCAGGAATTTGAGTGCAATTCTGGGTTCAAAACCATGCTTTCTTCAGTGGCAGCCTTAGGAAGCACTTGGGAAAGTTTGGAAAGAGGCTCCTGAAAGATGATTTGCTACTTAACTGCTCTTCCCTACCAATTGACCTGATTTCTGTTCTTCCACAAACTGCCCCCAATGCCTCATTTGAACACTAAGCAATGAAGTAAAATGTTTTTGCTATTAATGTAATTTACGTCTTAAAGCAAACTTTTAGATAAAACAAAAAGACTTCGTTTGTCTTACTCTTTTTTTTTTTTTTTTTTTTTTTTTTTTATTAAATTTATTGAGGTGACAGTTGTTAGTAAAATTACATAGATTTCAGGTGTACAATTCTGTATTACATCATCTATAAATCCCGTTGTGTGTTCATCACCCAGAGTCAGTTCTCCTTCCATCACCATATATTCGATCCCCCTTACCCACATCTCCCACCCCCCACCCCCCACCCCCCACCCCCCTTACCCTCTGGCTCTTTTTTTTTTTAAGTTGTCCATTTGTCTTGAAACCCAAAACTTAGCTTTAAGGAGGGGAAAAGCTGTTGGAAAGCAAAAGCAGAAAGGAAACTACTGCCAATGTGTGCAATACAAAAATAAGCCTGGGTGAAATAATTTTAAATTCATTCTGTGGGAGTTACACTTACCTTCTTGAACTGGATTTTCCTCCTCAGTAAGATGGGATAACTTCCACCTGAAGCCAATGATATGAAATGTCTGTAAAACATTTAGAACATACTCCTCAGGCTTTCTGAAGTGGTATCTAGTAACCATGATCTGTGATTACCTTTACCTGACCCAAATGCCATATGCTGGGCAAGCAAGGTCACTGCTTCAATTGTGGTGAGATGGCTATTGAGGTCATATTCCACCAATGGCCAAATTATCTTTACACACACTTGCGTGCACACACACGCGCACACACACACACACACACACACACACACGGGAGGGGTGCCAAAAAAATGTATACACATTTTAAGAAAGGAAAAAACTTAAAATTACGCTGATGGTAACCACTTTGAGCACCTCTTATAATTGCAGAAGTCAAACATGACTTGTATTCATCTTTTGTTACCGGTATATATTGAGTATTACAATTTTATAGTTTTTCCTCTTCTTAAAATATGTATACATTTTTTTGGAACGCTCTCTACATACACCCATATATGCACAGAGAGGAGGAGGAGGAGGAAGAAAGTGGCTTAAAATCTTAACATGTCCTTAAATCTTCACTTTAGGGAGCAACTGTGCTTTTCTCCTTTACCTCTATCAGCCTGCTTGAATTCTTAACCTAGAAACAGTTCTTCCCGCTGCCACCTTCCTCCACCCGAATTTGGGAAAAGTGCCCTGGTACTGCACCAAGTTTAGCCCATCCCCTCCCTTCCCCTTGAGCACCCGAAAAGCCTAAGTCCCAGAGCTGCTGAGGGGCGGGAGGATGGAAACAACTAAGCCGCAGCCTGCTAGGCCCTCCGTCCCAGCCCAGAGTGAACTGATGAAAACATTCGTCCATTCAGCAGATATTGAGAACATACGTGCTGGGCCCGTCTCTGACCTCGTGGAGCCCACAGCCCATTGGGGGAAGACCGATAGTAAATAATGAAGCCCAAACAAATGAGCGGACAACTATTAGAACATCAGGAGCGACCTCCTTCAGGTCGATGGACGGGAAAGGCACTTGTGAGGAAGCGACCTGCAGAGTGACCTGGGGCAGCTGCTCCCGCCCGGGGTGGCCCTGCGGCTCCCCAGCCCCTCCATCCGGGAGCCTAGACCCAGGCTCCAGGGTAAGGGCCGGGGGCGGAGCCACCTTCGCAGCCAAACCCGGAAAGCGGAAGCCGCGGCCGGGCTGCACCGGGGCTGCGGGGCTGCTCTCCTCTCGGTCCCCGCCGGCTGAGTCACCGCCGGCCGGGCGAGGACGTGTCCCAGCTGCTCCGAAGCCGCTGCCTCCGGGCCCTGGGGCCTCGGCACCTGACTTTCCCGGCCCGGCACAAAGCTTTTTGCCGTTGCCGTAGCGACAGGTGGCCTGCGAAGACGCCCCTCCCCTTCACTTTTTATTCCCTTTCTTTCCCAGTTCATTCTTGGCTTATTTTAGTGTCAGTCCGGTGACCCCGAAAGTCGAGCTTGAAGGGCGCCGGGTCTGTGGCAACAGACGCGTCCTCTGGGCGCTGAGCCGAGGGCTGCCTCGCGGGCTGCGGCGGCCTCCGCGGTCTCCATGGTAACGGCCCCGCCGGCGTCACCGCCTCGGGGGAAAGATGCGGCCTGCGGGGCCCGCCGCCTGGACCCCGGCCTCACGGCGGGGCCGGGGCCACTGAAGAGGAAGGTCCCGGCCGCCGGCCTGCCGGGCAGCGGGCACCAGGTGAGAGCCGGACGCCGGGGACCCGCGGGCGGGGTGGGGGGCAGGTCAGCTCCCGCGACCTCCCTCCCCGCCCTTCCCCGCATCCATGAACACCCTCGCGTAAAATTATCGCAGAGACGCTTCTCCCGGCGCCACTGCGCCAGAGTTTTGTTGTTGTCGTTTGCTTTTGTTTTGTTTTGTCTTTCCCTGTCAAACAGAGAAAGAAATAGCAGCTCAGGGAGAGGCTGAGAGAAGCGGTTTTTGAGTCCTACCCAAACTGGGAGGGGACCTTTCCGCAGCTGGCCTCACCACTGGTTTTCCTTCATTTTCAGTGAAATCCCATTTTCTGGCTGGAGACACAGATGGCCTCAAATGGAAGAGATGCTATATCGTGGTACCAAAAGAAGGTAATGTCAGTATTTTTTATTTGTAAAGCGTACTTACTGTACCAGGCGCCTTCAAAGAATTTCACGTTAATTTCTCCTGAGCTTGGTGGTGCCAGGTATTCTTACATGACAGCTCTTAACAGAAGTGGAAAAACGGATGGACAAGGTCAGTAGGTCTTTCAAACTCAGTTCCAGGTTCCTGAATAGGATTTTCAAGTCCCCTCCCTTCTCCAGGCTGCATACACAGTGCCCCAGAAATGTTTTGAAAGTTTAATTCTGATCAAACTTTTTTTTTCTTAAGACATGAAACTTATCTGCAGTCTCAGAATAGCACTGTCAACAATCATACCTGAGCTGTTCCTTGTCTTTTATTCCTCTCTAGTTTTCCTTAAGAAGTGGAAATATCTTTTAAGGTAGTATTTAACTTGAAATGTTTTGGACGCTGCTTTTTAATCTTTCAAATCCAGCTACTTTAGGATTTTCAAGGAAACAGTCCTTGAAACTCTTAATTGATTTGAACTCTGAGAAGCATAAACGTTTTCTAGATATATTGATATTTAATAATTTCTGACTTTTGTGAGGCTTGACCTAAATAAAAGGATTTCCTTTGCATCATTTAAATAGCCTGCTCCCTCTTTCAGATTGGAGCATATGATCAGCAGATATGGGAAAAGTCAATCGAGCAGACTCAGATTAAGGTAAATTGGTTTCTTTGATTCTAGCTTTATTTTATTGCATTAATATGAAGAGTGGGTTGTACTTTTAAAAAAACTGCACTTATCCACCAAGTATGGCATTCTTTGTTCTTTGAAGTGTATAAGGCAGACATCACTGCAAGCAGAATGAGAAATGACAGTTGACCTGTGGCCTCAGTAGGGAAATAGAAGGGAGTGGTTGGTTTGTGATGTATTAGAACCAAATGTCCCATATAAATGGAGCTATGGCTTTGTACCGTGTTTCCCCGAAAATAAGATGTAGCCGGACCATCAGCTCTAATGCGTCTTTTGAAGCAAAAATTAATATAAGACGGGGTCTTATATAATATAATATCAGACTGGATCTTATATAATATAAAATAATATCAGACTGGGTCTTTATATTAAGTTTTGCTCCAAAAGACGCATTAGAGGGGATGGTCCAGCTACGTCTTATTTTTGGGGAAACGGGGTAGCTCTGGCCGGTTTTACTTCGTGGCAATGTGGCCCCAGTATTGCCAAAGCTTCAGAGTTTTCAAGAGAACCTGGGAATATGCATTTTTTATGTGAAATATCCAGATGTTTTAGAGCTCTTCCCCCACTTCCTCCTCTTCCCCTGCACGCCAGATAAAATCCACTTGTGGCCTGAGTCACCTTTTCAATTACTGGTTTAGAGTATGGTCTTACATTTTTCAGGTTCTTAAGCTATTTCTACATTGCTGTTTAGAACTGAGCAGATTCTTGGGGTTATTTCATGCTGAACAAGCAACCAGAAACTAATATGTTGATTCAGAATGCCAGTTTAGTAATTTATATTAGGGGATGTGGGATTAAATAACGTAATGTTCCAAAGTCAGGATTGTGTGGTCAACATGTATGGGGGGGCAAGGTGGTACAAATTAATCATGCAAAGTTTGCTTTGATAGCAAATGTAATTGGATGGTCTCGAGAAATGGGGAAAGACTAAACACTATCCCTGCCCCTAAAACAATGTCTCTCCATTGACTTTAATAGTTAAATCTACAGATTCAGGGTCTCACTTCCTTTGGGAAGTGCTGAGTTAAGGGCTGCCAGAATCATGTGTTTGGACTTTTTTTTTTTTTTTTTTTTTTTAAGATTTGCTGCAGACTCGCTATTAACATTTTAAAAAATATGTGTATATAAGTGTAATACAACTTAATAGTTCTGTTTATCGCCAAGTACATTGATTGGACTGTGACGTGTATATCTCTCATGCAATACAGTTAACCAACACTTTTAGGGTGCCTTCTTTTTATAGGCCAATCGACTAGAAAATTGTTTTAACCACATGGTACTTGGCTAACTCTTTACAATTTTGTACAGTCCTTGATTTTTTTTTAATATTAATAGGCGATGGGTTTACAATTTTGTTTAGTAACTAAATCCTCTCCTGTTATGTTTTGTGAGCTGCTAAAAAGTATCGATAGTGAGTATGGTGTCATGGAAAGAGCACAGAACTGGCAGAGATCCTTTTGTGATCTCTAGGCCGGTGGTGATCTTGAACATGCACTATAGTTTGTCTGGGTTTTGGTTTTCTTATCCTTAGAAGGGTTTTACTTCCTGCTGTAGAATTTCCTTGCCTACCTCCTTTCCTTAACCAATTTAAAGATTTCCTCAACTCTGATTTCCAAGCCATTTTATATGTACCTTCCTATTAGTACACCTTATCAAGTTATTTGTTAACCTGTGCCTGCCTTTTCATAGGCCTCAAGGGGAGGAATTGTGTTTGTATCTCACTCTTACATCTTGATTCATATAAGAACTCAGTGTCTATTGCTGTATTTAATTGAACCCCATCTGTTATGTATATTTTTAATCATTGTTGTCTCATAAGGTAATCTACTGAAGAACACCTTAATGTATACTTCTTAATTTAGTAGCAGTGGAAAGAATAAAATTAAAGACAACTCTAAAAATTTGCTGAGCTAATGTATCAACATAGTCATCAGAATACAGTCATCAAAATAGACATGGATCTTGCCTTCGTGAATTTCATGGTCTAATGGTGGTGGCAGAAAAGCCAAGATATCTTTTTAAATATATTTTAAGTCTTAGACAAAAATTGATCAAAGTATAGGATACAAAGAAGTATTTCATACAACTAAAAATAGAGAACACAAATATAAATATTTTGAAAACAAAAAAATAAGAAAAAATAAAAAGAAACATTAAAAAACAAACATATCAGATCACAGTACAATAAAATTAGAAATTAATAATAAAAATACGAAATTACAAAAGATATAAAATTTAAAAATCTTGGATCGTAAAGACTGATATAAACTCTTCCACAACCATTTATTGAACAGCTATGTTTAAGGCATTTTGCTAGATCCTGCGCACAAGAGAAAAAGTATTTACAAACAGAGTACAATACTTGTTTAAGGGAAGAGCAAATAGCCCAACCTGATTGGAGTATAAGATATGTAGATGAGATGATAGGTCATAAACCATTTTGGAGCTGACTTGAGTGTTTTACTAAGAACTTTAGATACTATTCTGTAGAAAAATTGAAAAAATTTTATGGCTTTGGGAGGCTACATCATACCTGTATTTTTGAAGGCTAGAAATAAAAATATAGACATAAAACCTGTGGAATTTTTCCAAAGTAGTACTTGATGAACTACCACTTTATATGTCTATATGAATAAAAAAAAATGTCTAGATTGACTAGTAAGAAAGAGTTACAGTGATTTAAGTTCACATTTGAAGAATCTAATGAAAGAACACAATAAGTCAAAGTAAAGAATGGAAAGAAATGCCAAAACTAGAACTAAAACAGTCATTATGTATTTTTCATTTAACAAAGATTAGTTGGCTTCCTACCTACCATATGTCAGGCAGTCGGCTAGGCGCTGTGTCTGCATAATGAGCAAAAACACTCAACATGTTTCTCTTCATGGAGCTTACAGTCAAGTGGGAGACAAAATAATAAAAATAATCCTACTAATGAATAAAAATGACTTTGTGATGGAAATGTTCTAAACCTTGAATGTGATGGTGCTTGTATCACTCTATGAATTTACTAGAAATCTACATAGTTAATGAAAAGTACACCTAAAAATGGGTGAATTTTATTGTATGTAAATTATACCTCAATAGAGCAACTTTCTTAAATCACACCAATAGAAAAAAAATAGGAGAAATCATACTGTAATACACAAGAAATTCATACATATTCCCAAAGAAAACTGTCTTCTAAAATTTCTTAATTGAGAGAATAGATTAAATCTAACATTTTCATTAATGAAGCCCCCTCCACACACAAAAAATGAGTAAAACAAGAATGGCCCCTATGCTACTATTTAGCATAATGAGCAAAACATTCTAATTCATATTATCTTTTATTTTGAAAATATTTTTCTTTTGTTTTTCTTTGATTTCCCCCCTAATATTAGAATAACAAAACTCAGTATTTGAAAATGAAATGATTTTTACCTAGAAAATTTAAAAGGGCTGATTGTAAGCACAGAGGTAACTTCAGGTGTGTTTGTATTTTATTTCTTAAGCTGGATGGTAGGTACATGACTGGTGAGACTCTGTAGACATCTTCATTAAAGATGACAGTTTAAACGTGCATTAATCTCCATTTGATCTCGAAGACTACAGTAAATGAGAGCTATTAACACCATTTTGAAAGTTGGAAAGTGCAGAAAGTTAAGCGTCTACATTAGGGCATGGCTGTAAGAAACAAGTGAACTCTCTGTGTAAAACCCCTGTATTCCTGAAAGACTCAAGAATTAGATGCGTTAGGTATATCTGCAGGTACAAGGTAGAACTGAAAATGTGAAAATAGGATTGTTTGAGTATATGTATAAGGAGCTATAGGCCTGTCCCCAGGTCCTCTTTCTTACTATGCATGGCCATATTGTTACCCTCATATTCCTCTGACAGAAGATTGGATTGAAGCTTGCTCTCTAAGAGGCTGAACCAGAGGAGTTTTGGATTCTGGAACACCAGTCACAAATGAGAGTGGGGTGAAATATGGTATTAATGATGGAGATTAAGCAACGTCTGATGGCCAGGTTTATAATCTTCACACAGAAGACTGGAATAAATATCTCTGCAGAAATTGTCTAAAGGGAAAAGACCTCAGGATACTGGAAGTGAAATGGCTGGGTACCTGAGGCTCACTGTTCAAAGTCTCCATCCATTGCGCACTGAACTTGCATTCAGCATGTTAGTACCTTTCTCTTAAGTGTAAATGGATAATTGAAGATCATCAAATATTTGAGACCTAAAGAAAAAAAAGGAAGAGAAAATACAAGTGATGCAGGAATCATGAGAAAACTATTTTTAAAGCTATAATTAATATATTTAAAGAACTGGATACTACTTTTTGGTATCAAGGTAGTGTTGGCCTCATAAAATGTGTTAGGAAGTGTTCCTCTCTTCAGTTTTCTGGAAGGGTTTGAGACGGATTGGTGTTAAATCTCGGTTGAGTGTTCAGTAGAATTCACCAGTGAAGCCATGTGGTCCTAGACTTGCGTGTTTTGGGGAGGTTTCTGATGACTGTTTCCATTTCCATTTCCTTACTGTTGATCGGTCTAGTGAGGTTTTCCAGTTCTTCATGGTTCAGTCTAGGAAGGTTATATATTTCTAAGAATTTGTTCATTTCTTCTAGGTTATCAAATTTGGTGGTGTATAGCCTTTCATAGTATTCTTCTATAATCCTTTGTATTCCTGTGGTGTCCATTGTAACTTCTCTTATCATTTCTGATTTTATTTTGGGTCTTTTTTATCCTGAATGAGGCTAGCCAACGATTTGTCAATTTTAGTTATCCTTTGAAAGAACCAGCTCTTCGTTGCATTAATTTTTTCTATTTTCTTTTAATTCTCTATTCCATTGAATCCTGTTCTAATGTTGAGTGTTTCCTTCCTTATACTGACTTTGGGCTTCATTTGTTCTTTTTCTAGTTTTTAAAGTGAAATGTTAGCTTTCTTATTTGAGATTTTTCTTGTTTCTTGAGGTGGGCCTGTAATGCTAAAACTTAGTACCGCTTTTGCTGTATCCCCTAAATTTTGATATGTTGTATTGTCATTCTCATTTGTCTATATAGCTTTTGGTCTTTTATTTCTTGCACGGTAGTTGTTGAAGAACATGTTGTTAGTCTCCGCATGTTTGTTGTTTTTCCAGCTTTCTTCTTGTAGTTAATTTCTGCTTTGATACTGTTTTGCTCCAAAAATATGTCCGGTATGATTTCAATCTTCTAAAATGTATTGAGACTGGTTTTGTGTCCTAGTACGTATTGTTTATCCTTGAGAGAACGTTCCATGTGCACTTGAGAAGAGTCTATCCATTGCTGTCAATGGAGTATTTAGGTTTCCTACTATAATTGTATTTTTGTCAGTTTCTCCCTTTATTTTTGTTAATAATTGCTTTGTATATTTTGGTGCTCCCAGGTTGAGTGCTTATATATTGATGTGTTATGTCTCTGATATAGTGTCCCCTTTATCATTATAAAATGTCTGTCTTTGTCCCTTGTTACCATTTTTATCTTGAAATCTCTTGTCTGATATAAGTACAGCTATATGTGCATTTCTCTGCATGCCATTTGCTTGGAGTATCATCTTCCACCTCTTCACTTTGAGTCTATTTTTGTCTTTGTAACTGAGGTAGGTTTCCTGAAGGCAACATATAGTTGGGTCTTATTTTTTAATCTATTTGTTACTCCATGCCATTTAATTGGTGAATTCAGTTCATTTACATTTAGGATGATTATTGATATATGAGGACTTTCTATAGCCATTTTATCTTTTGTTTTCTGGTTGCCTTGTGTCCTGTGTTTCTCTCTGCTATTTTAGTTTGGTGGTAATCTATGATTTTTCCCCCTTGTTTCTTCTTTTTTTATGTTATGTGTCTCAGTTCTAGATTTTTCTTTTGTGGTTACCATTATGTTTATGTAAAAAATAGTTCCATAGTATAATAGTCCTTTCTCTTCTGATTGCATCTTCATTCACCTGTGCAAGTTCAGTCCCTTTTCCCCTCCCCTTTTACGTTTTAGTTGTCACAAATTATCCCTCTTTGTGCAGTACGCCTTTCCAAATTGCAGTAATTAATTGTCTTTTTAAAAAATGCTTTTACCCCCTTTAACCTTTGTTATATGTAAGTGTTTAATGCCCTGTTCTGAAATAGAGTTGCAATTTCCTGCTTATGTCTGTGTTTTGTCATCTTACAGTTTTGTATCCTTTTGCCTTTTTGTTTCAGGTGGAAGAGCTCCTTTAAACATTTCTTGTAATGCAGGTCTTGTGGTAAATTCCCTCAGCTACTGTTTCTCTGGAAAAGCCTTTATTTCTCCATATCTAAAGGATAACTTTGCCAGATATATTACTCTTGGCTGGTGATTTCTCTCTTTCAATATTTTGAATATTTGATTCTACTCTCCCCTAGCTTGTAACAGGGTTTCTGCTGAAAAATCTGATGATAATCTAATGGGGTTTCCTTTATAGGTTAGTCTTTTTTTCCCCTGGCTGCGTTGAGAAGTCTTTCTTTGTCATTAACTTTTGACAGTTTTAATATAATGTGTCTTGGAGAAGGTCTTTTTGCATTGAGATAATTGGGTGTTCTGTTAGCTTCTTGGACTCGAGGGTCCAGCTTTTTCCATAGGTTTGGGAAATTTCCATTGATTATTTGTTTGAATAGGCTCTCTGTTCCCTTCTCCTTCTTTTCTCTTTCTGGTATAGCCAATATTCTTATGTTGCTTTTCTAACGGAGTCAGGTAGTTCTTGTAGAGTTCTTTCATTTTTTAAAACTCTCAATTCTCTCCTTCCACCTGAGTCATTTCTAGATTTTTACCTCCAAGATCACCAATTCTTTCTTCCATCTGGTCCACTCCATTTCCTAAGCTCTATAATTCATTCTTTGCCTCATTTATTGAGTTGTTCAGCTCCAGAATTTCTGTGTGGTTTTCTTTTTATAGTTTCGATCTCTTTGGTAAAAGACTCCTTTTGTTTGTTGGTATTATTCTTGAGCTCACTGAACTGCCTTTCTGAGTTTTCTTGCATCTTGTTAAATTTTTTCAGAACTGCCGTCTTGAATTCTCTGTCATTTAAATCAGTCTTCCATGTCTTTGAGTTTGTTTTCTGGAAACTTTTCATCTTTCTGAGCTACCTTATTACCTTGGTTATTTGTGGTACTAGATGGATTGTTTTCTCTACCTGGGCATTTGAGGTTTTGAAATCTTTTTAAGGTACTGTTTTGCTTTTAACAATTCACCAGGTTGATAAGTATAGGTTTTTATTTTGTCTTCCAGTAGATGGGGCTATAGCACAAGTTTTTGTTTTCTCTCACTTGCACTACTGGTACTTCCAGGATCTCGGTGGGGCATTGTCACCTTGGCCATGGAAAATGCCCCCATATTCTCTGAGGAGATGGGCATCCACTCTCTGACTGGGTTGCCTAGGTCTCCGGGCACCACACCGGTGGTGGGATGTGGCCATTGATGGGGCTCCGGACCTGTGAGTTCCTGGCGCTGCCTCCCTGCAACCAGAGGCTGCCAGCCACCCTGTACTATCTGAAGTGTCCCAGCTGCCTCTACAGGATTCAGCTGTGATGGGTGTGGGAGGGGTGGGTGCAAGGAGGTGGGTTCCCACATCAGCGGCTTTTTCTCTACTGGGTTTAGCTGCTATGTGCACTGACCACTCAGGCTGGAGTGTTGCTTCTGCCCCTCTGGCCTCTCTGTGCTACTGAGGGAGGGCTGTAACCTGACACCTCTGCTGCTACTGTGTCAGCTGGAGCCAGGTTGGCAACGGGAGGGTGAGTGGGAGTCAGGTTTCGTGCATCTGCGGCTTTGTAATTTCCCTGGTAATGACAGCTGCCAGCTCGTGGCTGCCACCCCTTTGCACCATGTCTCTGCTCTCGTCACCGGTCTGAGCAGCAATGTGTACCAGCCTCTCGGGCTGGCATGCTGCCTCTACCCCTCCAGCCCTCTGTGGGCTGCCGAGTAAGGGCTGCAACCCAACCCTCCACTGTTCCCGTGTCATCAGGGTCGCTGCCAACGCGGGACTGTACCTGTGGCTCCTGTCTCTATCCTTCCCCAATCCCACATCTGCTGCTCACGCCACACACCCACCGTGAGATGTCTCAGTGCACAGATCTCTCAGATATGTTTGTGTGTTGTGCAGGAAATTCTTGGTGAATTATAGTTGTCCAACTTGTTGTAACTTGAAGGGGAGAAACCAAGAGTTTTCTCACTTCGCCATGATGCTTATGTCACCCCCTGAATACTATTTTTTTTTAAAGGGTTATAGGTGAAAAAAGTAAGAGACCCAGAAAATAAAAACAACCTGAATAAATTCATTTGAAAAATGGGAAGATAAAGTTGAGGCATTTTCCAAAAACATAGTACAAAAGAGCAAGGGGGGGGGGACATAGAAAAGTGAGTACATTTCATGCAGGAAGGCTGGCATCCAATAAGTGTTCCAGAAAAAGGAAACACATGTGGGGGAGAAATTACTAAGTAATACAAAAAGTTTTCCCAGAACTGGCATACACACATTTCCAGGTTAAAAGGATCTTTTCAGTGCTCAGTACCTATAGTAAGAAACATTATCATGAAATTTCAGAACTAAAATTTAGAAAAACTCAGTTCAGTCTCCTCATGTGTTTTTCCTGTGAGCCTCTTTTTCCTGCTCACACACAACACTTCACTTCTGATCACCAAATGTGTGGAAGGTTTTTCCCCACACCAAGCAGTTCTCTGCAGTGCCAGGTGGGTAGCCTACAAATTTAACTCGATTCTGACACTGTCTACCTGGAGATAGTGTCAGATCCCACAGGTTAAGGGCTGCATCTCAAAAGACTGCTCCCACCCTACTTCATGTGCCAATTGCAAGTCGTAGGTCCTGAGGTTCCACCACTTCTGTCCGACCCGACTACAAATCGGAAGTTCTCATGACCCCCCCACCCCAGGTTTGATTAATTTGCTAGAGTGGCTCACAGAACTCAGGGAAACACTTACATTTACCAGTTAATTAAAGGATATGATAAAGAATATAGATGAACAACCAGAGGCAGAGAGCGAGGTCTGGGAGGGTCCCCACTGTGGGAGCTTCTGCTCCCCTGGAGTGGGGTACATCACCCTCCCAGTGTGGATGTGCTCATGAACCTGGAAGCCCTCCAAGCCCCGTACTGTTGGGATTTTTATGGTGGCTTCCTCATACTGGCGTGATCGATCATTAACTCCATTTTCAGTCCCTCTCCCTTGAGAGAATGGGTGGCAGGGATGAATATTCCAAGCATCTAATCACAGCTTGTTCTTTCTGGTGACGAGTCCTCACCCAGGAGCCATCCAGGAACCCACCCAGAGTCACCTCATTAGAACAAAACAGAAGACACTGATAACACCCAGGAAATTATAAAGGGTTTCAGGAGCCCTGTGTTAGGAACCAGGGGGAGACACACACACACACACACACACACACACACACACACACACGGACATTTGGAATTAGAGCTTGAGTTAAGCGAGGAATAGAGGGAAGGATCAAAACAGATCATATACAAAATATTGGGAGTCAATGACATCGGGCCTCTCAGTAGCAACTTCTAGCTCATCTGGAAGCCAGAAGACCATGGAACCTTCGAAGTTCTGGGAGAAAATGACTTCCAACATAAAATTCTATGCCTAGCCTAGCTATTAACCAAGTGTACAGGCTCCATGTGAAGGTATAGTCAGACCTTCAAAGTCTCAAAAACATGTATCACCCATGTCCCCTCGCTCAGAAAGCAGGGGAGGACAAATACTGGATTACAATGAGTAAACTTTCGGAGCAATCCATAATTTCAAGAAGGAGGAGAGCCAACACAGAGAGGTAAAGGGAATTCTAGGACAATGAAGAGATGTCCCAGGATGACAGTTTCTATCAGGACTGCAAAACAACCCGACCAGAATGGAGCAGGAAACTGTGGTATAGATAGCTTCAGGGGGGAAAAAGAAACTAGCCCTTGTTGTGTCTGAGCACATTGTGAGCAGATTTGTAACATTTCTAGGGAGTTTTAAGATGAATTATAAATAGGTATGGAGAAAATTAAGTGAATGAAAAAATGAGGCAATTAGAATTCTAGGACAGACACAATTTCTAAGAAAGGAAATGTAATCATGTTTACTACTTGGCTTAGCCGGGAACAATATTTATGTAATTAATAACACTCAAAACATCAAACATGGATTTGAGTAAAATTGTGATAAAACTGTACGGAGGAAAACTGTAGTTCAGAGGGTGTATGTGTGTTTGGTGGGGTAATAGTAATAATAATAATCATTAATAATTAGCATGTAGTGTGTGTGTTGCATTCTAAGCCTCTCTCTCTCTCTCTCTCTCTCTCTCTCTCTCTGTCTCTGTCTCTGTCTCTGTCTCTGTCTCTCAGTTGATCCTTACATCAGCCCTATGAGGTACCTTTATTATCATTCCAATTTTATAGGGGAAGGAACTGAGGCACAGAAAAGCTAAGTAAGAAAGCCACCTCCTCTTCGCCAGTAAGAAGTGAATGCATAGCATCTAAAATTGAAGAAAGCACTCTACATACTTTATTGAGAAATAACAAGGAAGAAATAACTAGGAAGGAGGCATTAAGGTTAAGGAAGGCTGAGGCTGGAAAGAGTTGGTTTTTTGTTACTAGCTTTGTAATATAAGTGTTTTAATAAAAAACAAAAGTTTCTCTTCTACAAAAAAAGAAAATATATTAAATGAAGTTACTTGAGGAATAACATATATGTATGTAATCCAAATGAGATCGATGGATCGATTGATGGAGGCGTGTAATATATAGGTATGTGGATATACCCGTATCTTTTATTTATGCCAGTAGCAAAACCAACAAATCTCATCAACATAAGGCATGAGCTTTGGAGTCAGGTAGATTTAAATATGTATTACTTTTCTTGATCACCCCCCTACCTGTAAGAAGATTGTGTCTCCACCTATTGTCACGTGACCTGCCGAGCCTTCCTGTGGTCTGGGAATCCTGCCCCACAGACCTCCCTCCGGCTTGGTGAGTGGAAGGTGACCAGACCGTGAGCTGCCCTCTCTTGACCCAGCCTTGCCCCTTCTCTTGCCTTTCCTAGTCAGTGAGTAGCTGGAGTGCTCAAGTTGGGGTTTGGAATTTTTCTGGGGCTCCGTCTTCACCCTGATCCGTCATTTTTAATTACTCAAACTTCTGTGTTTTATCTTCTAGTATCTTTTGAGTGTGAATCCTTTTCCAGTTCATGCTTCTGATTACTGAGTCTGAAGGATTGGCCTGCAGGCCAGATCCGCTGGAGCGCCGCAGGCTCCGAGTTTTACATGTTTATTGCCTGGGTCCAAGTCAGCTTTAGTGCAATAGGGGCTGAGTTCAGTAGTTGCCACCAAGATCCAACAGGCCACAAGGCCTGAAATAACCATCTGGCCCTTTACAGATAAAACGTGTCCACTCCTGGTCTAGATTCCTGGAGTAGCCTTTTTAACTTTCTGTTTGTCTGCGGGCTTATTGTTATCTTATTTGTGTTTTAACACGAATCTGATTCTTTTTCTCATATTGAACACTGTCCTGTGACTTCCTAGTATCCTTCCAATAAATTCACATTCTTGGCCTGATTATAATCTTCACAATATGGCTTCTGCTTACCTCTCCATTTTCTGTCTCTCGTACTTTCATGCCTTTTCACTTCCTCTGTGCTTTCAGCCTTCTTGAACCTTCTTCAGTTTTTGTCGTGCTGTCTCTCCTTTCTGGGTCTTCTC
This sequence comes from Rhinolophus sinicus, assembly GCF_036562045.2. Classification (NCBI taxonomy): domain Eukaryota; kingdom Metazoa; phylum Chordata; class Mammalia; order Chiroptera; family Rhinolophidae; genus Rhinolophus; species Rhinolophus sinicus. The sequence goes on along the minus strand of NC_133763.1, from coordinate 44,779,732 downwards.
ATAGCTTTTCCTTATTTCCCCCTTTTGCTCCACCCCATGTCCGTATTTGCAAATTCTTACCCTTCAGGTCTCAGGTTAGATATTTTCCTCTGGAAATCTTTCTTTGACTTTTGAATCTGAGTTACGTGCCCTTTACACGTGTTCCTGTGGTTCAGTCCTTGCCTTTAATTGTTGTTTTATTGTTCATCATGTGCCCTAAGTCAGCGGTGACTTCTTTGTGCCTGACTAGATGGTAGTTTGATTCTTTCAATGGCAGTCAACTGGAAATTTCAGCACACTAAGTGATAGACGTGTCATAGGGTTTCACTTGTCTTTTATTCCCTGTTAAATACAAAGTCCACTGGCACAGCGTATTACCTCCAGTGCTTTTGTCCCTCTGCCTAAGAGGAGGAACTACACTGGTCAAGTCTTGCATGGTTATGTTGGCAGTGCTAATTTAAAAATGCCAAAGTGAGAGGCAATGAGCATTTACTTGAGATTAAAAAAAACCAAAAGCTATTTGGAAAGCACTGAATCAGGCAGAAGCCCAAATAGTGTTCCCATCAGGAGACAAAGGCAATGGGTAATTAGGAGAAAGGGAAGGGCAACAATTAGATCAATAGAAGGAAGGCATTTCTATTGGTGCAGATTAGCTAACATAGTGACACTAATTCTAAACAATGTTTTTAATTTTGAGTCCAGTAGTCACAATATCTACTTTCTTGTTAGGGCAGGATACTTGAAACAGAATTGTGAGCTCCTTTGTCCAATCTCAAAACTTCCATCGTAGAAATCTTCAGCTTCCCTAGCCCCTGACTGAGGACAACACTGTATGATTCTTTTTCTTTCCCCAACATCTTAAGGAGTTGTGAATTTATTTTCCAGATGTCATTAATCCAGAAGATTTTGAGACAGGAAATAAAGTACAATTGATGTAACAAAGATTTGTTTGCAAATAATTTCCAAAATGTTTGTTCAGCAATGAGTTAATTTTTAACATATTGCTTTTGATAGAAGTTGTTTGTCTCTGAGGGCAAAGAAAAGGATGAAATTAGAAACAATTTTTTATGGCATTGTTTTGATGAAATAGTTCAAGGTCTGAAAGAAGGAAACATAGATGGGACCAAATGAGTTTGCCCTTCCTAGGTAGTGACTGGATCTTTGGATCATTTGCATGTGGACCCGGCCACACTCTATTTATTATTATTTTTTAATTCTTAAAATGCATTATTATATTAGTTAGTTTCAGGTGTACAGTATAGTAATTTGACATTTTTATGTCTTACAATGTGATTTCCCCATTAATTCTAGTAGTCATCTGTCACTGTGCAAACTTATCACAGTGTTATTGACTATATTCCCTCTTCACTTTTTGCATCCAGCCCCCCACCTCCCTCCCCTCTGGCCGTCATCCCTTTGGTCTCTGTTCTGTGAGTCTGTTTTGTTTATTCATTTGTTTTTGTTTGTTTTCTAGATTCCACATGTAAGTGAAACCATATAGTATTTGTCTTTCTCTGACTTATTTCACTTAACATAACCTCTAGATCCATCCATACTGTCATAAATAGCAAGATTTCATTTTTTTTTATTGCTGTGTAATATTGCTCTGTGTGTGTGTAATCCGTTCGTCTATCTATGGACACCTCGGTTGATTTCATATCTTGGCTGTTGTAAATAGCACTGTAATGAGGTTAGCGGTGCATATATCTTTTTGAATTAGTGTTTTTGTTTTCTTTGGATAAATCAGAAGTGGAGTTGCTGGGTCTATGGTGGATTTATTTTTAGTTTTTTGAGGAATATCCACACTGTTTTCCATAGTGACTGCACCAATTTGCAGGCTCAACAACAGTTCACAAAGGTTCCCTTTTCTCCACATCCTCACCAGCATTTGTTGTTTGTTAAATTATTGATGATAGCCATTCTTACAAGTGTGAGGTGATAACTCATTGTGGTTTTGATTTGCATTTTCCTGATGAGTAGCGATATTGAGCATCTTTTCATGTCTGTTGGACTTCTGTATGTCTTCTTTGGAGAAATGTTTTTTCATGTCCTCTGCTCATTTTTTGATCAGATAGTTTATTTATTTTTGAGTTGTACGAGTTACTTAAATATTTTGGATATCAGCCCCTTATCAGATGTATCGTTTGCAAATATATTCTCCCATTCAGTAGGTTGTCTTTTTGTTTTGTTGATGGTTTTCTTTACTGTGCAGAAGCTTTATAGTTTGATGAAGTTCCGTTTATTTATTTTTGCTTTTGTTTCCCTTGCTTAAGGGCACATATCCAAAAAGATATTAGACTGATGTCAAATAGTTTACTACCTATGTTTTATTCTAGGAGTTTTATGGTTTCAGACCTTACATTTAAGTCTTTAGTACATTTTTAGTTTATTTTTGTATATAGTGTTAAGAGAGTGGTTCGGTTTTACTTATTTATTTTTTTGCATGTACCTGTCCACTTTTCCCACCACCGCTTGTTGAAAAGACTGTCATTTACCCATTATATATTCTTGCCTTTGTCACTAGATTAGTTGACCATGTAAGTGAAGATTTATTTTGGGACAGTGTATTATGTTCCATTGATCTATATGTCTGTTTTTATGTCAGTGCCATACTGTTTTGATTACTGTAGTCTTATAGTATATTTGGACATCAGGTATTGTGATACCTCCAACTTTGTTCTTCTTTTTCAAGATTGCTTTGACTATTTGTATTTTGCCATTAGTATTTTGATAGGGATTGCTTTGAATCTGTAGATTGTTTTGGGTAGTATGGACAGTTTAATGATGTTAATTCTTCCTATCCATAAGCATAGTATAATGTATCCTTCCACTTATTTATATCTTCTTCAGTTTCTTTCTTCAGTGTCTTAGTAGTTTTCTGAGTACACGTCTTTTACCTCCTTGTTGAAGTTTATTCCTAGGTATCTTATTCTTTTCGAGGCAGTTGTAAATAGGATTGTTTTCTTAATTTCTCTTTCTAATCATTATTGATGTATAAAATGCAACCCAGTTCTGAATATTAATTTTGTATCCTGCTACTTCACTGAATTCACTTATTAGTTCAAATAGTGTTTTTTTGTGGAATCTTCAGGGTTCTCTCTCTATAGTATGTCATTTGCAAATAATGACAGTTTTACTTTTCCCTTTTCAATTTGGATGCCTTTTATTTCTTTTTCTTGTCTGATTGCTTTGGCTAGGACTTCCAATACTAATTTGAATAAAAGTGGTGAAAGTAGACATCTTTGTCTTGTTCTTGATCTTAGAGGAAAAGCTTTCAGCTTTCCACTGTTGAGTATGATGTTTGCTATGGGGTAGTCTTATATGGACTTTATTATCTTGGGATATGTTCCCTCTATCCTCACTTTGCTGAAAATTTTTATCATGAATAGGTTTTGGATTTTTTTCTGTATCTTTTGATAAGATCATATTATTTTTATCTTTCATTTTGTTTATGTGGTGTATCATATTGATTTGTGGATATTGAACCAGCTTTGTATCCCAGCAATCCAGTTTGATGATGATGTATGATCTTTTTAGTGTAATTTTTTTTTAGTGTCTTTGTATGGTTCAAATTTTCTGTTTGTTTTTAATTCAGCCTGGGAAGATTTTATATTTCTAGACATCCATTTCTTCCAGTTTGTCCAATTTGTTGGCATATAATTGTTCGTAGTATTTCTTTATAATTCTTTATATTTCTCTGGTGTTGCTTATCACTGCTCCCCTTTATTTCTGATTTATTTGGGCCCTCTCTTTTTCTTACCGAGTCTGACAAAGGTTTATCAATTTGGTCTATCTTTTCAAAGAACCAGCTCTTGATTTCATTAATTTTTTTTCTTTTTTTTTTTTAAGACTCCATTTCATTTATTTCTGCTGTGATCTTTATTATTTCTTTCCTTGTACTTTGGGCTTTATTTGTTCTTCTTTTTCTAGTTCCCTCTGTGTTTGGTTGTGTTTTCATTTTCATTTGTCTCAAGGTATCTTTTGATTTCTTCCTTGATCTTGTTAACCTATTCATTGTTTAATAGTATGTTATTTAGCATGCATGCGTTTGTGTGTTTTTCTGTTTTCTTTTTGTAATTGATTTCTAGTTTCATATCATTGTGATCAAAGAAGATGCTTGATTTGATTTCAGTCTTCTTAAATTTATTGAGACTTGTTTTGTGGCCTAACATGTGGTCTATCCTGGAGAATGCTCCAGGTGAACTTGAAAAAAATACATATTCTGCTGCTTTTGTATGAAATGTCCTGTAAATAATCAATTTAGTCCATCTGGTCTAATGTGCCATTTGAAACCACTGTTTCCTTGTTGTTTTTCTACTGGATGGTCTATCCATTGATGTCAATGGGGTGTTCTACTATTACTGTGTAACTGTTGATCTTTCCGTTTATGTCTGTCACAATTTGCTTTATATATATATATATATATATATATATATATATATATATATATATATATGCTCCTATGTTGGGTTTATGGATGTTTACAAGAGTTATATCATCTTGTTGGATTGATTCCTTTATTGTTATGAAATGCCTTTCTTGTCTCTTATTATAGCCTTTGTTTTAAAGTCTATTTTGTCAGATATAAGTATTGCTACTTCAGATTTATTTTGTTTCTATTTGCATGAAATATCTTCTGCCATCCTTTTACTTTCAGTCTGTGTATATGTTTTGATATAAAGTGGGTCTTTTGTAGGCAGCACATGTATGTGTTTGTTTTTCTATCCATTCAGTCACCCTATGTCTTGTTTGAAGCATTTAGTCCATTTACATTTGAAGTAATTATTGATAGGTATGTAATTACTACTATTTTATTGTTTTCTGATTGTTTTTCTAATTCCTGTCTGTTTCTTTTTTTATTCTTTTGCTCTCTTCTCTTGTATGTTGATGACTTTCTATAGTGTTATGTTTTAGTTCCTTTGTATATCTCTTATGGATTTTTGGTTTGTGGTTACCATGTGCTTCATATATATCAAGCTATGTTTACTGCAGCCTATTTGAAGTTTATGGTCCCCTAAGTTTGAACACATTGTAATATCACTACAGTTTTTAACTCACTCACCCCTTCCATGTTTATGTTTTTGTCATTTTTGCTTCGTGTGTATGTGTTTGTGTATATCCCTTAATTTATTGTTGTAATTACATATGGTCTTCCTACTTTTGCATTTTAACCTTTGTACTGTTTTTATAGATGATTAATTCACTGTTTTTAAGTGTTTGCCTTTGTCAGTGAGATTTTTTTTTCTTTCCTATATTTTCTTATTTATATTTTTGATCTTTTTGTCTTAAAGTTGTCCCTTTAACATTTCTCGTAATACTGGTTTAGTGTTGATGAACTCCTTTATCTTTCTCTTGTCTGAGGAACTCTTTATCTCTCCTTTGATTCTAAATGATAGCCTTTCGGGGTAGAGAAATCTTGGTTGTAGGTCTTGGCCTTTCATCACTTTGAATATTTCATGCCAATCCCTTCTGGCCTGCAAAGTTTCTGTTGAGAAATCAGCTGACAGTCTTATGGGAGTTCCCTGGTATGTAGCTAACTGCTTTTCTCTTGCTGCTGTTAAGATTTTTCTCTTTGTGTTTAACCTTTGGCATTTGAATTGTGACGTGTCTTGATGTGGGCCTCTTTGGGTTCATCTTGTTTGGAACTCTCTGTGCTTCCTGGTCTTGTATGTCTATTTCCTTCACCAGAGTAGGGAAGTTTTTGGTCCTTATTTCTTCAGATGGATTTTCAATCCCCTGCTCGCTCTCTTCTCCTTCTGGTACCCCTATGATGTGAATGTTGGTATGCTTGATGTTGTCCCAGAGGTCCCTTAAGTATCATCATTTATTTTTCTTTTTTCTTTTTGCTGTTCCAATTTGTTTTCCCCACCTTGTCTTCCAGATTGCTAGTTCAGTCCTCTGCTTCATCTAATGTGTTGTATATATGCATTGTATATATAATTCTCTCTAATGTAGTCTTTGTTTAAAAAAAAATATTTTCATTTATTTAATTTTTTAAATTTATTTTTTTTATTTTTCAACTACAGTTGATATGCAATATTATCTTAGTTTTAGGAGTAACACAGTGTTTAGATTTTTATATAACTTATGAAGTGATTCCCCCAATAAGTCTAGTACCCCTCTGACACCATACATAGTTATTACAATATTATTGACTGTATTCCCTATGCTTTACATCCCCATGCTATTTTATAACTACCAATTTTTAATTCCTAATCCCTTCTCCTTTTCCACCTAGCCCCTCAACACCCCCATCAGTTTGTTCTCTATGAGTTTGTTTCTGTTTTGTTTGTTTGTTTATTTTGTTCTTTAGATTCCACATATAAGTAAAATCATATGGTATTTGTCTTTTTCTGTCTGACTTATTTCACTTAGCATAATACCCTCTACATCCATCCATGTTGTCTCAAATGGTAAGGTTTCTTTTTTTATGGCCAAGTAATATTCCATTGTGTGTGTGTGTGTGTGTGTGTGTACACACACACACACACACACATCAAATCTTTTTTATCCATTTGTCTATCAGTGAACCCTTAGGTTGCTTCCATATCTTGGGTATTGTAAATAATGCTGCAGTGAACATTGTGATGTTCAGTCTATGTGTGTCTCTCAATCTGAAGTGTGTCCCTTGTAGGCAGCATATGTAGGGATCTTGTTTTCTTGTTTATTTATCCCCCTCCCATGTCTTTTAATTGGAGCATTTAATCTCTTTACATTTAAAGTAATTATTGCTATGTATTTAGTTATTGCCATTTTATTATTCATATTTTTCATCTTTTTACTTCTAAAAGAAGTCCCTTTAACATTTCTTGTAATACTGGTTTGGTGGTAGTGAACTTCTTTAACCTTTTCTTGTGTGAGAAGCTCTTTATCTCTCTTTAGATTCTAAATGATAGCCTTGCTTGATAGTGCAATCTTAGTTGTACGTCCTAGCTTTTCATAACTTCTCATGTTTCATACCAACCCCTTCTGGCCTGCAAAGTTTTTGCTGAAAAATCATCTGACAGTCTTATGGGAGCTCCCTGGTATGTAACTAACTGCTTTTCCCTTGCTGCTTTTAAGATTTTTCTCTTTGTTTAACCTTTGGCATTTTAATTGTGATGTCTTGATGTGGGCCTCTTGGGTTCATCTTGTTTGTGACTCTCTGTTTTCCCAGAGGTCCCTTATACTAATTTTTAAAACTTCTTTTTGGTTTTTGCTGTTTCAATTGGGTGTTTTTCACTACCTTGTCTTCTTATTAGCTGATTTGATCCTCTACTTCATCTAACCTGCTATTGGTTCCATCAGATTTATTCTTCACTGCAGTTACTGTGTTTTTCATTTCTGACTGGTTCTTTTTTATGGTTTCTATGTCCTTTTTTATGTTCATCTCATTATTGAAGTTCTCACTGAGTTCTCTATTCTTTTAAGTTCACTAAGCATCCTTATAACCAGTGTTTTGAACTCTGCACCTGGTAGATTGCTTGCCTCCATTTCGTTTAGTTCTTTTTCTGGAATTTTGTCCTGTTCTTTCATTTGGGTCATGTTTTCTTTGTCTCCTCATTTTGGGTGTCTTCTTGTTTCGCTTTTTTTTTTTTTTTTTCCTTCTTCTTCAATGTATTAGGTAGATCTGCTGCATCTCCTCATCTTGTCACAGAAGTAGGTGTATGTAGTAGGTGTCCTGTGTGGCCCAGTCTCCCTGTTTACCTGAGCTGAGTGTTTCAGTGGTGTCCCTTGTGTGTGTATTTGAGCTTTGATTGCTGTTGGCATGTCAGTATATGGGATTGACAGTCAGGCTGACTGGCTGTGAGGGCTGGCTGTGACTACAGCAGATGAGCTGTTGTGCAGGGGCTGACCGCTAACCCCACAGAACGGGAGTCACTTTTGTAGGTTTCTAGTGCCAGATGAGTCTACCTTTCAGGTGAGTTGTTTTTGGAGCTGGTTGTGTGGTGCTCTGGTGTAGTATGAAGCTGGCCACCAGTTGTGTTGATTCTGGAGCCTCAGTTAACCAACTGTTGTTCCTTGGCGGGGGTGGGGGGAGTAGGGGGTGGGGAAGGACCTCCTCAGCTGAGATATCCCTCCTGTTTCTTAACCACCACATGGTGAGTGTAGCACCTGCCCATTTCACGTCTCCACCCCTCGACCAGTCTCGATCAACATGGCTTCTTTATAGAAGTTCTGTTTATCTCTGGTTCTCAAGGGTGGTGTGCTATAATTTAGTTGTAATTTTGATGTGGTCATGGGAGGAAGTGAGCACAGGGTTTACGTATTCCGCCATCTTGACCAGACATACTATTTTATTCTTTTTGATGCACTTGTAAATGGGGTTGTTTTCTTCATTTCTCCTCCTGTTTCTTCATTATTAGTATGCAGGAATGTGATGGATTTTTGTGTATTTTTTACCCTGCTACTTTACTGAATTCTTCTAATAATTTTTTGGTGGATTTTTTAGGGTTTTCTAAATATAGTATGTCATCTGCAAATAGTGATGGAGGATAATTTTAAAGAGTTTTGAATGATCTCAGAAAAAATGCTTCCAGACATTGATAATTGATTCCATCATTGTAAAAGACCCCAGAAAAACTGCCTCCGGATATTGACATTTGGAGATTCCTTCAAGCTTTCTGCTTGATTACCCTGCAGTGAAGTCCCAAATCTATAAGCTACACTCACATACACAGAGCTTCCAGTAAATTTAAAAATTTTTTTATTGAAGTAAAACATATTCAGTAAACATGAATATACTTATGTACATGTGCACTTATATAACAGAATTATAAGTATACAGCTTGAAGAATTTCACAAACTGAACATAACAATGTAACAAACACTCAGTTCAAGAAACAGAATATTAGTGGTCCCACAGAAGCTCTCCCTATACTTTCCTCTTCTAGTCATTGCCACCAATGAAGGTAACCAGTATCCTGACTACTAGCACATGCCTTCTTTGAACTGTATGTAAATGGAATTGTACAATACATTCTTTTGAGTCTTAATTTTTTCAGTATTATGTTTGTGAGATTCATTAATGTTGTTGCATAATTGTTTATTCGGTATAACACCACAATTATTTATCAATTCTACTGTTGATGGGCAATTTCCAATAGTTGCTGATGGGTAATTTCCAATTTGGAGGACTTATAAATAATACTTCTATGAACATTTTGTACACATTATTTAGTGACGTGTGTATGTATTTCTCTTTGGTATGTACTTAGAAGTAGATAGAATATTGGGTCCTTTAGGTTTTTAGCTCCTCATCCTAATATGTAAACAGACAGCCAATGATTACTAGATATTTGAAGAAATCCTCCAATATGAAAGAGAATAGAAAGAAATGAACCCAAAGAATCAAAATGAAAAAAAAAAAAAAGAAGCATTTGAGGAAATTTACAGAAAGCAGAACAAAAATACAAAAAAGATAGAACATAGAGAAAAGTTAAAAAGTTTTGACAAGGGAAGAAATATAAAAATATAGAAAACTGCCCTAAAACTGAAAGACTTGAATTTTTGTGTAGAAAGGAATATCAGCACAGTAAATGATAAAAGACTCATATCAAGGCACATCATTACGAAATTTCTGAATACCATGAATAAAGTGAGTATTGAGGAAAGAAATAATTTGTGTGCAAAGGATCAGGATTCAGAATGGCACTGGGGTTTGCAACAGCAACATTGGAATCCAGAAAATGACGGAACAATGTCTTAATTCTTGAGGGAAAATTATTAACAACTTTGAATTCTGCTCCTATGTAGTATAACTTTTAAAAAGGTCTGCGGGTAGAATGAATTCATTTTCAGATATGCAAGGATTCAAAAAATTATCGTTTGTGACCCCTTTCTTAGGAAGCTACTGAAGATTGTGCTCCAAGAAGACATGGGGAATAGGAAGTAGGGATTCAGCACACCACAGAGAGAGGTGAAGGGAATTGTCAGGGTGACAGTGAAGGAATGTCCTGGGGTTACAGCTAAGTAGCATGCCAGAGAGCAACTAGCCCAGTTGGACCAGGAAGAGAGAGGGTTCTGGGAAGGGTGTTACCAGGATTTTTTTTGAAAATAGTTTTTTAGAGAAAAAGGACTTTGATTTGTTTTCTGGCATCTTAATGTTTGGAAAATGATAAATATTTTGACCTCATAGAGTCAATGGAAGAATATAAAATACAGCTTACAGGGAATGATATTTCAAGGTGATCACACTCTAATTACTGATTTGTCAAAAAATCAATATCACGATATCGTGAAGATACATTTTTGGGGTGGAAGTTAGGATGTGGGGATTAGTAGTGAAAGAGCTGAATTCTCATATACTATATTGAGAGTCAGTAGGTGATTTCTAAAATCAATAAATTTAACAGTAGCAGTATAATCATATTATTTAGAGGTATGGAAGTACATACCAAGAGAGACAGCTGAAAAATAAAATTGTTTTTCATGAATAAGATTGGAAGGAGAGATGGGTCAGGGGATTACTATTTTTCACTTAATTGATCTTTTGGCACTTTGTGATTATTTTTAAAAGTGATAAAAGTGTATCTATGCATTACTTCATAAAACTAAAACAAATATTAATGACAAGTTACTTTTAGGAGCATTAGGAACAAATATTCCTGGTAAAAGGGAGTCAGATATAGAGAAAAAGAAATACAAGTTTACCGTTTGTATTTAAACGGGCTTTTTTTCTTTGTTTATTTCTGTTTTTGTTTTGTTTCTTCCTAGGGCTTCAAAAACAAACCAAAAAAGATGGGTCACATAAAGCCAGACTTGATTGATGTTGACTTAATTAGAGGTGAGTTCCAAATTTGTTCTGTTTCTTATGTATATTATTATTTTATAGTGGTACCAAAGATTGTGCTTAGGTTTCTCCCCTATATGATAGTGTACTTTAATTTCCAAAAGTAAAGATTTTTCCTCCTCATTCAGGCTTTAGCATTTCCCCCCCCCCTTTGCTTTAAGTACTGTGTGGCTACATAAATTATTGTATTTTGCTGTGTATAATGTGCACCCATGTTTTTGGCCCAAACTTTCAGGGAAAAAAATCATTTATTTTAATTTTTTAATTCAAATTTTTTATTTAATTTAGGTACTTGTTTTTGTATTATAAAGGAATTTCAGCATTTATTTTTTAGCATATTATGGTACAAGAAGTTTTATGTAATAAATGTTTATAAAATACAAGAACAGATTAAAAGATACAAGAAATTTTATGTACCGGTGACAAATTTACAATATTTACATATCATAGAAGGCTGGGAACTCTTCATCGTTGCAAGTTCGTCTAAGTTCAACAAAACTGATTATCTTATTCCAGGCTGGTATTTTGATTATGGATATCGTTATTGATTGCTAGAGTTACACTTTTAACTCATAAGCATACTCGTAAATAAAAGAATTAAAAACATTTATATAGATACGGAATTAGTACTACTCATGTAGAATGCGCATCCTTATTTTTCCCTCACAAATTTGGGGGGAAAAGTACACACTATACACGGCAAAATATGGTACATGGTTTCCATAAGGATGAAGGAGGGATGAACTTGGAGACTTACTGTTCTGTAATTAAGAAAAATCTATTGTAAAACATTCAAGTGAGCCAGACTTATTTTGAGCTCCTGTCCTAGCGAGTGAGGCAAGAAGTTACTACATTTAATGAACATCAAAGACGATTCTTTTCAACTGAACAGGCTGTGTGCTGATTTTTGCTCTCACCTGTTTTTAATAGTCTTACAAGTAGGCACTAGTATAGTGTATGTAAATGTTTGATGTTTTGTTTTATTGTATATTTAAAGGTTCAACATTTGCCAAAGCCAAACCTGAAATTCCATGGACATCTCTGACCCGGAAGGGGCTTGTTCGAGTTGTATTTTTCCCATTGTTCAGCCATTGGTGGATTCAGGTTACCTCTTTAAGAATCTTTGTTTGGCTGCTCCTGCTTTACCTCATGCAAGGTAATTGGTGGAGATGGAAAAAGTTATGACGGTTTTTTTGCTGCTTTTGCTATCAGATAATGCAGACCTTACAGTTCTTACATTTATTCTTTCTTTTGATGGTTTAAAGTTCAAAGAAATGAAGGGACACACGTCATTTGGAGATCATCTTAAAATTTTTCTGACAGGGAGCAAACACAATTGTTGAACCTCTCCTCTCTTGAATTTCTTCCTACCTGCCTCACTCGCCAGGCCTTCTCAGAAGATCTTTCCTTCTGTCTGACGTTTGAATATTGGATTACCTCAAGGTTGGATCCCAGATTTTGTTCTCTTCTTTACGTATTTTCATCAAGCCCCATTGCTTTAAATATCATTGATATACTGGAGATTCTTAAATTTATATCTTCAGGCCGAAAGAACTCTCTGCTGAACTTCTGACTTGTACACCTAATTGCCTGCTTGACATTTCGGTATCTCGAACTTAATCATATCCATCTCTTAGTTTTTTTCTACAAACTTTTTTTGTACAAGCTTGTACCTTTTTGGTATAGCCCGCATTTCATTAAATGATATCATCAGCCACCCAGTTTTCAAGTGAAAAATTAAGTGTCCCGATTCTGCACTGCCATCAACTCTCACATCCAGGCTGTCACCAAATCTGTGAGCTTGGCCTCTCATACGTGTCTTGACTCTGTTTATCTCCGTCTCTGTGGCCGCCATCACAGTCCACAGTACCAGCATCTCTTTGCTTAGACCACGCAAATAACGTCGATGCTGACTCTTCTTTCCACCAACTGTTCTTTTCACGGGAATTAGAGAAATCTTTGAAAACAGAAACCATATCATGTCATTTTCCTGCTTAGAACCTTTTAGTAACTTCTCATTGGCCTTAGAATAAAACCCCACTGCTCTTTACCACTCCTTTCCTGCTAACCTCTTAGATGTCATCTCTTACCACTCTCCTCCTCGCTCACTCTAGGCATAATGGCCTTTTTCTGTTCCTCACATAGAGCTTTTCTTGCTGCTTGAAACAATCTTAAGGCTTCTCACATGGCCATCTTTTTTCTCATTTTTAAGGTCTCAGCTCAGATGTAACTTTCAGAGTCCATCCCTATCTATACTTTCTAAATTATCCTTCCATTCCCCAATCACCATCACAGGAATCTATTTTAATTTCTGCATTACGCATCACTACCTGATGGTGTTTTTTTTCTCTTCTCACCATGTGTAGGGACCCAGTATATTCTCTTTACCGCAGTATCACCAGTGCCCCCCGGGAATACTTACTGAAAGTGGCCCATGTACACTACGGTTGTACCTGTGCAAAAAGACATGAATGAGAACAGATTAGTGAAGGTTGGTTTAGGTTGAGAGGAGTTAGGGTGATTTTTGCTTTCTTTATGTTCATTTTTCTTGAATTGTTTAAATTATAGAATGAAAAATGTATCTATGAATTTACAAATCTTTAATTTTTTAAAGTCGTGGCAATGCCATCCAATAGAATTTCTGGGTTGATGAAATGTTCTATGTCTGCACTGTCCAATATGGTAATTGTTGGCCACTGAGCACTCAAAATGTGGTTAGTGTGAATAAGGGACTGAATTCTAAATTTTACTGAATCGTAATTAAGTCTTCATAACTATCATTTTAATGGCTGTATAATATTTCATTTTATGAACACGCCATCATTTAAAACTCATTTTAATGTCTGTATAAGTCTATCATAATGGATTTACCATAAATGCCTTTTTATAGCTGCTTAATGTTCCATTATGTAAAATTTTATAAAACTGTCACTTACATAACTGTTTCCATATGGTGAGCATTTAGGTTGTTTCTGGTGTTTTTTTTCCTCTTAATGCCATCATGAATAAAATTTTTCATATTTTATATTTTTTTAGCATTTATTTTCTGAAGCAGAAGTAACAGACGAAAGAGTGTCAACATTTTAAGGCTTTTAGTACATATAGTGAGATTGTTGGCGACATAATTCCTTTGAAAAGCAGTGGATGAGAGTGCCTGTTTTACCACAATCTTACCAGCATTATTATAATTTAAAAATTGTTACCTAATTTGACATACAGAAACTAGAATTTTGCTCATTTACTGTGCATTTCTTTGGTCACTGATAAGGAGAAAGTTAAATATTTTCCTGAGTTTGTTACTGAAGAATTTATTTCATTGTTGTTGAAATAAATTATATATAGTAGATTTTCATGTATACTGTGGCCTATTGCTGGGCTTTATTTTCTGCATCATCAATTTGTATGATTATTCTCATAAGATTATTGTACTGCCAGAAAGCTGAATTACTCAGCTAATGGGCAGGTAGATTGTATTATAGGAAATTATGTGCTTTCACTTGTGTACTTTTTAAAATGATAGGTTTTTTTGTAGAAATAATTTGTGTAACTACTAGAGTTGAGCCCTAATATTTTACATTTTGAAATCTCTTCTTTTCAGTGATAGCACTCGTGTTATATTTTATGATGCCTATTGTGAATGTAAGTGAAGTACTTGGACCCTTGTGCCTTATGTTACTCATGGGAACTGTCCACTGTCAAATTGTGTCCACTCAGATAACCAAGCCATCCGGAAATAATGGAAATCGAAGACGAAGGTGAGATGAGAAATTACACTTGGAGTTGTGTATTTTCTGGGAGAGGCATGGTCAACATTTACAAAATCTTTGATTGAAGTAATAAAAATACCAATTTGCATATAATTTTCATTATTTCTTGGCTTAAAAAAAAATAAATGTTTCACTTTTCTGCTTGATGTTAAGAAACCTTGTCATGAATTTTTAATCCAGTGTGGGATTTTTGTCATTAGAGTTGCTTAAAAGGAATTTCCTGTACTATTCCTGTAGTATTCTTTATTAAAATTTATACTGATTTTGAAAAAATATTCTTCAAAATTCAGTCTTAATCAAAATTTGAAAATTCAGTATAAATAAGGATCTTAGTACATTGGGTTAGTGCTACTAAAATTTTACCTTTTTTCAATAATTACAAGAAAAATGGATTTCTAAGTATTCTAAATTTTTAATAAAGGTTGACTTTTTTCTACACATTGAATTCATGTCATGTTTTCATTGGTTATGTGCTATGTGTGGGTTTTGAAATTGTTAAAGGTTTCTTAAGTATATGTAGTATGATCTTTCCTCAGAATATCTAGATTTTTGTTCCCCTAAGTAACTACTAAATAAGTTTTTTTTCATTTGTTGTAATGAATTTTAGCATATTTATTCTTATTTATGAATGTTATTTTCAAATCAAATTTTTTCTCCAAAAAAGATTCCTTGAAAATTCAGTTCAATTGATTTAATGTTTGCTGAGGAAATCAAATGTGCTGTGTCTCGTTGGTATTTCTAGGCTATCTCTTTTAACTGCATAGGGTATCAATAAGTGATCAGTTGCTATTATTTTGTGATCTCCTGATTAAATGTGCCACATTGGTAGATTTCTGACATCCATATTTAAAGAAATTGTTCCTTCTGCCAGTGGTACCTGAAAAGACTCTCAGTCATACAGGTGAAAATTTTCTTCTCATAACCGTTTTGAATAGTAGTTCTCTTTAATGACCGAACAAAATGATAGCCCAGGACTTGCTTGGAATCTGTTTTTGCCCTTAAGTCAGATATATTCCTGCACATTTGTCCTCATTACATGAAGTTCACCATATTTAATTTCAGGTAGTAATCTGTTACTATAATTTCCTAGAAGGATATTTAGGGCAGAAATAGAAAAGGTCTTGAATAATCTGAAGTTATTGAAGTATTATTTTTTTTATAGAAAATTACGAAAAACCGTAAATGGTGATGGGAGCCGAGAAAATGGAAATAACTCCTCTGATAAAGTCAGAGAAGTAGAAACTGTGGGACCTGTACCCTTTATTCGTGGTTTTTGGGGGACTCTCTTTGGCAACAGGTGGGAAGTCTTACATTGGAATTTTTACTTGATTTTGTATTTGTATTAGTATTTACATGGTATATAATCTGATTAGGTCATAGGAGTATATAGTGTAAGCATATTATCCTTGTGGTGTGAATTTTAGGGCTTTAGAATGAATTACTTAAAACGTCTCTGTTGTCTGTCGTGTTACCTGTAAATCCAGTAATCTACCATCAGAGTTTCATTCTGTTTGATCTTTAATGATTTTTTAGACCACAAGATTACAGAAATGCAAGTATTCTGAAAGGGTAACTATTTTAAGCCATCTGGGAGAAAGAGGAGAGAAAGAAGGGTTTTAAAAAGATGAGGTATTTTACAGTGTGAAAGCTGCTCCCTCCTTAGAAATGGTGTCTAGGGCTGCAGGACAAAGAGAAGTGGATCCAAGACAAATTCTGCCTCCTCGATGATTTGGCAGGCTGTGACAGCTTCAGTATGCCTCAGAGAAATACTTCTTTTGCCATCTATTAATGAGTGTGACTCAGAAATAAAGTTCTTTTGCAGTTCCTTTTTTGAAGATGAGAAGTATGTTCACATACTTTTCTAAAGATACGTCTGCACTCCACTCTTGAGTTGAGGTGTTTGAGTTCTTCGTATTGAACATTGTACTGGGCACTGGGAATCCCCATTCTCAGTGATTTTACCATCCAATTAGGAAGAGAAAAGTAGCCGGTATGATGCAGTCACAGCAATGTAAAAAAAAAAAAGTATAAATAATTACATGCGGCCGAGAGGCCATGCGTTCAGCAGATGGAGTGATTTTTCTGGGGTGAAGTAGTCAGCAGGAGTCATGAAGAAGCTGAGAGATGTCAGGCTTTGAGGGACCCGGAGAAGGGAGGACATTCTGTCAAATGGCACCTATAGGTGTGAGGTAGGGATTGTCATTGTGTCTGAGGAGGAAAGTGGAGAAGACTGGGAACCTCTTCCTGTGCAAAACTGAAGTCCAGGCTTCCTCTCAGTTAATTGACATGAGTCTTCGAGACTAGGGATTATCCATGAGTCTTTCTATACCTTTAGCAAGCTAGAAATCTGAAAAATATGATTTCTGAATTTTCTTGATATCCAGAATAAGATATTATACTCCTCAGAAGAGAATCGTTTCATGGAAGATAATTACTTTCAGAAAACTAGTCAGTAAACTTTTGTCCTTTTTGAAAAAATAGGATTAAAGGAGTAAAATTAATATGTAACAAAGGGACTGAAACGGACAATGACTCAAGTAATCTGCTTCCTGTCATTAAGAAGAGACAGTGTCGACCAGATACTAAAATGTGGCAAACGACAGAGAAAGCAAAATTTTCCGATGGAGAAAAGTGCCGTAGGGTAAGATTTCAATGAGTATAAATGTGACAACATCTTTTCTTTCCCGTGTAAAATTTTCCTATTCTTAGACTGCTAGAATCACAACAAAATAGATGCTAATAGGTGTGCATAATTTGTCTTAACAAATAAGGTAAGGACATGAAAAGGCGACTGTAGCTTATTCTTCTAATTTCTAGGACAAGAACTTGTTACTGCTTCTGCTGTTGACCCAGCCTCAGCAGTAGGCTGGGGGGTTTAATAACCAACCAGCTTAGTGCAGAGGCGGCTGTGTCATATTCCACAGTCAGTGATGGTGTGGTGACGATTCGGGAAACTGTTCTCTAGGTTTAGGTACAGATGTTCTGCTCTGTGTCTGTAACAACACTTCTACTTTATAGTCTTGAAATAGTTTTTCTCATTTGTTAAACTGTAGCATTTCATAGTTACACAAGTAGCTAATATTTTTGAGTCATTGCTACAACCAGGCACTATTCTAAGTCTTTACATGTAGTAACTCCTTTCATTTTTTTCCCAGTAACTCGGGGAACTGGGTGCTTTTATTATCATTGCTTTTCAGACAAAGAAACAGATTCAGAGAGGTACAGAAACTTGCCTAAGGTTACATAGCTAAGAAGCAGAAGAGCTGTGATTCAGAGTTAGAGTTTGGCTGGACCCTGTGCCTCTCTTAGCGCTGCATAACGCTGCCTCATTATTTCTGCTGCCTCATTATTTAGGCTATTTAGTAGCCAATTCAATACTCTTCTTTATCGAGACCAAGCCCTATATAGGTTTGCTCAGCTTGGGTTTTGTTGCCTTTTGCTGCTTCTTAGTTTTACATGGTTTTTTGTTTTCACGTGTGCAGTTTACCAGAGTATTTTGGGCTGCCCTCTGTGAAGGAATTACTGTTCTCTTTACAGGAGGCTCTGGAACAGGTGGGTAATGGGATGTCAGATGAGCTGTCGAGTGAGGAAGATGGTGAAGCCCGGACACAGATGATGATTCTGCGTCGGAGCGTGGAAGGGGCCTCTAGTGACAATGGCTATGAAGTCAAGAACAGAAAATCAATACTCTCAAGGCACATAAACTCTCAGGTAATTTGTCTTTTAGTTTACAATAGGATAGGAATTAACTCCTAAATCCTTGAGCAGTAGCAGGGCACTTCACATGCTTTCCTATTGTGTGTTGGCTTGATTTTTTGGCAGGTAAAGAAAACCACTACCAACTGGTATCATGTTGTGCGGGATTCAGATAGTCTGGCCGAATCAGAATTTGAATCAGCAGCCTTCAGTCAGGTAATCCTTTTGAGAGATCGCTGTTGAAAGAGTATTCTCCAGTCTAAGAACATTATCCATTCCTTTTCAATTGGTTGTCCTGAAGTCGCGTTTATATTTGCCTGCCCCTCTCCTGCCTTAGCCGCCTGTCCACCTACCGAGCAGCTTCTGTATGACTACCTGCCCTCAGAAAGAGAAGGACCTCTTTTCACTTTGACTCTGATTTTAAAAGTATCATTGCTGATGCTCAGAAAGAGGCTACTCAGTCCTCAAAAGATGGGACGCTTACATAATGTTCACTTAGAATATGGAGTTTATTCCTAAGCACCGTTCGTTCCCATGTTATGTGGGATTGACACTGCTGAGGACAGACTTGGGAGAGGACCCCCAAGAGATGGGAGCAGGGAATCCCATCCGGAAGGCTGGTGGGCATATTACACACCTGGAGTATAATAACTCAGAGGTGGGCAGGGTTGATGGTGGGTTTGGGGATGTGGGTTTGGTTTTGAATGACGAAGCAATCGGGGTCAGGGACAGACTTTAATCTTGATGTTTGTACCGCAGGAGAGCTGGGTGGTCCGTCCTTTTCTCTGCTGATTACCCTTTTCTGTGTTTGGCTGGGCCCCCGGACGTGACTAGACCTATAGTCACCCTCACAATGTTTAGAATAGGGGAAGCTTTGGGTGTCAGAGGGCTCAGCCATGCCTACATCCAGGCTCGGTCCTCTGGAAAGGCTTGCAGGCGCCACTCCACCCTAGGACAGCTTAGTTGAACAATCCCCTAACTTGCCAGTAACTTCTGAGAGGGAGTCTTTTTAAAGTCCTGCTTGTTAGAGAGTCATCAGAGTTTAACATTTGAATATTAAAATGTATTATTATGTGAAGCCTTGTGAACAGATGAGTACGTGGTTATCAGCTTATGAAAGCTGGCCAGCCATCCCCATAGATAACTCGTTTTCGTTTTATTTCAGATAGGTAATTGTTTTTTTTAAAATGAATGAAAAAAATGTTGTTTTGTTTTCCTTTAAAGGGCTCCAGATCTGGTGTGAGTGGAGGTTCTCGAAACCTCAACATGTCAAGAAGAGACTCAGAAAGCACCCGCCAGGACTCGGAGACCGAAGACATGTTATGGGATGACCTGCTGCATGGTCCAGAGTGCAGGTCGTCTGTCACCAGTGACAGTGAGGGGGCCCATGTGAATACCCTTCACTCAGGGACCAAACGTGACCCCAAAGAGGACGTTTTTCAGCAGGTATATAAAGGTGATGGGAATAGCTAATGTTGTGTATTTGCCATGTGCCAGGCACTGTACTGTCTCATTTAACTTTATAATAATCCTGTAAGGTGGATGCTGTTATTATCTCTAATTTAGAGATGAGAAAATTGAGCATAGCTTGTAAATGAAGATGTTGGGGTTAGAATTTGGGAGGGGGTACTCTAGAATTGCCCTAACCTACGTTTTTCTTCGTAATACTTTTGCTCATTATTTTCCTTAGAGTGATCCTTACTTAATAATATTCATTTTACGAGTATATGAGCGAGGTTGTTTGAATGGTACATCAACCTCATGTTACGTTTTTACAGACATCCCTGTATTGTATATGAGTTACTGGGAAATGGCATTGCTTGCTTCTCAAATAGTGTATAAACCAACTGATGCTTTTAGTTTTAGGTTTTATATTAATACATAAAATCAGACAGCCTAGAATTGGATATTCCTTAGGAGGTATTTCAACCTTCCACCCGATGTAGGAATTCATTCTACACCTGTTAAAATTTGTTTACCACGTACCCATCACATGGCAGTAATAGTCTCCACTTCTTAGGAATGGTGTGACATGTCTAAGGAAGATAATATAAAGTCCTGCTTGTTAGAGACTTAGCACAATGCCTGGCGAAGTGTATACATCAAACCTTCAGAGGCTAAATCAAACCTCTGCGTAAATACTTCTGGAGCTGGAATGATTGTGATTTCATGAGACAGCTTGATACACTGCTGGACATATTGAATGATTAAGAAACTGTTGTCATAGCAACCTTCCAGATATTTGACAATGGTCATGATTCTTCTTTGTTTTTTTGTTTTTTAGGCTAAATATTTCCACAGTGACTTACAAATAGTAGATGAAGGATATGCATTTGTGTAATTATTGACTTTTCTTGATCCTAAGATACCATTGATTTAGGTCACACATTTTCATGAAAAAAAGAAATCCTTCATTAAATGTATACAATTTTAAAAAACTAATTAGGAACAACGTACATTTTCTCATTAAACTTTTAAGCTTCTTTCTCTGCTGTTGCTTGCAAAGTTTGAATATAAATATTCTTTACATTCATCTGACGAGGCATCTAAATGACAGTAGCCCTCAGTAGTTACGTGCAGCATCACGATGGTCTCGACCTCCTTTGCACTTTGGGGATCAGCAATATAATATTAAGGCATATAGAAGAATCAGTGGGTAAGATACACTCACCATGTCGCAGGGAACTCTCTTCCCAGTCCCCCCACCTAAGCTGCTCTTCTTTCAGTCCCTGCATTTCTGAATGCCACTACTAACCACTCAAGGCTGAAACCCTGGGGTCATTCATGACTTCACTCTCTTCACCGTGTTTCTGATGGGTCATCACTTCCTCTCGATTCATCTGCCCTCTCGCGTCTGCCCTGCTTGGTACACACCATCATCGTCAGCTCTCACCTGGGTCATTACAGTAGCCCCTCTAAGCTGACTCCCCACCGTTTCATTTTCCACACTGCCGCCAGTGTGATGTTTCTAAAATACAAAACTGATGCCACTCCTCTTGAAATCCTTTCATTGCTTTTGTTCCCCTGTTGGATGATTTGTTTCTGTTCCTCTATTTGTCTGATACGGTCTCATCTCTGACCGTCCCTTCCCCGCCCCTCCAGTGGTGTACTTTAACTCCAATGAACTACTTCCAGTGTCTGAAACGTGCCGTCTTTCATGTGCCTTCACACACACTGGCTTCTTTGCCCGGAACTCACTTTTCTCCAATACCCATTCCTTTGGCTCACTTCTCTTGATTTTTTAGGTCTTGGCTCAAGTGATACCTTCCCAGGAAGCCTTTCCTGTAGGCTCCTAAATGAGCACACTCTGCTCCCCTTATCGCACTGTATAGGAGCTCCATTTAATCATGTGTCTTTCATGAGTCTCTAAGCTCCACATGTAAAGGACCACATTTATCTTGTTCACCATTGTATCCATAGTGTGTGTTACGTAGTAGGTACTTGATACATATTTTTTTAGCCAAATCAATGATCGACTCAATAAATGCCCATCAGCATTATGCTGAGCATTGCGGTAGAAAGTGAATAAATCATATTTGTTAGAAACTTTAGTTTGGGATAAGATGCTTATATGGGAGACGTCACGTAGAGGACACTCAAACAGCAGTGTGTAATTAGATGCTAATTTGATATGGACTATAAGGTTTTCAATTTCAGAAAAGGGCCAGACGAGGCTTGTGGTGGTCAGAGAGGACCTTGTGGGTGAAATGGCACTGGAGCTGGTACTTGAAGACATGATGTGGCAGAGGAAATGGGGCTTTTTCATTGTGACCCTCTCTTGAGCTTGCTATGCTTTGCTGTGTCCTGATTAGACTAGAGAGAGGCTTCAGTCGTCAGTTACTCATGTGGTAACTAAGACCTATTAGCATCTCTGGTACCTAACTTCCTGCTACCCCCAATACAGTTGTGTTGCTCTAGAAATACTTTCCTCCTTAAATCCTGTAAATACACCAGGCTCATCCTCACTTGCACAAGTTTAGAGAGGAGAGCAAACTTGGAGATCATGCAACCCTACTTTATAGAAGACAATTAGCCCCTCTCCAGGTAAGGAAATGGCTTAGTAAAGAAAAAAGGACCAGAAGTCTGCCCATAGAAGTGGGAGCTGGAGAGATGAGCTTTGTCAGCGGAGAAAATAGAGCGATGAGGCCGACCATTGGGGAAGTGAGCTCGGGAGACGGACAGAGGGGGAAGATCTAATGGAGGAGAGAAAGAAGGACTGAATAGAAATTGTTTTCTGTTTTTCTTCTTAGAATCATTTATTCTGGCTTCAGAACTCAAGTCCTGCCTCTGATCGAGTTAGTGCAATAATCTGGGAAGGAAATGAGTGCAAAAAGATGGATATGTCTGTGTTGGAAATAAGTGGCATCATTATGAGCAGGGTAAGATTTAATAACTTTCCAGATTTTCCAAAAAAATCTATTTAGTGATCAGCAGCTATTTCATAGAATTTATATAGTGATCAAAACACTGACTCTGCTTTTGAAACACAAATATATGTATTTTTAATTTTGTAGTCAGAATATTTATGTGGTAGTATTTTTTGAATTTGTTCCAGAGGTCTCTATGAACATGATCAATTGTTCAGTTAGACTCTACAAATATTCCTTATCTCATGTCAGGCTAATTTTTAATAAGATCTAAAAATCATAAGTCTGTACATTATTTTTATTTTTATTTCTTTTAGATTTAAAATTTATTTAGTTTTTAATAATCAAATCGTATTTGATAAATACTCCATTCAGCTATACAGTAATGATGGACATACTGAATTAATTCCCAGGTTAACACGTATCAGCAAGGAGTAGGTTATCAGATGCTGGGAAATGCCGTCACCATCGGATTAGCATTTTTTCCTTTTTTACATCGACTTTTCCGTGAGAAGAACCTTGACCAGCTCAAGTCCATTTCAGCAGAGGAGATCGTTACTCTCTTTTGTGGGGCACCACCTGTTACACCTATTATTATTTTGTCTCTAATTACTTTTTTTGAACGATTGTGTCTTACGTGGATGTTTTTCTTTATGATGTGTGTGGCAGAGAGAACGTATAAACAGGTTGGTAGAAACTTTCGTAAAATTTCTTACCTCTACTTTTGTCTATGATATTCCATTGAGTTGTTTTTGTCCTCTTGTTTTCTTCTTTCTCCAAAAGTTAATGTGGGCAATGAAGATGGGTCAGTAGGCTTTCGGTGTTTGTGGGTTTAACACTTGTGACACTGATTGTTCACAGATAACTTGCTGTAATCTGGGATTTTGTTGCACCCACGTGTGGGAGTCAGTGGCTCAGCCAGCGAGTGCTCTTAGCTAACTTAGCACCTGTGCCTCACTGTGCCTTTGCTGGGTTTCATCCGTAGCATGTGTAGTAATTCTCATGGTTAAAATGTTTCTGTAAAAAAGGGCCTAGTGAGAATTTAAAGGATTGAAATTTGGTACGAGTTAGGGATTGAGGATTTAGTGTATTGATATGTATAAAAAACATGATTTTGAATGGAAATGGAATTTGAGAGTAAGACAGACTTCTGTATAAACATTTGTTGGTGAAGTTGGGAATTCACCAAGTTCTGCAAAGAATATTCGTTGAAAATGTCAAGAGTGCGCCATGTTGTGAAGAAGTATATTACTATATCATGTGCTTTGCAAGCAACAGGGTAGTGAGCTGTTAACAAAGTTTTTCACTGCCTTAGTGATCACCGATTAGAATTTCATTCTTTTAATAATTTTTATATGCCAGGGATATTGTTTACAATCATGTAAGCACACAGAGACATGTACATTTCACTTTGTCTTTTTTTTTTTTTAATCTCCTCTAGAGATTTTTATTTGCAAAACTCTTCAGCCATATTACTTCTGCCAGGAAAGCTAGGAAATATGAAATACCTCATTTCAGACTTAAAAAGGTGGAGAACATTAAGATATGGTTATCATTGCGTTCCTTTCTAAAGGTGAGTTTTATTTTATTAACATAGAAGAATATGCAAAAATATGCAGAAAACATGCTCATTGAAAGTTCTGGCAGCTGATACTCAATAGGCAGTGTAGCTGTAGGTACTGGACAGATTATGTTAGTGGCTGACAGACTTGCTGGAAGTGGTACATCTGCAAAGCTGCTAGAGGTAAGTAAGGAAAAGCTTCGAAAGGGAAAAGAAAATTTAAATTCCTAGGGCAGAGCGATAAATTGAATATTGCATCTTTGTCTGACTTGGTGGGAAATATGCCAGCTGGAAATAAGTCAGTAAATCAGTCACGCCCTTAATTTGGAGCAGCATGGATTTCAGTGCTTCATTAAAGTTGAAGGTGTCCAAACTGTGTTCAAGTCGTGTGTCAGAAACTGCTTATTAAAGTTGATGTTCACAGTACCGAGGCTGCTGCTGTCTCTGACCTAACGTGCAAACCCGTGTGTCTCCCCCCACAGAGGCGGGGGCCGCAGCGTTCCGTGGATGTGGTTGTGTCATCAGTCTTCCTCCTGACCCTTTCGATTGCTTTCATTTGTTGTGCCCAGGTAAATGGTCCAGACCTGTTTTAGACCACTGTGTTTAAGTATATATATATTTTTAATGTGTCTAAATTTCTTCTGCCATTTTGAACGCTTGTTAATTTTCTTAACTTTGGAAATGAGAATAAAGATGATTTTGAAAACTATTAAGGGCATGCTAATTTAGTTTTAGTTGCTAATCTTTGACTGATGATAAGGCTGTCATACCACAATGGTGGCAAAGTAGTGATTTTTCTGACTCCATCATTCCTTCTACATTTATTCTCACTCGAAGGTAGACCTTTCCTTTGTTTCCCATTCATTCATTCACTCATTCATTTATTATACTATGGACTCATGTATTCTTGTTTTTATCCAGTGAACTATGACCTATTACTATATTTGTTTTGATGCCTAAATTGTTCCAGATTTGGACAGTAGGAGACCCTTGAAGTCCCTTCCTGTGTCCTTTTTGACAGGGCCCTGTATGTATTTTGTGTTTTTGGCACTTCTGTGCTTTCTCCATTACAAGAAGTTACAGGTTTATCATACACTTTCTCATTTATTGAGTTTAAACTGAATTCTTCTGTGTTTAGAGAACATAACTCTGAATGTTTTCAGTCCTTTGAATATGTAGAGGGTTGCTTTATTACCTAGTTTTATTAAATCTTCCACCAGCACTTTGAAAGAATTTATATTCTGTTGTTTAGGGAACAATGTTCTCTATATAAAAATTAGTCCAAGTTTATTAGTTGTGAAATCTCCTACTGTGTTTCCCTGAAAATAAGACCTAGCCAGACAATCAGCCGTACTGCGTCTTTTGGAGCAAAAATTAATATAAGACCTGATCTTATATTGTATTATATAGGACCTGGTCTTATATTTTAGTAAAATAAGACCGCATCTTATATTAATTTTGCTCCAAAAGATGCATTAGAGCTGATTGTCCGGCTAGGTCTTATTTATGGGGAAACAGGGTATATACTTTACTCACTTTTTTAGTCTGCTTATTCTGTCAGCCATTGGTAGAAGTATGTTCAAGTCTACTGTCATGGTGGATTTATCTTTTTCTCCTTATATTTGTCAGTTTTTGCTGTATATGTTTTGAAACTATGGAACTGAGTGCATACAGATTTAGAATTGTTATCCATCTTGGTGGATTGACTTTTATGTCCTTTATAGTTACTTCTTTTCTCAATCCAGGATCCAATTGAGGATCACATATTGTATTTAGTTGTCATGTCTCTTTAGTCTCCTTTAATCTGGAATAGTGTTAGGTCTTTCTCTTTCATGGACCTTAGGAAATGTCGCTATTTCTAGTGTTATGTTTCGTAACATCTGCCCTATTTGATATCAGTTTATACCATCTGTCCTTTCCCTAGTTTTTGCATGTTATATCTTTGTCTACCCTATTTCATTTATTTTGACTTCATATTTTAGTTGTGTCTCTTGTAATCAGCATGTCCTTTTTTCATTTCTTATTTCTTATCCAGCCTAACAGTCTTAGTGTTTTGGAGTATCTGGCCCATTTAAACTTAATGTAATTACTATAACTACAAACACGATTTGGTTCCTATTTGGTCTACCTGTTAATTTTCCTTTCTCCTCTCCTTTCTTGCCATCAAATATTCTTTAATAGTCTATTTAATCCTGTTAACTTGTTATATGTTCTTTTGTTACTAGTCACCTCAGAGATTACAACTTAACATCCTGAGCTTATAGTCTAATAAAATTATTGATTTACCTCTTCCTCGATAATGCTAGGACCTTAGAGCACTTTATCTCATTTATCCATTCACTTTTTGTATTATTAGTGTCCTTCATTTAAATTTTACATACATTTCAAACCCACAAGATGTAATTATTATTTTTTGTCATCAGTTATTCATTTATATTTACCTACATGTTTATCCTTTCCGTATCTTTTCATTAGTTCTTGCATTTCTGTTGTTCTCTGGATTATTTTCCTCCTGCTTGAAGAATCTGCTGGTGATGACTTCTCTCAGTTTTTGTTTGAAAATGTCTTTCATCACTTTCATGTTTGAAGGATATTGTCACTGAGTGTAGATTTCTAGGTTGCCAGTTACTTTTGGCACTTGTAGGATTCTATTGTTCTTCTGATTTCCATATTTTATCTTGAGAAGTCAACTGTTATTGTTATGGCTGCTCTTTTAAAAGTAGCATCCTTTTTCTCTGGCTGGTTTAGAGAGTTTTCTTTGTGTTTGGTTTTGTAGCAGTTTGGCTGTGGTTTGTGTATAAGTTATCTATTGCTTACAGCAAATTGTATCACCTGCTAAGGAGGTGGGCCTCGGTTGCTACCAGTTACTACTTTCCTCCCCCCGTTATAAGTAATTGGCAAGGGTGAACACCTGACCCAGACCAAGCTAAACATATTCCCTCTTTTGAAAATTATTAATAGAAGTGAAAACCCGAGCTATCAGTGGTGGACTTTGGAGAAGAAAGGTCAGTAGGGGTCAGGGGGGCCGGCAGGATGCTGTGATAAACTAAGGCTGGAACAAGACAAAGTAGCGGGGAGCAGTAAACGAGAGTCTTGCAAGGCAGTGGAATTAGCTAAGAGGAGTGGAGATGGGAGCCCAAATGGCCCTGGGGAAGAGAGATGGAGAAGGCAGCTGCTTGGTGACTTCCTATTTTTCGAAAGGCCTGCAATTGGTCTCTGTGAGGAGTCTCTGTATGTGTTTCAGTAAATTCCGTTGTACATTGGGCTTGCCTGAATAAATTTCTTTACTTTCAGATCAAGAAAAAACTTTTGAAAAATCCAAAAACTTTTACCAGAAAACTTGCCATATAGCAGGCATTCAATAACTGGTAGCTACTGCTGCTGTTGTTACTCAGAGCCTAAAGTGGAGTAAAGAACTGAGCCTCAGGATTTTCTAGTCATACCAGTGAGATATGTCCATGTGTTTTAGGGAGCACTACTAGTCATAAGCAAATTTAGTACTTGGAAAAATGGTCACCATATAATTGTGAGTGGGCATACTGGTGGCTAAAGAGGCTGGAAATGCATTTGTCTTATTTCACCTATTGTATTAGGTTTTCCTCCTTTGTTACTTCCAGACCCTTGCTGTCTTTCATGCAGAGGAGAAAGTCCAGTAAATGTAGAGAAATACATAATGACTAATTAGATAGATAGTACTTTATGAGTTAAAATTCTTCTGCTTTAAGTCTTAAAATATTGGTATCTTGTAAATGTTTTTAAATTGCTAGCATAAAGGAGGAATTACAAATTTTAAGACAAATGAAAAACTACTTTTTTTTTTTTTGGTCCCTCATATAGGTTCTCCAAGGACATAAAACTTTCCTGAATGATGCTTATAATTGGGAGTTTTTGATCTGGGAAACAGCTTTACTGCTTTTTTTACTGCGCCTGGCCTCATTGGGGTCTGAAACCAATAAGAAATACAGCAATGTTTCAATATTACTTACTGAACAGGTATTGATTGGCCCCTGTCAGTTTGGTTCAGTGGTTAGAGATGGCATAATAAGGTTTGTGCAGAAGATTCAGGGTTGAGTCCTGATTCTGACACTGTCTAGCCATGTGACCCTATAAGTCACTCTGCCATTGTTTCCATATGTAATTGTTTCCTTCTTATAAAATGTGAATAGTATCTTCCCCACCTGCTCCCAGGACTGTATGAAGTAAGTAAGATCTAATGGATTGAAAATACTTTGGATACTATAAAGTGTTTTTTTTTATTGGTGGGAACAGAGCATAATTTTAATCTCATATTTTACATCAAATATTGGATCTTAAGAGTTCTTGTCTTTTAAGTATGTAGAATAAGCTTCTTGAATTTCTTCTGTAGCAGCCATAGAATGCATTCAGTGTTTGGAAAATACTTGTTCTTTATTATGTGAATAGCTATTATTATTGAGCAATGTTTCTCATAAATATAGAGTAGTATGAAGTTTTTTTAAATTTTAAAAAATTTCATGTTTATAAGTTTTAAATAAAAACATTTGGTGTCATTAGTTTCTTATTTTAGAATTATAGTAGAGAATTTTTCCTATAAGAGATAAAATACGGAGTAAGTTAAAGACAACTATCTCCTTCCATTCCAAAAATGTTTAATATGGATGTTAGATTATTTGGGATATACCAAGAAGAGTAAGATATCATTTTTGATCTCAAAGAGTTTATAGTCTAATTGTTATGTTATAATTAATATTAGATTTTTCATTGTTTTGATATTTAAATTGCTTCCTCATTTTTTCCGTCATTAAATAACTTTTTTTGTGTGTGTGCGTGTGCCAAACTTGACTCCTCAGGGGTTGGGGGCTAGGGTACATGACAGATGTGCTCTGTAGAAATAGCTGTTGGAATTTCCAATTTTATTTTACTTGAAAACATGATTTTCAAAATGTGCCAGATTCAGTGCAGTATATATATCTTTTTCTATGACCTTTACCTTAATCTTTATTCCTTCCCTTAGATTAACTTATATCTTAAGATGGAAAAAAAGCCAAATAAGAAAGAACAGCTTACCCTAGTAAACAATGTATTAAAACTCTCCACCAAATTGTTGAAAGTAAGTAGTTTCCTCCGATACACGTTTACTACCATTTAAATCATGCTTTACTTCTTTGAGAAGACCTTAGTAACAAGCTGTGTAGATTGAAAATGCCAACTTCATAGTTTTGGGTTAATGACTGTATAAGAGAAAATTTCCTGTCTTGTTACCCAGGTTCTGGTGCTTGCTGATATCTGTCATATTTCTTAAATAACATTAAAAAAAAAGAACCACAAGTAGCATATTGCTTGAATCCACCTTTAAAAACTCAGCTAATGGAAAAGTAGGTGAACTCCATTAGAGGCTTTTTTTGAAGGTAGCTATTGAACATTAAAGAAAGACGGCCTTAAGCGGTCACCCTCACCCAAGACTTAAAAAACAGCCCAGAATCACTGATAGCTGTTGAGAAGCCATGTATCTCATCTCGGTGCTTTCATGTTTCTGTAGGAACTGGACACACCATTTCGACTCTATGGGCTGACAATGAATCCTTTAATCTACAATATCACACGAGTAGTTATCCTTTCTGCCGTCTCAGGTGTTATAAGTGATCTTCTAGGATTTAATATACGAGTAAGTGTGACTACCACTCTGTAGCATCTGCCTTAGTCTTAAAACTTACTATATGTAATAATGATCTTTGTTCTTCATTCTGTGTGTGTGGGGGTGGGGAGAGAGAAAGAGAGAGGCTGGCAGGAAATAACTCTTGAAGAGATAGACATTTTGATTGGTGGTCCATAGGCTTCTCAGCTTAGGTTTTCTCATATTACACAAGTACAATAGACTATTCTCTCAAATGGAACAAAAAAATCAAGTTTGAGTCTCATGTCAAGTTACTAGCATGGACTGGGTAAGGGTTTTCCATTGATCTAGGGAAATGTACAGAGGCAGAATGAATGAAAACCAAAACCCATCAACTGCAGTACGTTCTTTTTGATCCTGGAGATTTTTAGTGTTTTTTTCCTCTGTGGTATTCTGTGGTTGCTGTTGCCGGAGTTAATACTTTTTCTTATTTGTAAAGGGTTCTTGGTTCATAGTCATGTAAGTGTACCTATAAACCCCACCCGTTTGTCTTAAAACTAACTTATTTTGGTGATTTTCTTTTCTTAGCTGTGGAAAATTAAACCATAAGCTGAGCCATGGCCTGGACTTGCTCCCCTTGCTGGCATCAACTTACCCATTAAGAAAAGATATCCCCGGAGAAACCATGAGATACCCACCTGCTTCTTCATATACGGAGGTGCCCTCGACTCAGCCTAATCTATCGAATGGTGTTTTCAGAGGAACCAGTCCTTTTCCAGTTGGACGTGTGTGCTGAAAACCTATATTTTCATGATTCTCAAACAATGTGAATAGTCAGGAGACTAAAGACTGTGTGTTTTGGTAACACAAGGACAACTTTCTAAGTTAGGAAATTTATTCTGGACATTTCAGTGCTGTTACAGTTATATATATTTACTGGAAATAGTCTTTTGGGTAACTATGGTAGATGCCCAAGCATGAAGCAAATATGCTTTGTTGGAAATATGCAAATTCGGTACTTTTGTATTACAGTCTATAGAATTGGAGATTCCATTTCTCTAGCACATGGAGGGGTCAAATTTAAACTATTTTAGGTGGAACCCAAATAAAATAACTTTATTGGAGAATTTCAGTTTGTAGGCTTTTTTTGTTGTTATTGAAGGAAAAAAAGTAACCTTTTAAACTGTGAGTTTCTGTTAAACAATGGAGAAAATTTTAATTCGCTTATAATTTTGAGGTTAACCTAGTAACCATGTAGATGTTGGTGAAAGGGTCATGCATAAAATACGCAATGTAATTCAGTGTGAGAAATTTAAGTGCATGCAAACCCATCCATGCCCATTGCACAACTTGGTGTCCATATAAAGCATCTGAGCTGGGTGTCCTATCACAGTACTAAGTGAAGCATTAATAGTTCACCTGTTACGCACTTTAACGTATCCAAATTTTAGTATAATTTCGGGTCTATGTCCCCTACACTATGCCCTTGATGATTTAGATTTTCTTATCAGCATCCCCTATTACCTAGGCATACACACACAGTAATGAAAACTCTAGTATAGTCTACACATAATTCTTACTGTTACCTGTTTTGAAGAACCTATTGAGGCAAATGGAAATCCTGGACATTTTAATGGTAAGATTTTGTGAATTTTATGTAAGTTATAAACTTAGTGATTATATGTAAAATACACACAGGCATACCTCATTTTATTGCACTTAGCTTTATTGTGCTTCACAGATGTTGCTTTTTTTTGGTTTACAAATTGAAGGCAAGACCCTCCACCAGCAAAAAGGATTACAACTTATTTTATTGTGGTACTCGCTTTATTGCGGTGGTCTGGAACCGAACCTGCAATATTTCCGAAGTATGCCTATACTCGTGCAAAATCAGTGTATTGGTCACATGTCTTAATATGCAGGAAGATTTTTGAGATTTAAAGATGAATTTCTCAAGAGCTCAGGATTGAGGCTGCATTCATATCCTTGGTTCTGCCACTCACTAGCTTCATAATTTGGGGCAAGTTATTTCACCTCTCTGTATCTCAATTTTCTGTGAAATGGGGATAGTAACTACTTAATGAGGTTGTTAAGATTAAATGATACTTAGCACTTAGTAAATCTACAATAAACATTTGTTATTGCTGTTTAAAACACTTTAAAAATCTTTCACTGATAGATTCCTAACTGAAAACTAGGCAGCAAGGTTGCTGTACCAGAAGTGGATTACCAAAAATATGCACCCATCCTTAATGCTGTGTGAGTTACAATTTTTTCAAGGTAAAACACTATTATGGTGATTTACCTTTAGAAGGAACTGTTCTGTAAAGGCACTTCACTGTCTTAAGAAATGGCTCCAAGGAATTATGCTGTTTTCCGTAAGGAACAATAGCGATTATCTCAAATCCAAGATTGAGCTCAGTGCAGATTTCAGACAAAGACTGATACCTTTTTTCCTCCTACAAAAAATGCTATTGTATTTTTAATTTGCAATTTTTACACTGTGAATTTTCATGTAAATGCAGTATTTAAAATAGTTTACTCTTGTGAGTTGAACTACGATTTTAATGGTGTACAATTGGTTTAAATTACTTGTCAGGTGGGTAAAATTACATGTAAATATAGTTGCTCATGTCAGCAACTTGGGAATCATTCTTGACTCCTCATTCCTCAAACCTCACATCCAGTCACCAAGTCTTTGAATAATTAATTAATCTTCTAGATATTTTTCTAATCAGTCCACTCTTCTGTATCCCCACTTCCACCACCCTAGTCTTAGTCAACATCCTTTGGGTGTTGTTAAGTTTCTGCTCTTCCTGCTCTTCCATACGCATGGCACCCCTGTCCCTCAAGCCCAGTCTGTTCTCACAAAGCTAATGTGTCTTTTCTGAAAAGCAAGTCAAATAATTTAGAATCTATTAATGGCTTACTATTACTTTGAAGATAAAAATCCAAAATCTTTTTAGGAAGGTGTACAGACCAGACCCATCCTGTTGAGAAAGATTTTTGAATCTTCACATTTGAAACATTTTTGCTGGGTATAAAATTCTAGTTTTAAAGATAATGTTGCTCTACTGCCTCCTGGATTGCATTGTATCTGACAGGAAGTCTGCTGTCATTCTTATATATGTCTTTTTTTTTTAATTGGCTGCTTTTAAGGTTTTTGCCATTGTATTTGTACAATTTATAATGTGCACTGGTGGTGTTTTCTTCATTTTTTGTGTGTTTTGTGTTTGGGGTTTGTTGCACTTATTGGATCTGTGGGTTCATAGTTTTCATAAGATTTGCAACAATTCTGGCGGTTTCTTAAGTTTTTTATACCCTACTCTCACCCACCTCCTTCTAGAACTCCAATTTACATATACAGAGGGTGCCAAAAAAGTATACACATTTTAAGAAAGGAAAAAACTGTATTATAATTGTAATACTCACTATAGACCAATAACAAAAGATGAATACAAGTCACGTTTGACTTCTGCAATTACAAGAGGTGCTCAAAGTGGTTCCCATCAGCGTCCAGACACTTCTGTTCAGTAGACTTCTGTGGCAAGCATGTAAATGGTTCCAACACCACAGCAGAAGAAGCAGGACTTGTAGCTGTGTGAGGCCTCCTGGATCTTTCCTTGTGCACCTCACACCCAGTACCATGCATCTCAAACTTGTCACAGATGCGTGCAGTTGTTAGGCGTGTTGGAGGTTCTGTTGCATACTCAGGCCTCCACTGTTGTACTTCCACAACATTCTCAGATTTCAAGTACCACTTCAAAATGGACTTGTGCTCCTTGAACAACCATGCTTCCGCCATTTTCTTTGTCCTGCCTGTTGCATGGTGATGCTAGCATTCGATTAACGCCATCTTTGAGCCAACGTCATACTACAGACATTGCTACCGTAATTCAATTCAACTTTGAAAAGTAAAACATAGATAACATCTCTTAAAATTTGTATACATTTTTTTGGCACCTCTGATATATTAGGCTGCTTGAAGTTTTCCCATAGCTTACTCAAGTTCTGTACTTTTCCCCATTCTTCTTTTGCTGTCTTTAATTTTGAATAGTTTCTATTCTGTGCCTTCAAGTTCACTAACTATTCTTCTGCACTTTTGCAGTTAATCCTATCCAGTGTATTTTCATTTATAGAAGTTCATTTTTTTAATATCTTTCATGTCGCTCCTTGACATGCTATTTCTTTTCCCTACCTTGTTTAACATAATAAATATATTTGTTATAGAGATAGTAAAGAAGGACATAGATATCATCAGTGTCATTTTGTGTGTGTGTGTGTGTGTGTGTGTTCCAATAAAAATTTATTTTAAAAAAATGGGCACAAACAGATTTGGCCCATCGGCTATAGTTTGCTGATCCAATAGGCCTTTTTCCTCAGATTGCTAATCTTTATTCACCTGTACACAGTCCTTCTTTTCTTCCCCTTTTATTATTTTGTTGTCACAAATTACCTCTTTAGATATCATGCATACATTACCAAATTACAGTAGTTATAGTATTTTTAATGCCCCCTTTATCGTCTTTAAATCTTTGTTATGTTTAATTTCCTATTCGGAAGTATATTTGCAGTTTTCTGTTTCTGTTAGTCATCTTGACTCAAAGTTTTGTCTACTTTTGTATTTTTGGTTCTTGTATAAGGGCTCCTTTCAATGTTTCTTGTAATGCAGGTCTTGTGGTAAATTCTCTCAGCCTTTGTTTGTCTGGGAAAACCTTTATTTCGCCTTCGTATCTAAATGTCAGCTTTGCTGGACATATTATCCTTGGCTGATGGTTCCTTTCTTTCAATATTTTGAATATTTCCTTCCACTCTTTCCTGGCTTGTAATGGTTTTTTGTTTGTTTGTTTGTTTGTTTGTTTTTGTTGTTTGTTTGTTTTTTTAAGATTTTTATTAAAATATAGCTAACATACAGTATTATATTAGTTTCAGGTGTATATCATAGTTATTCAATATTTGTATACCACCGTGATAAGTCCAGCAGTTGTTTGACATCTTATGTTATTACAGTATTATTGACTATATTCCCTATGCTGTACATTCCATTCCCATGACTTATTTGTTTTGTACCTGGAAATTTGAACCTCTTGTTCCCCTTCACTTTTTCCCCCCTTTTAAAAATTTTCAATTACAGTTGACATTCAATATTATATTAGTTTCAGGTGTACAGCATAGTGGTTAGACATTTATATAATTTAAGTGATCCCCTGACTGGGCTAGTACCCACCTGGCACTATACATAGTTCTGGCTTGTAATGTTTTTACTGGCGAATCGGATGATTATCTAATGGGGTTTCCTTTATAGGTTACAGTCTTTTTTCCCCCTGTCTTGAGAAGTTTTTGTCATTAACTTTTGACAGTTTTATATAATGTGTCTCGGAGAAGGTCTTTTTGCATTCATATAATTAGATGTTCTGTTATTAGCTGCCCCTAAAGTCCCGTTCTTTCCACAGACTTGGGGAGTTCTCATCAATTGTTTCTTTGAGTAGGCTCTCTGTTCCCTTCTCCCTCTCTTCTCCTTCTGGTATACCCATTATCCTTATGTTTCTCTTTCTGATGGAGTCATATTTCTCATACAGTTCTCTCACTTTTTAAAACTCTTAGTTCTCTCTCGTCTTCCTTCTGGGCCATTCCTGGATTTCTATCTTGAGCTCACTAAATCTGTCATCTGTTTGGTCAGTTCTGTTTCCATTGCTTCCTAATACATTCCTCATCTCTGAATTGTTCATCTCTAAAACGTGGTTCTTTTTGTGTGTGTTTTGTTTCGATCTTGTTGGTACAGTACTTCTTTTGTTCCGTTTTCTTCCTGAGCTCATTGAACTGCCTCTCTGAGTCATCTTGTATCTCACTGAGCTGCTTCATAACTGCAGTCTTCAATTCTGTCATTTACGTCACAGTCTTCCATGACATTGAGTTTGGTTTCTGGAGACTTATTTTCTTTCTGGACTCCCATTGGTACCTTAGCTGTTCATGATATTTGATGGATCATTTCCTTGCCTGTCTAGTTAAGGTATTGAGCTCTTTTCTTGTTTAGATATTGTTTTGCTTTCAACAATTCAGCAGGTTGATAGAGAAGGTATTTTTTGTTTGTTTTCCAGTAGATGGTGTTATAGGGGAAGTCTTTTTTCTCACCTGCACTGTTTGTGCCTCTGGGATCGTAGTGGAGTGGTGTCA
This sequence comes from Rhinolophus sinicus, assembly GCF_036562045.2. Lineage (NCBI taxonomy): Eukaryota > Metazoa > Chordata > Mammalia > Chiroptera > Rhinolophidae > Rhinolophus > Rhinolophus sinicus. The sequence goes on along the minus strand of NC_133763.1, from coordinate 44,743,824 downwards.
CTTCAGTTAAGGAAAGTGCTGTGTACCCCCTGGGATGGTGCGTGTCCCCTCTATGACTGGCTTGCCTTGGTTATGGGTCCCTACCACTGTGGTAGGGTTATGTGGCAGGTGGTGGAGAATGTTTTGTGAGCTCCCAGTGCTACTACCTTTTTACTAATCTTTGCTGGCCCGTCTGTGTTTTTGGAGGCACCTCCACTGCTTCTACCAGGCTCTGCCAGCATGGGGGGGGGGCAGGAGAGGACAAGTTCACGGTTTCACAGCTCTGCCCCCCTGCTAGCAATGGATGCTGGTCCCACTGTACTGTTTAAGGCATCTGTTTTCTTGACCTGACTTGTGAGTTGGATGGGGCTAGGGAGGCAAGTTCATGAGCACGCAACTCTGCCGCCTTGCCAGCAGTGGCTGTGGGTGTTGCTGTACTCTTTCAAGCTTCCCGGCCACTTCAAAGGGGTCTGCTGCAGTGGAGAAGGAAGAAGGGAGATGCCATTTCCTGGGGGACCACTGCTTCTAGCCCATCAAACAATCCAGGCCATAGATGGAGGGCTGCAACTGATTTCTCCATCACTGCTATGGTTGCTGGAGCCACAGTGGGCGCTGTACTGCATCTGTGGTACCCACCCCTGTCCTGCCTCCCCTGCTTGTTCCAATCCACCCACCTTCAGATGTTCTAATGTGCGGATCTCTCAGACATTTTTGTGTGTTGAGCAGGGGATCCTTTGTTGCGTTACAGTTGTCAGACTTGTAAATTTAAGGGGAGAAACAAAGGCGTCTTCTCACTCTGCCATGATGCTTACAATCTTTGTCATTTTGGGCTTTGTTTTTATTTTTTTCCCTTCATTTTGGGTCATATTTTCCTCCTTTGCCGGCCTGGTAATTTTTTATTGGATGTGAATTTTACCTTGTTGGGTGGTTGGGGTTGTGTATGGATCTTTGTTTTGGAATGCAGTTACTTGGGAATACTTTGATCATTTTAAGGCTTGCTTTTAAGCTGTCTCGGGCTGCATTCCTCCACTACTGAAGCCGTGTCCTGAGTATTCTCCCCGATGGCCTGTTCATTGTGAGGTTTTTCCAATTCGATGGTGGATCCATGAACTATTCCCACTTCAGGAATTTCTCTGCCAGCTGCTTTTTGGTGGTTCTTTCCCTGTTCCTGTTAATTCCTTATGCTGATAATTACTCACCTGAAGATTTGAAAGACAAGCCTCTTGCACATTCTTGGAGCTCTCTGTTCTCTGTGCAGCTGTCTTCTCTCTGGTCCTCTGCCCTATAGATTCTAGCTGTCCTGACCTCCCCAAATTTTTAACTCTTTTCTCCTCAAGTCAGTAAGACTGCTTGGCTTGGTTTGGGGTCCCGCTTCCTACACCACAGCCTGAAAACTGCCTCAAAGCAGTAGTCTGGGGCAATCGTGGGACTCCCCTCACTTAATTCTGCTATTCTGTACTGCGTCTTGTTCAATATCTAAAACCTATTTTTCTCACGTATGTTTTTCCTTTTTTTTTTTTTCCTTTCCAGTTTAAGGTGGAAGAGTCAATGTTTTTCCCACTTTAATAAATGGAACAGTTTACCCAGTTGCTTCGGCCAAGGCTTGGGATTTATTCTTGGTTGCTCTCTTTTCCTCCATATCTAATCTAACACCAAGTCCTGTCAATTCTACATTCCAGCTGTTAGGTTAAAGCCTCCTTCACTGTCACCTGGGCTACTATGCTGCCTGCCTCCTATAGTTGGTTCTCCACAGCCACGTGAATGAACTTAAAATTACAGAAACTGTATTTGTATCATCCCTACTGAAAGAAACCATTCCTGGCTTTCCCTGTGGTGGCCTCCAAGGCCCTTATCCAGCCTGCGTCCCTTTCCAATGTCATGTTCTCAATACCTCACCATCACATTGGCCTCCTGGGCTCCACTATTCCAAGTTCTTGAATGTTTTTCTAGATTTTCCTTGGATGGCTTCTCAGCTGGGGACTTAGCGGGGCCTCCTCTGATGACCCTAGTTAAGGTAGTTCCACGTTACTCTTGTTAATCACTTATATGGCCGTTTGTTTCCTTCATGGCACTTACCACAATCTGTTTATTTTGCTTCTTTTTTGCGTACTTGTTTTTGTCCTTCCCCACTAGAATGTAAGACCCTTAAAGGCAGGGACTGTAAAAAAAAATAAAATCACTCCTAGGTCCCCAGAACGCAGAACAGTAAGTACTGACCCGATAACGGGCACTCGATATAAATCTGTAGAATGAATGAAGAATAGACCTCAAATAATTTACCATTCATGTAATTTTGTTGTTGTTGTTGTTAGGATGGAGTTTAACTTCATTGTTCTGTCCTCAGTGCTTCATTTATCCCTGTATAATAATTTCTAGGAATTTTTGTTTGGGTACCAAAACAGGAGCTAGATACACTTTGATAATATTTACTGAGAAATCAAACCAAAGATGTAAACAGAACTAGAACAGGATAGTCATACACTTAATTGGAATAGTAATAACCATAGAAGGATAAGAAAACTACCTGTTCACTTAGTTTTATAATTTGTTATATTGGGAAAAGTCATCCCTTGTAAAATTGCTACAGAGGTTTAACCTCAGGCATCCTAAATATGTACGGTATGGCCCATGTATAATATAAACTAAACATTTTGAAAAGTTGAATAACCAAAACTTGCCTAATTGGGGTATGGTTTTCTTGACTTTCAGAGACGTGTAGAAAAATTCTCAATACTAGTATGTCTCACAAAGTATAAGCTGATGGATGTTTTTCTTTTTGGTTAATTGTACTTAGAGGTAAGTGGGTCTATGCACTGTAAAAATAACCGTCTTTCCAATTAATGAAATTCGTTTTTGAAAATTTTTAAAATCCACATTCTCATAATGGGCCAAATGGGTGTCACTTTCAAATGTAATGTATGAGTTTGGCTCATCAAGAAGGAAATTTATTAAACTTAGTCTCATCTATACACGTATTGACTAGTTTCGTCATTTAAAGTGCTCCTTTGCTTTTTGCAGTTATTGGTGCCCATGTTGACTAATGAAGTTTGAATTTCACAAGTGTGAAATACTTCCATACCTTTCCTGCAGCACGTCCTGGGGCCTGTAAGCTGTATGAAGGTATTACTCAAGGTAACAAATGGTGGTGGTTTACTAAGGACAAAATAAGCCTCCTGATTTGTTTATTTGCTAACAGTTCTGCTTGACTTTAATGGAAACATTGTAAAATAGATAAGTACCCACAGGATTCTTTGTCAAAATGTAGGATTAGGCTGCATTAAAGCACTTGGCTGTGATTTCGTAGTTTAATGTATATGTGAAAAAGATTCCGAGTTCTCTAGTAGACCGAATTCCAGTTTTCATAAGCCTTCATACTCCCTTCTTACACGTCTTAAGGTTCTATTTGCAACACTGAAAACAGATCCAAGTTAGTGGGTATCTTACATTTATTCAGTTAACTAGAGCAAAGATGATAGATAGCATGTAGTAATTATGGCATGCTTTGAACAAGTCATTGTATTACTGATAAACCTTAATAGCATGACTGGTAAAGAGCTGCCTACATAAATAAATCTGTTCTTGTTTAAATAGTGCAGATAGTCTTAGGCAGTGGAGCATGGCATGAGGATGTAAAAAATTGCTCTGATGTGTTCTTCATTCCAGACGGAAGCATCACATTTTGTGACTGAAGTCTGTGTTGATACCAGTCATCCGTAACCCAGGAGCACGCTATGGGCTAAGCTTCCATTGGAACACGTCCCTGTGTCATTCGTTAGATTGTCACGCATTTTAACTAATTTGAATATTCCTGGCTTTCTTAAAACCCAGTTCTCTTTGCATGTTGGATCTATTAAATATGAAATGCGTGTGTCCGCATGTTGAAAAGCATTTTGGCTTTTTCTCCATGAGAATATCTTACTAGTAAAGAAGGAAAGAACCAAGATAGTCTCATGTAGAAATAAAAAGCCAAATGTTTCTCTATGTCCAGGACTTCTGAAATAGGAGTTGAGTGTTCTGAAGCTACTTGGTCAGTAACATTTGATGGAACCAGGTCAGAAGACAATATTACAGGATCTTAGTCTAATCTTCCTAGTGAGACCATGTCACCGCTTCTCAGCACTTTTTTTGCTGTTGTGATCAGTAAGAAAATCTGTCTACTGAAACAACAGCAAAACTGTTGTGCTGCCACTTTCTACAGCCTTTGTAGGACACACATCTCCATCATGGGGATTGGGGTTTTTTCCTTAGTGTGAGTTCATGCAGTGGTAGGCATTTATTTTTCCCCTCAAGAGTATTAAATAGGCTTTTGGCATTTTATTCACACCAAGAATTAAGTCAGAGCACTTTAAACGTACGTATAGCCTCTAGTAAATAGAATGACTTAAAAATAATGTGAAATGTCGTATTCTGATGAAATAGAATTTTGTGGTAACTGGACTTACACTACTCTATCCGTTAGAAATGTCTAGTAACTGAATTTTCAATAAGACAAGCCCTTTTTCTCTCCCTGACAAGAAAGGATTTTTTGGGGTAGTAAATTACTTAGGGAAAGCTAGTTTCTTTACAATGAAAGGTACAAAATAGGTACAGTGATATTTCACTCAACCCAATTTCAAACTTAACCTATGTAGATAAAAGTATAGCTGTATAGGGAAAGTCATTATTATGAAGAGTCTTCCTGTTTGTAGGACCGTGTTTGTTACTTGGAGGGACAAAAATCTGTGTGGGACTCAGACCATGATGAGAAAATTAGCTCCACAAATAGAAAGCAACATTAAATAAGCCTGACAGTAGAAGAAATGCAGGCCATAAATTGGTTTTAGGTTTTTGTTTTTTTTAATATCTATATAAAAAATAACGAGCGATTTACAGATCTCTTTCTCTAATCAGAACCTCTAGTGTATATATAAAGGTACTGTACAATATATAAACATTTACAACCAGTACATCCATATTTTGCTTAGCATTCCAAGGCCACATTGCTAAGTCAGTATATAATCAGGACAGTGACAGTTTACTTAGAAAGGACAGAGCCACATCAGACTGACAACATATGACATCAAAGTTATGTCACAGTTAACAATAAAAATAGCATTTTTATCACTAATTGTGGACTACAGGGAAAATAAATCATTTCTGTGGTACTAAATTCTTAGCGCTTATCAAGCCTCCTAATTTTGCTCTATTCAAGTAGTTACAATACATGGGTAAATACAGTTCTGGATGAAAAGGGAATTTCAAAAATCTCACTCTGGGAAGCACATCTTATCTACAGGGGCTGATTCAGTTGTTATATTAAAGAGTTTCACAGTCAGACTCTGAGAGGGAAGGACTCGGACCTAATATTTCACAACAACAAGATGGACCCAGGGCAGCAAAACAAGTGTCCAAATACTCCCTAAGATGGTTTTATTCTGAGAAGTTCCTTTATTTATAGATGCTACTGAATGTTGGGACTGAAAAATCTGCATCTATTTTATGGAGTCAAAAACTGTCTCTACCTTCTAATAAACGTCTTTAGTGCGACTTTAAAAAAGAACTCTGAAAATCTGTATAAGCTAAGCAGATGTTTAGTCTCCCTTTCTTGTTCAAAAACAAGAAAGTAAATGTAACTAGAGATTCAGATCCAGCACGTACTGTCTGTCAGCATGTTTGTCCTTACGTGCCGAGCGGGTCTTACAAGGGTTCTGCGTCTAAACACCTGAACTTGTACAGCTGCTACCAGATGAGATGGTTCTGCATCTGGCAGTGGACTGTGAAACTAGTTGAATGATGAAGTCCATCACACAAGCTGTCTAATATTTTGACTCTTCAAATATGTATTACATATTAACAGCTAATAACTTAGTAGTAGGTACAACCAATATGTCCAGAAATTTGGTAGTTTTTTAAAGCACTAGTTCCACAGGCTTCTTTGTGGTTTTACAGTGAAACAACTGGAATAAAAGGGTGAGCGGAGATGCTATAATTATGTCAGAGCCGGATAACACAGCAGGAAGTGAACTCTTCACTGTTTACATTCTCATTTTGAACAGCGAATTGTAAGTAAGATCTTGAACAGTTATTTGAAATACCTCACCCAGCCAAATTAAAACACCAAGCCATAAAACAGTGTCAATATTTAACTACAGTTCAGACATCACCGTAGTGATGTTTGAGTTGTATTTTCAAACTGGGACATCATCAGTAGCTGGTAGAAGAGGGAACTGCCATCTTTAATGATGAGTTCATCTCTTCGTCTGCAAGGACTCAAATATTTCTCTCTGTAAACATGCAACATGCTATTGAAAATATCAACTTCCAAGCCAAACCTAGTTTTTTCATTACTGTGGAAATATCTGAGTGACAAGGATAAAATAGACATGATACAGTAGATAACTTGGCACAAATATAAAGTGAGTTGTGACCACATTGTTCATGTCACATGTCATTTGTTCAGACACTCATGACGACGAGCAGGGCACTGTCAGGTGAGTGCGAGGGAAGGCAGCCAGCCAGGGGGACAGTGGGTTCTTAGCAAACCTACAGGCCCTTCATGCAGCCTACGTAACTTGAGGCTCAAATCAAAATGTACTTACGTGTGTTTTAAAATTTCTGAAAAAAATGATTTTTTTTTTTTTTCCCCCCGGAAAATGCTGCTCTGTAGTAAAAAGATTACAACTTGTTTTTCTTTGTTTTATACTGAAGGTCACAGCCGTTTTTCAGCCACACCACTAGTGCCTGTGGCTTTATGTGCACTTGGCACCTTCCAGGGCCCTGGAGTTATTGGTGTTTTCCTAGCTGGAGATCCACCTTCAGGTTTGAACCCTCCACTCTCTTTGCTTTTGTCACCTGCCTCTAGGTCTTTTCCCTTGTGGTCTTCTGTTTTATTCATAACCATTCTTTCCTCAGGTTCCTGCTTCAACTTCTTTTCTGATGGTCTGACATTTTCTCCTATCCTATCTTTACTAGAACTTTCTCCTAAGGTTGCTTTCTTTCCTTTTTCATTCTCAGATACTACTCTACCAGCAGTAGCGTTATTAGTCTTTTTGGATGGAAGAGACTTCTTCTCCTCCATCCTCTTGCTTCTTTTCTCTGGCGACCTTGTTCTGGTTTTTCCAGACTCACTCTGCTTCGTGTCTTTCCTGCCCACACCCGCTCTTTCCTTCCCCTCTGAGATCTGCTCAGCACTCTCACCAGCATGGCCCCCTGCTCTTCGACTCGCAAACTCTGATAATTTGGCTTCAGCGTTTGCATGGTCTTTGCTTCCTTCAGATTTGTGCTGCTTCTTTGGGCTTGAAGACCGCCCTCTGCTGCCTTTGCCATGATCTTGTCCAGAACCTGCTTTGGGGCTGATCTGACTTTTATTTTCCCCTTTCCTGGGGCTGAGTGATCGATCTCTGGGTCTTCTTTTGGGGTCATTTTTTGGAGGACCGGGAATCTTTTCTGAATGTTCCTCTGCATAGCGACTGGCTGACTTCTTGGGGCTGGCAGACCTACCTCTTTGTGTCACACCATTTTCTACTTTGAAGAGATTTTTCTTGTCACTGTGCCCGTGGCTGTTGGGTGGATCCCTTTTACTCACATTTTTCTGGAGAAGAGACTGATGCTTTATATCAGACTGATGTCCATTTAAAGTGCTTTTCTTTTCAGGCACAAGGTCCTTGAACTCTTCGGCCTTTTCACATATCTGAACTCGCATGAAAGATTCTTCAATTACTGGCATGTGAGACTCTTCAAATATGGAAGCAGAATGTGAAGGTGGGGGAAATGGTGACTGTTCATCATAAATCACATGTGAAGATGAAGGATTAGTAATATCCCAATCACCTAAAAAAAGGGATTTGAATGGAACGTTGTTAAATTCTGGAATTGTAAAGAGGAACAATCAGCTTTGAGCTTTGACAGCCATTTAAATTGTACTGATGGCTTAAACTAAACCTGAGCAGAGTATTTTAGAGTTTATATATGTTCAGATATCTCTCTATAAAGACAGATGTATATAGACAGCTGACTTGTACATTAAGGGTAGACTGTTTATATATACACAAAATAACAGTATTCATTTTTCCAATTACTTATGTATGATTAGTGAGATAATACCGGGGGTGCCAAAAAAATGTATATACATGACTTGTATTCATCTTTTGTTATCGGTATATATTACAATTTTAATAGTTTTTTCCTTTCTTAAAACATGTGTACATTTTTTTGGCATCCTCTGTATATTCTTTATGAGTAGTAGTATTCTGTATGTTCTTTGTAAGTACTAAGTCCCGTAAAAAACTTAAAATTAGACCAAATTACCTGGTCCAAGAAGCTTGCTAATTTAACTGTTATCAATGGAGATAGAGCTTAAGATTATAGAGCTTATCAAGGAGACCAAACTGATAACCAGAATGGGGTTCATGGGCATTTATAAATACTTTTCTTGCATTAAGCTGTCAAATTTCATGTCAAAAGGAAACTGAAAAGTGCAGAAGATAGAAGTAGATGTATTTAATAGCATCATTTTTAATTAAAAAGAAGGAAGTGATTTACAAGACATGCAAATTTACCAAGTCTTTTTAAGGAAAGACCAAGAAAAGCCCTGAAAGCCTTAATGTTGCTCAGGTTTCACGTAGGAGCACAGACCGGAAGGAGCCAAACCTGAAGAAGGAAGAGAAAAAGCCTAGGACTATGTAAAAAAAAAAAAAAAAAAAAAAAATCACAAGCAGTTAGCAAAGGTGTCACTGGGAACGTATGATTTATAAGCAGATGGTGGAAGATAATACAGTCAGAGCATTACAGGCTAGAAGGGGGCTGCAGGAGGTCGTATTTACACTTATCCCTCAGAAGCTGGGGGTTGGGGCGGGGAAGGGGAGGAAACTAGAAGGGACAAGTTCTCAGTGGTGTGGGACTTCATTTCTAGAGTAGTGCACGCAATTAAAAAGTAGTGATTTTTTTTTAATGTGGTATTTTAAAAACATACAGTGAAACCAAGGAAGTTTAAGATCAGTATAGGAGTCTAGACGTGGCAATACCTTAGCTCCAGGTAATACCTTGTCTCCAGCTAGGGCTAGATAGCTTGTTTTTGACAAGGGACCATAAAAGCCTGGAGTTAATGCTACTCTTACTATAAGGAAATACCATTTGAAGAGGTTTCAGGTGTTTTTCATGACATTTAAATTATTTGTCTCTAAGGTCCTTGTTGTTTACAGGCCCATTTCTCTGCAACAGCAACTATATGTTTTCTGTTGAAATCAGCTTAACATACATCCTGTTCCAACAAAAGTCCTGCCTGAAGCCTGTTAGGTTATTTGTAACGAGGCTCTGTAACTAGCTTTAGATGGTTCTGGCATCTACCTTTGACCCAGCTCGTAAAATGCCCCTTCCCTAACACAGTCTTAACTTTTCAGTTACAGGTGAGCGACTTTACTTACCATGGTCAGGTATCAAGCCAGTTCCTGGCCTCAAAAGAAGAAGAACTTTGTTGCCACCGGCCTGAATGAGCTCAATTGCGCGAGTATGTGTGATGCCTTGTGTCGGTTCTCCATTGATTTCAACAATCTGGTCACCAACCTGGACAGGGGGACAATCCCAGGAACAACGTGAAACTCTGCAGCCCTCGTCAATTTTGCTTCTGTCGACTCGAGAGCGGCTCAGCCTAGCTGAGTGCCTCTCGCGTGTAAGCTACTTAATTTGCACACGGTGCTGTCATGTTAGAGCTGATGAGGGGGTGGCTAGATGGTAGCAATAGGAAGAGATAATGTCCGGTTTCATTTACTCTATAAACACCCTACGTGGGAGAGTTTTATATGAGTAGTAAGTAGGTTCTAGGCCTCCTGAAATCAAGAATCAAATAGTCACAGCTTCAAACTGAAAAAATTCACCTTGGGGAATATATTAATATGAATAATTTAAAACCAATAACTGGCTCATTCTTCCTTATTTGAGTGTAAAATGATTTCCCTAGTAAACAAATGTAAAACTAGGGATCAGAATAAGATGCCTCAAACCGTTGCTATTTACTAGAAATGTCGTTATTTTAAAAGGAAAACTGTGACTTTTGCAAAGAGCCTGATTAAACATAATGATACGAGTGATTTTAAAATATAGTCCAGATTTGAAAATATATTTCAAGGTGACAAGCAACTGAAGGGTATTGGCTGCAAGACAAAAACTAAACAATGGAAAATTACTGAAACTCCAAAAAATAATTCAAATATTTATAAAAGCTTACTACAATGATCAAGAAATAACAGAAGAGGACTGGATAATTATTTAACAAAGCGTGGGACAACTCTGCATCCACAGTGGGGAGGGGCCTTGGGAGTCATATGTTTGTTTCTGTCCTGGCAGAATGGTCCCATTTCCCTGCCTGTTAAATGGGGATAATATCAGTATGTACATCCTGGGCTACTTGGGAGGATGAGATAAAACACGACTATCCACCAGCATGAATAAATGTTCGTTTTCAAGTTTTTTCAAATTCTCTATTTTCTAGTTTCCCTCCCACCAAATTTGAAGTATATCAGTATGAATTTAATTATAGACTGTACAATGCAAAAAATTTCAAGTAAACTATGAAACAGAATAAGTGTTTTGTTGCATATTTATGAAAAAATGATGAGAGTCTCACTCTTGAAGAGATGGAAGCTATCGGACAGGATCAACGGATTTAACATAAACTAGAAATCTTTAAAAACAACCAAAGTAAGATAATAGAATAGAATGGAGAAAAGTAATAATTATGATTTTAAAAAACCTTATCTCCAGAATATATATAAGTGAAACAAAAGTGAAACAGATTGCCCTTAAGTGATTGAAGAAAAATCATTTTCATGAGGAAATACAGATGATAAATTAGCACTAGTCTATACTTCTGCTGATAATTACAGAATGAAAATAAAGCAGATAGTATTTGGAGTATGCTTTGGGTATATCTTCTAAAACATGCTTGAGGTTATAATTTCAATCACATTCTTTGGCTTAAATTTACTGTCCAAACCTGCATATTATTGTTTTAGCACAACTAAACTGCAATAAAACTTGTAATTGAACAGATTTGCCACCAGGTGTCATTTCTGTTTAAGTTTAAAACTAAATAGGCGGGAAGGAGAAGAGAGCCGCGGCTTTAAGATTTATGGTGGACAAGCCCTCAGAGAGGGCAAAACGCTCTATACTGGTCTTTACAAAGCTAAACAGTAGAGAGCCCCTTTGAGTAGGAAATGTAAACATTCTTTTACAGCTTTGTTACTTTAAAGATTTTCAATGTGATTAAGAATAAAGTTAGGGAATACATCTTGATGAATTGAATAAATTCAAGTTCAGGATTTGTACTGCTGAAAAACAAAATTGAGGCGGACAGGAGAAGAGAGAAATGAAAGGGAGAAAACAATGATACTAGGAGAATCAAAAGGAGAAAAGTTAGGAGGAAAGGATAGGGAAAAATTATGTTCCTTTAAAAAAAAATCACTATTTTTAAAAGTCTTGCAGTTTTTAAAACATCCACTAAAAATGTATTAAAATTACAAAACAATATCACTAACACTTTGCTTACATCATCGCATAACCTGTTACACCTCCGTGCCTCCCAAAGGAAGTCAAATGCAAATGGACACAAGCCATGGCCTGCCACGGAGAGTCCACAAGTGGGTTTGGAGGACCACACACTGGGGTCACACTGTGGCTGTTACAGGCTGAGTGATCCCAGCAAGTGACAGCTTCCCGGAGCCTCAGTTTTAAATCTGTAAGTGGGGATGATGGCACCTACTCATCCAGTTTTTGTGAGACTACAAGTAACCTACAACTAACCAGCTAAACATGTTGCCTGGGACATAGCGGACATATTTTCTAAATCTGATTTTGTTCTGTTATATACTTAAGTCTGACACTATTCCCAAATATAAACTTTTTCCAACAGATTTCTCATTTTCTTAGCCCTCCACCTGTCTTTCTTCTGTCTAAATTTGAACCAGATTTAAGGACCACCTTAAGACTCACTAAATTTGGATCCTCTCAATGACTCAACACCCTTCCATTATTTATGACAAGTTAACATTTTCTTGTCTTACTGAATACATTACTTGGTTTGTTAATTGCTTCATATAACCCAAGTTCTGTCTACCTAGCAATAAGCTCTGGGAGATAAATAATTCTCTCATAGCTAGGAATTTTATCCTTCCACCTTATTCTTTCTACAAGTATCTATTGAACACCCATGAATATTCAAGGTGCTATGTCAGGTGCTGGAGATACTGGAGTGACAGGCATGAGACACCAGTACCGGTGTGTGGCACAGCATGGCCGACGGAACAAGAAATGCCACCTTTGGGTTAGAAGGGAATGGCAAGTGTCTGCCTTTCCGGTGTTAGTGACAGAAGATCTTGCTTCTCGGATTCAAGAGCTTTCTGCATTTCCTTCCATCAACTAGTTTCAGACGTTTCCTGTCTAGAGCCAGGACCAAAGGGAGCCGACAGAAGCCAACTCACGTGAATCCTGCCGTCCTTGATGGCAGGCCCGTCCTCGGCAAGACGCAGGATGAAGAGTGCCATGTTGTATTCCTTTCCCCCGCGGAGGCTGAAGCCGAAGCCCCGGGGACCTCTCTCCAGCTCCACCGGGTAACAGCCGGGGTTCTGGAGAGAAAGAAGTGTGCACAAAACGAGTGTTCGTGGTCTGCTTTATCTACGGTCTGAAGAAAGACTACTCATAACTGGGAGAAATGACTTGTATGCTCAGTGTGCATTTCCGTATCATAAGGAAGGAATGGAATTTTTGATGGGCTGTTTAGTTTTTATAAATGCAACTTAAACGAATCGGAAGATTCCACGTCTTCTCTACTAGTTGGTCAGTGTGCAACGGAACAATCAGAATGGAGTTTTGGAAAGTACTGCTTTTAAGTCGAGTTTGACTAATTTTTCTGAAAAAGGAAAAAACCCAAACCCTACTTTAACCAAAACACGGCTATTTCTAAATACTTAACCAAAGGTTCAAATTACTCCAACTGTACTGCAAACTTTTCTCTTACTCTTTACATTCTCTCAGGGAAGCTAACAGAACACCAAACACACAGTAGGTCCTCAAGATTTACTAACTTGGGGAACAAATTTATCTGAACTGATTGGCAATAAAAATCCACCAGGGTGAGTGATTCAGCAAATGAAGTAACAGACCGCATCTGGGGGGTATCGTTTACCTGATGGTGCCGACTGCCTACAATTGAAATCATCGCGGTGTCAGGCTGTGCAAGATGCTTGTGGTCTGACCACGAATGTCTGTAAGTTGTGGAGATATCTTTTCCAACCTCACCTTCCAGGGCACTTCTACGAGAGAGAAGTCGAATCACCCTCTGAACTGAGAAAATGAACAACAGTCTAAAAGGAAGGCGGGTTAATGATCTTTCTTTTAAAAGCTGAACCATGCCACTGTCCGCCTGACAAACTGCTATAAAGACCGACCACATCCAGAAGCAGGGATGCTAGGCAGAGACCTGCTCGTTACACCGCAGCATTGCTTAGTCTCTCCACTGCCCTTTGTTTTGTTTTAAGGGCATCTCAGTGCAGTTTACATCAAGGAAAACTGCCCTCAAGTAACTGAACCAGACAGAGGGCAGATAAACTGACCCCATCACAGTGAAAAATGGCTCTCCTACAGCACCGACGCCTGTGAAGATGCTGAATTTCTGGAAATCGAGTTTCTGTTTTACGGCCAATATTTTCAACAAAAGAGGAAAGGAGCAGGTACTAATATTGCTTTGCTCTGTTCAGTCTGAGAAGACAGCGATCCATGTGAGCCTGGGGCTTCCTTCTCTCCCCACGTTAGGAGGACCTTTCTCTAATCCCCACTTGTCAGGCATGATTGGACAATTCTGCTGTGTCCTGGGCTGGGGCTGGGAAGAGGGATGAAGGTTACTGACGGAAGGAGTGGAGGGGGTATCTGAGGGTGGTAAACGCAAGAGTTCCCATTTTGACCTCACCAGCTGCGTGGGGCGGGTGATGAGGAGTGGGGAGGTGAGCAGAGAAAAAAAGCAAAACCTGAGAACAGCTTACCTGTCCCCAGGTACGTGGTTGGCCTGCGACTGTCCCATGGGCCGGTGCTGCAGAGCTGGGCTTTGCCTGGCTGAGTTTGTTCCCGATGGTGGGCCATGATGCTCTGTTCAAATGAGAAAACAACAGAGATAAGAATCTGTACATAAGAATATGAAGGCCACGTGGATCTGTGAAAGTGAGACAGTAGCAAGTGGTTACTCTTTACCGACTTCAGTGACGAACATGAACAGCTGCCTGCAAGTGGGACGTCACCATTTTTCCCTATGGCTTTTGGGTAATGTTTGTGTTTGACGACCGCACCAATCGTATCCTTACTACACACACTTGCCCTCTTGCACCTTTGTTCTGATAATGCATATAACAGGAGAACCAGAAATGAACACACCCAATAGTAATATTACCACGCGGACAGAGCTTCAGGAACTCCTGTAGCCTAGCCTGTGGGTTTCCAGAGCACACGCCCCACAAGTGGTAAACCATTCCAGATGGCAAAGGCAGGTCTCAGGAATCCTGGAACACAAATGCGCGGCTGCAAACGACACACTTATCTTTGAACCTGCATCTTTAATATGGGAGCAACTATCTTGCTGACACTGAACAAAATCATCGCAAGGGTTGACAAATGTTTATAAAGGTTTTCCTGCTATTTTCTAAGAGCACAAATACAGGTGAACAAAGTCACATTTGTTTCTGTAGCCTCTGCAGCAGCTCCAGATCTGCTGCTGTTTGATGGCAGATTTCATCACTAAGTACAGCATCTAGAACGAGCTGGCAAGTCATGGGAGATGACAGTTAACAGACACTCTTCAGGCTGCCGGACTCATGGTTTTAAAGCTGAAACTTTCCAATATTTCACCCTGTCCAAATATCACACATAGGACATTTAAAATGTCAAGGAGAAGAAGCATAGCTTAGTGATTATGACCATGAACTCTGACAGCGTTTAAGCCTGATCCCCATCATTTATGAGCTGTGTGTTCTTGAGCAAATTACTTAAATTCTCTGTGCTTCCAATCCTCTAATCCATAGAAAGGGAATTATAGCTACCTCATGGATTTTTGAAATATCTAGCAAATCCATAGAGACAGAAAGGAGATAAGAGGTTTCCTGTACAGGGGATATAATATTCTGGAATTAGTGGTGATGGGTGCACAACCTTGTGACTATACTAAAAACCACTGAATGGTACACTTTAAAATAATGAATTTTATAGTATATGAGTTACATATCAAAAGAAAAAAAGATATGAAAACTAAATGCCACGTAGGATCCTGGATTGGATCCTGAAATAATAAAGTAACATTAAAAAGAAAAGCATACAGTGCTGAGAAAAAAACACGCATAAAATCTGTAACTCAATACCACTTATGTAACTCAAAAATAAATGCCAACACACACACAAATATATATTTTAAAAGACACCTCAATAAAACAAGTCATACGCAACATGCTGAACTGGTCTCTGGTGGGAGTAGGGCGAGAAATGAGAGACGGAAATGGAGACAAATAGGAATAAACAAATAAATGGAAAACAAAACAAAAATTACGACACTACCACAACCGTTCTAACAGTCCTTAGTGGCTTTTGGTAACTTGTGTTCACTCTTAAAATGGAATGAACCAGACACAAATTTAGAAGTCAATTTAGAAAATAATATAATTTAAAGATTTCTTTACAATACGCAAGAACAGCAGGCATAATTAATTTATGTTCTCTACTTGAGAACCAGACACCACGGTGGTGAAAGAGGTGGTGATACTGGGAATGCCATAAGACAGGCAGAGGCCCAAGTCGTGAATATGTGTGAGAGTTTTATACCAGGCGTGACAAGTGGTGTGGGAACTTGGTTAATCATTTTCTTGGCAAAAGAAGCACAAATATTAGAGAGGATCTAGCAAAAGGAGAAAAAGAGAAGGAAGGGAACAAGTTTTTCTTTCTCCAGGTAATTGTCTTTTATCTATTAGGAGTGAATGGCTTTTGGAGAGTAGGGGAACAGAATCAGATGGGATGGAATGCAGCTCTGAGACATTGATCTGAATGTGTGATTGCTGCAAAGCACTTTAAATATTCATTTGACTCTTTAGTCCAGTTGATAGAGTTTATACTGAATACAATGTGAAACTTGGAAGACTGAAAGGACAACAACTTGAAGCTGAACGGCACCTTCCACAACTAAGATTGAAAGGACAACAGCTTGACTTGGAAAAAAGTCCTGGAAGTACACACTGTTCCTCAATAAAGTCCTGTTCCCCTTCCCCAATTAAAAAAAAAAAGACCCCAAAGCTGACTAGAGTAGAGGATCGTGGGGGGGGTGGGGATGGGGGAATGGGACATGAATACACACTGTAGTACAGGGAATTTTAATATGCAAGACTGACCCTTCAAAATTCTGCTCTTTTGGGCTTAAAAAGGAGATGAGTATTATGTAATGGTCACCTTGTGCTATCCAAAAATGGTTCCTAATTAGAAATTCTTAATGATCAAAAGGCAGCTTTAAAGCAAGGCAAGACGCTAAATGCAGGTTATGCCTCATTTACTGGCCATCCCAACATGCTCCCTTTCCCCCCATTTATAAGGCAGCTGCCCAGAACCAAGCCCCGCCTCCAAGGAAAGACACACTGATGCATGCACTTGACATGAAAGACTTTCAATGACTTTCTTTGAAGTTTTCAGAGGATTTTCTCTCACTTGAGCAGAGATTTAAGATATTATTTTAAGAAAGTAAGATCTGAAAAGGATTCCATTCTCTTCCACAGCCAGGTGCTTGCTGCTCTGATACATGAATAAATAAATGGCCACCACTCACTAACTCAAGTCTTTTTCTTGAGCTCCTAACAATTCTATAATAAACTTTCAAATTCATTAAATGGAAAAGGCAAAACATGAGACTCCAGGGTATATAAATGGTTCTGACACTGCAGAGACTCGGGCAATGCTGGAGGAAGCCACCACCTTCTGCAGGCTCTGTCCCCTCAGGTCAGCGAGGGGTCGACTGGTTCTTACCTTCTTCAGCAATGACCGTTAGGGTGACAGTGACACCAGCGTCCTTGATCAGCTGAACAATGTTATCATGGGACAGTTCGATAATGGACTGCCCGTTCACCGCAGAGATATGATCTCCAACCTTCAGTTTTCCACAGCGATCCGCTGGACTTCCTTCTATGACTCGGCCAATTTTATGCGGAATGACTATGGGGAAAAAAAAATCCCCAGGTTTTTCAATTACTTAAGCTCTCCTGTACTGTTGGATTTATCATCATCATCATTGTTGAAAAATTCAATACAATAATATCAAAGGAAATTCTTTAAAACTACAGCAAAAAAACACGTGATTATCCTATCCAAAGACAACTATTAATCTTTTCACATCATTGGTCACTTCGGCCCACAGACATACTCTTTACATAGTTGCACCCACAGCATATAAACCTCTCTGCTATTTCCCATTTACCACATATCTTTTTCCATTTTTTATATTGTCATCTTAATAATCCTGTTTAAAGGCTACTGACCCCATGGATAATATTTCACTAATCTGATGTTTTTTGTTTGTTGTTGGCCGTTTGGGCTGTGTCACGTTTTGGGCTATTTTAGAAACTGCTGCAGTGAGACCATCTTTGGTTCTGTTGAAGGAGCAGTCATTCCCATAAGAGACCTTGTAAATAAATGCAGTTCAAACTCAAGTTTAGGACTCAGAAGTTCCTGGTCAGAAATTAGTACAGTGAAATGACTGACCATTAAAATGAGTCATACTTAGTTCTATAGCAACATTAATTCCTTTTATTTATGTCTTTAGGTCTTTTAAAAATTAAACGGAGTGGAATTAGAACATCAAATGGTTCACATTAAGATTATTTGGCTCGTGGATAAAATCCTACCCTGAAAGCACAAAGTGGGGCTTACGGCTTTTGTGAAGACACTCTGGGCAGTTCTATTATATCTGTAGCTCATAATACTAAAGCCTTTCCTAGACTGACTTTTCAGACACTTTGCTGTTATTATGACTTAAAATGAGTTCTCAGACATTCAGGAATCTTGTCCAAATATCTTTCACCATTTTCATAAGGAGCATTTGTATTAAGACATAAATGTTCCTTCTAGGTTCTCGGAAAATTTCCTTACCTCGTTCAGCAAACTTATCAGGCACTTGGGCTCTTTCTGACTACTGATTGTTATGAATAGGGATAATTAATATTTTAAATGGCACTCTGATTATGTTTAATTTCCATAGTCAATTGGGCTCCTTGCTAAGTATTTCTTAGTCTTATGTGGTGTATGTTGGGGACATTTTAATTGACCTTCATTTGGACTGGAAGTTATTGCCAGCCGTGATATACGTCCCCACGGATACCGTTGTTCCTTGGCTCCTCTAGGGTCACCCAGTGAGAGATTTCACCTTCCCATACAGGAAGTCGATGTTAGAAGCAAGTGCCTTTTAGCTCTGAATTATACCAAGCACTTATTATGCCATTTTCCTTACAAAGTGATTAGAAAAGAGCCAGGGCAGGGAGGGCTCTATCCTGTGCCAGGTGGTATGAGTGGATTCACTGAGAGAACAACAGGTGGCACATCAGCAACATATGGTGACTCATATCGTGGCCCTGTGGTGCCCTTCTAAATTAATACTGTAGTTATTCTCCTTCTTAGGAAAGATTTACTTGTACATAGTGTTCATTCTGGATCCCCTGAGAGGACAATCATTCAGCTCCTTGGTACACTGAAAGGGGTTTGTTCAGACTCGGGAAAGCATCAAACAGAATTAATCTCTGAAGTCCCAATGGTTCCTTTCTCATCATGCGAGCCACGTGGTCAAAAGGAACTGGCAAATCTTAGTGCAGTACCTGCTGACGGGTTAGTTGTCTCGGTGAGGGAAGGTAAACGCAGTCAGATTGTTATCGTCCTGGCATTTATAGCAATACCACCAAAATGGTTAAAAATAGCCAGCAGACCAGTAGAAAGACAGCTTCTCAACATTCTCTGAATGGATTGGGACGTTTTCAAGGTAACCCCTTAGGGTACACAGAGCCGAGGGAAAGTCTGAGGTCCTGCCTTGCTCTTGTTGGAATACAAAGCCTACAGGCAGTTGCCATAAAGCCAATTGATCCACTTTCATTCATCTTTGGCCTAAATTTCTCTCACAGACGGGCTTGTCCAGCCACCGAGATCACTTTAGTGCTCTTAAAACATTTCAGGAAAAGAAATGACAGTAACTGGAAATGTCCCCTTCTCAAAGAAATCCTTTACAACCGAACTGAAAAGCATACAATAAGAAAGAGAAACACTAAAACCTCTGAAGTACTGGCAAAACAAAAACCAGCCAAGTCCCTTCATCTTAAACAGAGGTCTTCTCTAAGGATTCCATTCATTTAGCACTTACTCGAACTGAGTCCATCCGGGGCAATAAGGATACTGGACCTGGATCCCCAGCCTTTGAAAAAGTCAGTGGTAGAGAATCTCAGAATTGTGTAACGGGTGTGAGAGATGCTACTGGGAACTCTTGGGACAAATGTCACCAGAGAATACATTCAATCAGATAGAAAAAAGAATCTATTCCAAGCAGAATACCAAGCTATACCGAGACAAGGTCTCTAAAGAATGGTACATTCTGACAGCCAGGTTCCCTGCCTTTCCACCTGTGTTAACTCTTTTCTGAACCAAATTTCTCTGTTACTTGTTTTCCAGCTATTGCTCAGTGTCTGTGATTGAAGGCTCCTCGTGGCAGCTGACCCCAGGCCCCTGCTTCTATCTCTAAGAGATGAATGGAGTTCCAGGAAGATTGCTTGCGGGGCTCAGCATTTTGTGAAATTATTAACTAGCATTTCGGTGAAATGATCAATTCTGGCTTTGCACTGTGACTACAAATCTCAAGTACTTTATGTAAAATTCATTGACAACCTAAGCCTCATTTACCATTCAAGCTGATAATTAATGAGCTGCAAACACTCATTTCCTGCCACACATTCGCTGCTGCCTCAATCTTACATTTTAATTGGGTTTTCTTTCCCATCTCATTACTCAAGTATTAATAAACTTTTTCAAGCTTTTTTTTTTTTTTTTTTTTTTTAAATCAAGAGACAGTGGCTAAGGATTTTATAAATAACGATGATAACGGCAGCAGAAGCTACAAGCAACAGTAGCTAACATTTATTGAAGGTCAGGGCTAACGGCCTCACTTGCATTATCTCCTTTAATCCTCAAACTCATGTGAAATAGTAAGTGTCATCATCCTCATTTCACAGAGGAAACTGCAGCTCTTAGAGGGTAAGTAATTTGCCCAAGATCAGACAGCTGTTCAAAGATCTAAGCAGGGCTTGAATCCAAGTTCATCTGATTACAAAGCCCAACACTTAATGACACTATCTTATCCAGAGAGCTAGCTGGCATCTATGGTACACAAAAACATCAAAAATAGTAAGGAACAATTTGAACAAATAAATATAAAAATATTTAAAATTTTAAAATATAAACTAATATACACGAATAAGAAAATATTTCATGTTGTGTTTCCCCGAAAATAAGACCTAGCAGGCCAATCAGCTCTAATGTGTCTTTTGGAGCAAAAATTAATATAAGACCTGGTCTTATTTTACTATAAGACCGAGTATAATATAATATAATATAATATAATATAATATAATATAATATAATACAATACTAGGTCTTATATTAAATTTTGCTCCAAAAGACACATTAGATCTGATTGGCCGGCTAGGTCTTATTTTCAGGGAAACAGGGTGTATGTTAAAATGTAATAATACAGTTTGAATAGAAACAAATCAACATAAAAATGTTAAACATATTTATGTAATGCAACTTATTTTACTGAATTCCTCTATATTGCTTAATTTTATAGTGCACACTAGACTCTCATAATTTTTATAGTGCTGGAAAAAGAATATTTTCAATATAAAAAGTGCTTAGCATTCATCACACTGAGTAATAATCTTCCACTATTTTGATTAATCTGAAAGCCTGGGATTATTGTATGGTATTAGAATGAGAATACAATTATCTAAAATGGTTATTTGATTTTGGAAATACTGATTTCCAATGATACAACATAAAATGCACCTAAAAGCTGCTTTCTTTCATTTCTCTGACACAGGACACATAATCATCCTCACAGCATCAGTGACAGTTCCAGTTCCAGGTGTTACCATAGCAACTGCTTATGGAAAATGGAAAGTGGTATCAGTGAGCAGTGACCTGATACTATAGTAATAACTCATCCATGTCACAGAATCTTCTTCCTTTACACACTTGCATTAATTTTAGCAAGATTTTTGCAAATTGGTTTGGCTCACAACACTGTCTTGGAAGTGTTTTCTTTTTTTACTAAGATTTTAGTGACCATCTAAGTCTCAAAGGATCTAACCACTCAAGATATAATCAAATCTACTGGCAAAGGCAAGAACCCATTTTTATGTGGTCAAAGATTTTTTATCATCTGACATAGAAAAATAAAGTTACCAGACAACCATGATACATAAATATTCATTTGCTGGTTCTCATCTTACATTAATTTGGATTTTATAATGATATTTAGAGATAATTATTTCTTAGAAACACTAAGACAAGACGAATATTTAATTTGTTGAATCATAACAGCCTTGAACAAACTAGAGGTAATTCCTCTTTTGTTAAGGGAATTAATATATACTTTCATCCTTCCCGGATGAGAATATTCTGTTAAACCAGGTTCACGATATTTAGATTCATTTTTAAAGCCTCTGACAAAATTTTTACCTTTCAATGAAGCATATATGATGAAGGTTAGAATGGCTCTTATTCAAGAAGATCACTTTATAGATGGAATATGGCAGTTATTAGATAATACAAAAGGACAACTGAAGACATATTTGGGTCAAGATTTTTCTATTAATCTGTTTTGCTTCTTCTCAACTGCTTTTCGCATTTAACTCATTTCTGCATACACGATTTTGCCTAACTTAAAAAAATAAAAAAATCTATGCCCCCATGTTTTAAAAAACTTCAGCGTTGTCCTTTCACTAAATCAATTAGGTCATGTCCCTGGTATACTGCCACGATATGATCTTGAGGCAAATCGAGCTACTAAGACTTATTATCTGGAATCTGAGATGATAGATAAACCTGAAGCCTGGAAGGCTTGGCTCAGATTACCTAATTTTTGAAAACAGAGAAAATATCCCTCGTTCTTTAAAAGTTAAGTCTCTAAAGCAATTTATACATAATTCCTAATTAGGTCCATAAACCACAGCAGGAGACGCAGAACACTGGCCTTGCAGGGAGGGATGCTGGGACACAGCAGCGCTTACCTCCTGGGGGTGGTTTGTTTTTGGAGGTGAGGATGACAAAGCCAAACCCTTCGCTTTCTTTCCGTTGCAACACAACATCATAGGCCTCCTGGGCTGCAGGCCTGGCTGGGACGTCCGCTCGGTTCAGGCGGGGAGACCCATTCTGTGCTGAAAGGAAGGCTTGAGAGCTGTCATCCTCGGGTTGTTTCTCTACAATAAACATAATCAATTTGGGTAACTTCTGGATCATCAGTTTTGATCACTGCAGTGTTTCTGTGCTAGGCCTTTCCCTAGAAAATGTCGTTTCTAATAACATAACGAATGGAAGAGCAGCACCCCAGCCCAGGTGAGCTCTGGACGTAACCTGAGAGCAGATGTAGGCAGCAGCAGTCCGGCAGACCTCTTAAATACCCTCAAAGTAAACAATGGGAAAAAATATTCAATGTTATCTCACATTAAAGGATGTTTTTCAAAGCTTCTGTGAAAGCTAGTAGTGAAAAAAAAAATTCTTCTTGAAATTGTTTTAATTCCAGCAAGGTTTCTAACCTTGACCAGTAATTTTGACAAAAGTTGATCATGAAACATGCCACAGTAAACTGACTTTAAAAATCAACTTTACATATAATTTAGTGCAGGGACCGAAATTCCTGACGTCTGGGAGGCCACTGCATGAGCACAGAGATGCCATTCAGGCTGAGCACAGCTGCCGTCCACAAAGGACTTGTCTTATACAATGTGTGTTACGGCCGCAGTTTCCTGACTGGTGATACCAGATGCGTTAGCCATGAGCAGGTCTCAGACATGTGAGAAGCTGTTCACATGAACAGCCAACTCTCCCAGGCACAGATCAGGTCACATGAGAAATCTTGAGCAAATGGGCAGTTAACCTATGGACCTTTTTGTCCTAATAAGGATGACATCAGAATTTGAGAAAGAACGACTCAAGTTGGTCCTCATTTTTTTTTTCCAAAGGCCAATTTTGTGCCATAATTTGATACAAACCATCATGAACAACAACCACAACATCCTGCTCTCAATGAATACACGTTTATATGGTCTAGTTTGGCTCAAAATCCATGTGATTCTGAGAATATGTGTTTGAATCTCAACCAAGTGCCGTGAACATCCAATCATAAATGAAAATTAAAGGATATTTTTGGGTATCACATACGATTAGAACGAGTTGGCTAAATGCCTCCACTATTATCAAACTTCTTCATGACATTGCCCAGGACAGCCGACCTCTGGTTGTGTAACATCCCATTTTTTACCGTGTGCAGTTATATTCTGACTCCAGCACCACCAGAGGCAATACTGCATTCACACCTGCGTACATCTCTACCTGTCTGGAATTTACGAAGAGAGGCAGGCCTTTCCTTTGGATGTTGCCGTCAGAACCACGGGGCCTCATTTTGAAGGCTCATGCAGATGTTGATCAATAAACAGGTGCTTGTGGCAGGCGCTCTCCTAAATGCTGGGAGACGCAGCACCGAACTAAAGGGACAAATATCCCACTTTTCATGAGGCTTGCAGTCTTATGCTATGGGGTGTTCTTTTAAAAAATTTAAAGTAGCAAGAATTCCCTTCTAGAAATTCCTATTAATATTCACAAAGCTATTGATGAAAAAAATTAAGAGATATTCATATCCTAGGGCAATGGTTTAGACCCTGGGCTCTTTAATTACCCATTTAAACACCCGTTTTAGTCTCGGCCCTCCTAATTACCAGCTGTGTGCCTCTAAACCTTTCCGTGAGTAATTGTAAAACTAGATAATGACAGTATTTACAGCATATGTCTTGGACACAGTACGCACTCAGTAAATGTTAAATTACGTGATACCAAAACTTCTCAAGCAGAAACATTCTCTCCTGTTTGAATATTTAGGATTTCATCAGGATTCCCAATTTTTTGATATTCAGCTAATGGGATATCTCGGTATAACTAAATAACTTTGTTTTTAGGAAAATGGATTTAACCCGATAAATTCATCAATAGAGTCATATAATCTTAATACACAAGCCCAACTTTTCTTTCTCTTTTTTGACAGTATTATTTCTGACTCCTTTTGACCTTCCGTGACCTTCCACAATGAGGCCCCGATCACACCAAATGAGTTGTTTCAGACACGAGCGAACACAACCCAAGGGCAGATGTAGGAATGCAGCAGCAGTCCGTCTCACCTCGTAAATATGTAAAATAACCTGTAAAACCACATAGAATGTGGACTGCGTTGCTTTGTTCTTTCACTTATCAGAGCAGGGACAGGTTCACATACCACCATAGAAGATCTTTCTTCTGACAGTTAATAACACGTGGCCATTTCGAGCAGCAGTTGTCATGAGGTCTAAGACTTGTTTGTGTGATTTGCCTTTAACTGGGATTCCATCAATGCACATCAACTCATCAGCTGCTCGGAGCCGACCATCCTTCTCAGCTGCGCCCAGAGGTATGATGGCCCCGATGTAGATCTGATAAGATAGAGTGGAGGTTGGTTCATACAGTCAACTGAGATCTACAAGAGCCTTAACTAAACGAAAGACTTCCTGACTCAGAGCGGGGCAAACTGACAGACTTTTGTAGTTCAACTATGAAAACAGTCAGATTTTAGAAAGGTGATTATCTTAGAAAGTGACCATTGGAAATGGCCCTTCAAATAACCACACGACTGCATCCCTTCCGGATCCTCTGGGTTGAGCACAAAGATGATAGAAAACACAAAACTTGTTCAATAACTTTAAAAGTACCACCATCACTTCCACCACTACAACAAAACAAAAATATTAAACTCAGAAAATGCAATTCTGTGGAGTAACTATAAAAGCAAAAAAAAAGAAGTCTATTGCTCTCAGGAAAGATTTTCTACACACTGCTCACAGCAACTGGGATAATTCTTACGATGTTCCCATCATATATGGTTATCAGTACAAGTTTAGTACATAAAACAGAGAAACATTTCTTGTTCCTAAATCTCAAAGCAGTAAATATTTTAAGGGAACAGAGTGGCCTGAGGGTCACTTGCATACAAGTGAAGAGATCTAGTTCATTCTGCTTGCCAGCAATTAGAATCCTGTAATTAGGTAATTCTGAATGTTTGGGCTCGTTTCAAAGTTGCTAAAAACCTGACATTTAAGAGAAGAGAAAGGTGTCTCCCAAGTTGAGATAAATTCTTAAAATGTCTAAGTGAACACTATGAGTATCTACAAAATAGGATGTGATAAAACAAAACCATACCAACCATCAGAAACAATCTAGGTACCTAATATGTGCTCTACATAGGACAACCTGCCTTAAATTTTGTCTCTGATGATTGTTTTAACTGTAACCAATGACTAATTAGAACACATTTATACTATACAAATCAAGTGTTCTATTCAGAAATACAGAGGGTGCCAAAAAAATGTATATATATTTTAAGAAAGGAAAAAACTGTATTAAAATTGTAATACTCAATATATACTGATAAAAAAAAAGTGTATATATATATTTTTTTGGCACCCCCAGTAGAAGAAAGCCTGTCATTTAAAAAGATTATTGCTACTCACCTAACTTCCAAACATGATAATAATATAGTCTTTCATGACATTATACAAAAAAACAAAAAAACAACCTGATACATATTTTTAAATTCTACAAAGCACATTACTTCTTCATTATTCAAACAAAGGGCAAAACTTAAATACCCACTACATTTGTTCTCTAACTTTATGTGAGAATCACGTATAAATAAAATTAAACATTTTAAGTGCTTTGCAAATGTAACCCTCACGCTTTCTGGATAAAAACATTAATTATTTTATGTCCTTCTAGTTTCATAGGTAACAGATGAAGTAGGATGCAAAGTACTGAGCGTGAAAATGTCTTCCCATTAATAAGATTAGGTGACATAATATGCATGGCCAATGCCAATTGTACGGAACATTCAGAAGATAGAGTGAGTGATTATGGTAAATAGGACTCTGAATTATAGATTTCTTAGAAAAGAAAAATGTCTTAAAATCCGTTTGGTGAAGGCAAAAGAAAATAAAAGTTTTAAATAAGCTTTAGGCACATAGAAAAATGAATTAATGACTGTCTAATTTATAACTGACATACTCAGTTTTTACCTACAGTTTTAATCTCAGATACACCAAGTTAACTGATGGACTATGACACTAATAGAAATACAATTCTTCCTCATATTAATGAAACTGTAAGAGAAAACAAAAATCTTTCTAAAATATCAAAAACCGAAAACCAAACAAAAACATCATATCCTACCAAATTGCCACTTAAAAGTTTTAAGTGGAAATAGCCAAATGGGAACAGTTAATGGGAAAAGCCAAATTCTAAAGTATTTAAACTTACAGATTGGTCAGGTCCATCTCCTCCTAGCACCCTGAAGCCAAACCCTGATTCCTGTTTCCGAAGAAAAACATCCAAATCTTTGGTGTTTGGTGCTAAGGAAAAACAAGAAAATATAAAAAATAAGTAAGTAAGTAAGTAAGTAAATAAATAAATAAATAAATAAATAATTTGGTTTATTTTAAAAGGATTAAAATAAATCAAACTTCAATATTTAGTAGGATAATATTATAGAGTTCAATAAACTATACCCTAAGACCTTTTTGATATGTGAAAAATTACACAAGAGTATAACACCACAAAATGTTTCAATCATAAATCTTTATTTTGAGCTCCAAACAAAACTTTGTGTCAAGATTGCTTGGTTATGTCTGATCCTCACTTCCACATACTCAGTGTTATATTCCCATGAACTCCTAGTGCCTTTGAATCAATATTACAATATTAAATTCAGAATTATCCAATGTAAGTTTGATATTTGACAGGTGCAAATTAACTAAATTAACACTTGGGGAAATCCTGGCAAAAGAGAGCACATAAAGTACCTTCATTCTCCTCCTAACCTAATACCTTTGTTTCAGAAAAGTATTCCATTTGAACTGATTCCTTAGCCTAATTTTGCAAAATGATACTATTTTAAAAGACATCAACTAATAGCTAATGCCTACTATTAGCCCCATTTTCCAGCTAGGGAAACTGAGGGCTTAAGTAACTTGCCCAGTGTCACCCCGCAGGCAAATGGCAGAGTTGAGATTTAAACTCAGTTTGATTTCCAGGGTCCAGGTTCTTAACCCACAGGATCCTGGCCCCAATGGGCAGGTCACATTCATCAAAATATTAAGTCAGGAAAATCTACCTCATGACTAAAATTTTATCTCTGGGAAAATATTAATGTTATTTATAAGTAAGAAGTATTTGCTAGAAAGGGAAAAGAGAGAAACATGTCAGGGAACTTTATAAATAAAGTGAGATACTGTATAGGGTAAATCCTGATAACGTTCCTTAGAAGCAATCTCTTTTGAGAAATACTTTCCATTAGAATCATAGAAGTTTAGAGACAAAAAGACTCAAGAGTCCAATTCATTTACTTTATGGGTGAGGCCCGAGGGATTGACTAATTTATACCAGTGCTACCGTGTTGCCCCGAAAATAAGACCTAGCCGGACAATCTGCTCTAATGCATCTTTTGGAGCAAAAATTAATATAAGACCCAGCCTTATTTTACTATAAGACAGGGTCTATATAATATAATGTAATGTAATGTAATGTAATGTAATGTAATGTAATGTAATGTAATGTAATATAATACCAGGTCTTATTTTACTGTAAGACTGGGTCTCATATAATGTAAGATTGGGTATAATATAATATAACGTAATATAATATAATACCAGGCCTTACACATTTTTTCTCCAAAAACCGCATTCGAGCTGATTGGCTGGCTAGGTCTTATTTTCGGGAAACACAGTAAGAAAGCATCAGGCCATGAATGGGAAGCCTGAAGAAAGGTATTTTCCATGGTTATACCAATTTAAATTATTTCTTTGCTGTGCTTATGCCGGCTGTTTGTCTTTCCAAAGATAAGGTATTCAAGATAAAGATCTATAATTGGTTAAATCAGTATAAAGTCAATTATACATAATATTCCCACCTGTGGACATCTTTTCCAAGGTAGATGTAGATACATTTGAAAAAAATTAAACCTACTTGAATCTGCAATTTTACTTTGGAAAAGATTATCATTAGTAAGTCAATTAACATGGAAATGAATTTCTGCCTTAGGCACTCGCTCTTCTCCTCGTCTCTCAGGTGAACCCCACAGGGCGTTCACTCTCTGGTGCCCTCCTCAGATTGCACACCCCACTGATTCACCATGCTTCAAACTCCTGCCAGGAAAATCTTTCCAGAACACAAGTCCAATGATGGCATCCCTCTAGCTAAAACTATTCCATGGCTCCCTACCATGACCGACTCCAGCTCCTCAGGACAGCACCACTGGCCAACCATTCCCAGCCTGACGGAACCTCTTGCAGAGCCCAGGCCATGCAAGGTCCAGGCACAAACGTTATTCCTTCTTTCTTTCCCTTTTCTCTGTCCATAAACACTTCTTTGTCTTTGAAGACTTGAAGCTGAACTTCCTATATGAAGCAGTATGTGATATTTCCTACTACCCACACTGGTAAAATTGACCACTTCCTGCTTTGGAGTCGGTTCAGCCAGTCCTTCGTGCTATTACTGCACCTCTTAGGCTTACTTGCACTTATCTGCATATTATTTGATTACATATTTGTCTTTTCCACTTAGGTTTAATCATTTTGGAGGGGTGCAGGGCTGATGTACCCTATTTATCTCTGTATTTCCATTACCTACTATGGTGTCGGGGAGACAGCAGGCACTTAATACATGGTTCTGAAGAGAATGAATGAATGAATGAATGAATGAATGAATGACTATTGAATGTAAATGGAAGAAGCCCAGAGTCATATTAAAATGAGAATGAAGGAATAACTTCAACGTGGTTTTGAAAGATTGGAAGGTCCTAGTTTTTTAAAAAAATTCAAATTTACTTTGTTGCATACTCTTCTGAAATATTGCACAGCTACTTACGTTTATCTTCATATAAAGTCTTAGATTTCAGGTAGACCTCAGAAGGATCCAGTTTCGGGGATCCTGACCTGATAATGCTGGGTGGAAAAGGCATAGGCTGGGGAATGGACTCATTTATGGCCTCCAAACTTCCTGAATTTTCCTTTTTATCTGTTTTCTGAAATGGAAAAGGGCCTTCCTTAGTATTTTAAAAAACCAGATGGTTGATTAGTTCATAACACTGTTGTCTGAACTGGGTATGTCAACTGATTCCAATTTTCCAGGGGGCAGGGTCAAAGCCACAGCTTAGCTGCAGTCTTCCAGGAATTCACTTATGTAGCCATGGGTATTTGGGTAAATCATATTTACCTTAAATTAGAAACGTCTACTGAAAGGCCTTAGTCAGTCTTACATTTAATTTAAGCAAGCCTGCTCTGTTCTCTACCACCAAGACATAATTTGACTTTGAGAAGATGATAATTAGGTATACAACACAAGGCAACACTTCGAAGTAAAACAGGAGGGAGACTCTGAGCAAAAACCTTCAGGGAATTCTCAATAAATCCCCCCCACCCCAACCCACCCCCCGCGCCCACTCACTGAACTTAATTCCCAGGGAAGAGGTTTAAGATAATATTGTTTCTAAGCAAATGTAATAGGAAGTGTTAACTTAGGTAATAAAGATGACACTGCGAAAACCTGCACGGCCAATTCAAATATATTACGGAGAAGTGCGCCACTGCCACGCAATCAGATAAGAGAAAACAGAGTAGCATATTTTCGTATTTTTCCCATTCAGATAGAACTTTTCCAAACTAATAGCCAAACCAAATGACTTCTTTAATAACATCTTAAAAATGAAATCCAATAAACAGCCTAAGAAAATAAATATGGTTTTGAGAACAGCTTGTTGTCCGGAATTATTGTTAGGAGAGGGGGATTATAGATGCTTGGGATAAAATAATTAATCCTGACTAGACTGCAGGCACAGCACCTTGTCAGGGAGTAGTGAGGGACCAGTCCCTACCAATGTTGTGCCAGAGGGGACCCTTCCCTGACCCTGACCCAGACCCAGTTAGGTGGCAGCGGAGATAAGAGCAGTCTCCTGCCATTTGCCCCATGTCCGGGGATTCTGTCAGAGCAGTGAGAGATCATCAGAAACTTCCACCAGTGATAAAGCATTAGGGTCACCATGGCTATACTGGCATCCATTACGAAATGGATACGGTAGCACAGGAGTTAAAAATGATTACTAGAGGAACCAGAGCAACGTAGAAAAATACAGTGCAATTTTAACTGAATAGGCAAAATTTTTTTTTAAATTTCTGTTTACACTGGACCTAAGTGGTTCAGTCTATAAAAGTGCAGAGCATTTCTTTCCTTTTGATCCATAAAACAGCAGATTTGCAGAGGGTCCTATTAGGTGGGCTAGAAAGAATACATCTGTTTTACATCTGATGGTCTTTCCTTCACTAGCCTATAGTTTAAGGCTATGGATAACCATCTTTCAATTGTGCGATGACAGATTCCAAATCAAACAAACTAGAACTAAATTAGGATTTTGTAGAGTTGTCTGTCTATCCATATCCACATAACTATGGAAACTTACATAGCTACACACACACGCACCTAGCACAGTTTCTTTCATAGTGTTATTTGTTTTGATGGAGCCTGTTTTTAGGTTTTATTCTCTGTACCTGTTCTTAAATAGGCTACTTGGTTGTTCAGAATGCCAAAGGAAACCCTGTTGTAAGTCGGACAACCTATCACTTTCATAACAAGCACATTGAGCAGAGAGGGCCACAATTCTCTAGAACTTCTAAATAGGAGAAGGTTACTGCAATACGGGTATTTACAGTCTCCATGAAATTACGTGAGGCTGCCACGTCTTCCCTTAGGGCAGCGGGGAAAAGATGTAACAGTTGGGGTCTGCCCTGCCATTTGCTCCACTCAGACACAAAGAAAATAAAAGGACCCCTAGGTCGGCACTTCCCTGTGTCCCCATTTTCACTGTTTAGAGGACAGGATTATTGGTGGGATGGGTCTCTAGGACTCCTCCAGCTGAAATACTTAACCAGGAGAGCACACTCCTCTCTAGGGGGCTTGTTCTAACTCACACGCTTCTCTCGAGTTTCTGATACCCGCTCAGGGCAGTGTGGCTCCTGACTCGTCCCAGTCGAGAATCCCCACGACCACAGGGAGCTGTCCTGACAGAGGGGAACGTGGCATCTCTCTCAGTGTGTGTTGGGAAGAAGGGGCATTGGAGGACCACTGTATACTCACCATTTTGGCGGTTTTAGTTGGTGAAGGAGGACCTTTAAAAAAATGAGCCAAATTTTAAAAACAGAGGAAGCATTTCCAGATCACAAATATGCCTAATGTTTATGATAAACTAGCTTCAACTTTTAGCAGGCTAGTAAATTCTATGTCCGACACCTCCTAGGTGCCAGGCCTTAGACATATATTATCTCCTTTCATTTTTAGGACAATCCTAAGGCATAAATGTTACTACCATTTTATAGATAAGGTAACCAAAGACTCAAATAGATTAACTTTATTTCCAGATACCGTAGAACCAAGGGGTAGCAAGGCAGAAAATTGACATCCACCCTGTCTGACACCACACCCCGGTCTCTGTTATATTTGTTGGAACTCTGGATGACTCCCCAGCACTCACAAAGAGCTTTTCACCTTACTCTGAGCACATTCTGCCATCTCATCCAGAGAAGAAACAAAAATAGTTCAAAGAAATAAGGAGAAAAAAAACAAAAAACGCTTCAATAAAGTTAAACTGCTCATTTGCCTCAAAAATGAACACTGAAAGCCAGAGAAATAAAAGAGTGAAGGGCCAGATTTTATTCTTTAAAACACTAGTCATTCATAGGTATGAAGAGAAGAAAAGCCCATTAAAATTCAAACTTGGTGATCAGTTCTTGGAACTGGATTTATAATGTCTGGGAGCAGTTCATGTCAGCTGATGACCTTGAACAATAAAAATTCTATTTCTCTCACATGAGCACTGTGGGGTTTAATTAACATTTATGGACAGATACTAAAGCTTCAGATAAAAGCTTTATGAGCACAGCTTTCATGATTACTTTTACAGTACAGATTAACACACCACCCCACATTTCGTTTATTCACAGAGACGCTAGCTCTTTCCAACATCTTTGGTACATTACAGAGGTCCAGATGAAGTGCCGGTGATGGAAAGAGTCAATTTCTACTGTTGTCATCAACAGAGAAAATGAAATTAGGAGGATATATTTCATTTGAACTAGCACAATGCTACTTCACAATGTGACTCTCTCAAATCATTAAAGCCATAAATCAGATTTAAAAAAGAATATAGAGGGAAAGAAATCCATAATGTATATGAATGAAACCATTAATAACTAAAGAAACTGCTGCAAAAGAGACTGCTTCTGGAAGCAGTCAGACAGAACCTGAAGGAAAATGCACACTAATTACCAGTTAAGTCTGCTGGGAAAAGACATGCCGACCTGTAACGAAGGACAATTAACAGATATAAATGCATGAACGGTGAAGAGTTTTCCTTGTTGTGCTTTTTACTCACCTCCTCTTAAGATAAGCAAGGGTACATCTGCACCTACTGGAAACTGCTTTAGCACCTCTACCACCTGGAGATGGGTTAAATTCTGCACATTTTGATGGTAAATTTCTTTAATTATATCCCCTTTCTGTAGGCCTGGACACCACTGACTATCCAAAATCATTTTCACCTTCTGTCCGGTTGGGCTGTCAGCAATTGCAAACCCAAAGCCTTTAGGGCCCTTAATTAGAGGGACAGTCACGAGTTCAGGCTGGGAGCTGCCTGACGATGCCACAGACGCCCTCTGCTCGCTCGGATTTGATGGTCCATTGAGACGGTCACTGGCCAAGGTGTGTCCCGGTTTTCCATTCTGGTCCAGAACCATGGGTCCTGACTTAAAATCCTGAGTGTTCATGCAAGTCTCTCCTTTGGTTAGTGACTGTCCGTTGATGAGGGGAGTAGCAGCAACTATGTCCCCGACAGGGTCGTCACTGTCGTCAGGGAGCGGGTAACCACGACATAAAGTGAGGTTTACATACTGATTGACAGGCACCAACTGAAACATCTGGACAACATCTGCATGGGTGTGACCCAGGACACAGCTGCCATTGATGTCTACAATCACGTCGCCTGGGAAAAGACAATCATGTTAAAAATAGTAAAACCACCAAGTAAATTAATGTTATTGTCGTGGGTGGCGGGGGGGGGGGAGAGACAAAAATAACTTAAATTCAGCATCTACATGTGAATTCTGGAAACCTCTTGCTGTTTGTTAGTGGCTGAAAAAATAGACTTCGGACAGACGGGTTCTTCTCCCTTCTGTGACTCCTCTCTAAAAAGACTATGTAAATCTATAAAATCTTAATTATCTTTGTAGCAAAGAATTATGACTCCAAGCTCAAGAGAATCAGATGAAAAATAACTGCAAGTTCGTAATATCGTTCTGAAGAGATCCCCTGAGTCATACCTACATGGCCATTCAAAGGCAGGTACTAAATAATAGGTATTTAGTACATAGAAGAAGAGCGAGTAACTCCACTACCTACTTGTACAAACAGGAAATCTTTACATACCACCTTGTTTCTGGATTTTAATAAGCCACTGATTCAATGTAATTAAAAATTCATAATGTAAGGCTAACCATTACAATAATGTTAAGTTATGAACATATTTTCTTTTTAACATCCTTCTTTTTGTAGAGCGTTTCAATTTGTTGTAATTCAGATTTCAAAAGGAGAAAAAAAGCAACAAAAAAGTTCAACACAAGCAAAGAACACGCTATTTGAGACACTGAAAAGTCAGCTACATTAATCTTGTAAAAGTTGCTTTTGTTTCCAATTTTCCATTATTATGACTACTTTGGTTGAAGAATTATTATCACTTGACGTTCATCAGTTGTGTGTCTTTTTTTAAAGCAGCTCTAACTTTTAAAATTTGCCCTCTGCTGTCTCATCCGTTTACTGCTTTTATTTGAATATAATTATTTAAAAGGTTATTGCCAAATAAAGGTGCTTTAATTTGTTGATTGCATGTAGGCTTAAAAAAATCCAACATGGTATTTAAAAACAAATGTTAGTCTGTAGAAATTTGTTTCATAATCTAGGAAGATAGAAAAATTAGACTAACTAGAAGCAAAGTTTTAACTTTTCCTCCCCTAGGTAAAGTTCCCAAAATTTTCATGGACATATGGTATTGCTATGCAAATTAGATAACAGATTTAGGCAAACCTGAATCTATATTATAAAACAGAAATTTATAGAGCTCTGTAAAAATAGTAATATTCATGTCTATAATTCTTATCACAGCTGCTTAATTTTACTAACAGCCAGTGAGATTAAGGAAACAAACAAACAAAATTTGGGAAAAAATTGTGGGATACAACAGTTTGTTTGGTACCACTATAAACACCACAAAGGATCATTTTTCAAAAGAGAGCGTGGCTAAATGTTAGATAGTTCCAAACAACTACACAATCAAAGAAAACCAAACAATCAAATAGTTTTCTGAGATGGTTCATAAATCTTTAGCTTAGTACAGCCAAAGAGTTATCTCAAAATTATACAAACTATTCAAAAATTAATAAATTTAATATATCTTTTCTCTAAGTTTCCACTTATTTGTAAAGATGGCCCTCCCTCAACACTCGTATGCACTTATTCAAAGGAGAAACTATTATAATATAGGAACCTCCTTCTCAGTTACACAACTTAGTTCTCTCTTTATATATATCTAAATTATACATAATATATACATATATACTTATATATGTGTGTGTACATATACAGAGGGTGCCAAAAAATGTATACACATTTTAAGAAAGGAAAAAACAGTTTGTTTGGTACCATTAAAATTGTAATACTCAATATATACCAATAACAAAAGATGAATACAAGTCACGTTGACTCCTGCAATTACAAGAGGTGCATCGGTGTAATTTTAATACAGTTTTTTCCTTTCTTAAAATGTGTACACATTTTTTTGGCACCGTGTGTGTGTGTGTGTGTGTGTGTGTGTGTGTGTGTGCACGTGTATCTCCTTCCAGTATAATTTTTATTATTATATCAGTACTTTTCAAGTAATTCTGAAAAACTGGTTACCTGGCGCAATTTTTCCGTCCTGAGCCGCAGGGCCATCTTTCAGCACATTTTTCACCTGTAGGAATTCATCAGGCCTATCTCCACCAATAATGGTAAAACCAAATCCCATTGTGCTTTTTTTCAACGATGCTCGAACCAGGATGCCTTTAAGCTGGGACGGATCTCGAGTAAAGTGGGATTTTTCCATAGCTGTGCCAAAATGAGAAATGGGTTTGAGAACGAAAAGAATTATTGTGAATGTGGCCCTCAAAGCCAACATTTAAGACAGCCTATATAACTTAAATATAACAGACCATAAAGAAGAAAAAATTAGAGACTCCAATGTTATGGAACAGTTACAATTTAAATTCATAAACTAAATCACTGAAGAAAAACTTAGCTAATGAGTCATCTCTCTTTTCTGGAGACTCTCCTATGTTATTTGAAAGGTAAAAGCACCAACTTGATCTCTTCCTCACTGCCTTGTTGGTACTTTCTTTCACCAGGGAGTCCCTTCTAAGAAGTCAAAAAGGGAGGGATAACCTTTCTTATTAAATTCTTGAAAGTCATGGACACTCATTGAGCTGTTCATTTCCTCTGAATAAGCATCTACTGAGCTCTATGTGGAAAACACTATACTACGAAGATGAAGACAGCTGTCAAACTTATGACAGAGGATACATGGAGAACTTTTGAGAACTCACAACTCAGCCTTTCTGCAGCCTTTAATTTATATCTGATGGAAGGGGAGAATCCCTAGTCTCAGTAAAATAGCTTCCTGTGTATTTCCTTTTCACTCATTTAGTGGATACTTTAGGAAGAAAAAACAAACTCCATTGAAAATTTTAGAGATTTTCTCAGACAATCCTAGAACTATAAAAGTGATCCACATTTGCAAATAACACCTCCCTTTACTTCCCCACAACCTCTTCCCTCCTTTCCCCAACTACGGCTGCCATTAGGGCACTTCTAAAAACCCTGAAAGGACCAAATGGTGCAGATTTACAATTCACAAAGCACTGTTTAAATTGACTTTTTGAAAGAGGATTTAAAATTTTATGCCAAATATTTTTTAACTGTTCTACTGAGATATAATTCACATAAGACAGAATCCAGCCATGTAAAGTGCACAAGTCAATGTTGTGCAACCATCACCACAATCTAATTTTAGAAAATTTTCTCCTTCCTCAAAAAGAAATCCCCAGTCCCATTAGCAGTCATGCCCCCTTTCTTCCCAGCCCACACTCACACCCAAGTCTTAGGCAACCTCTAACCTACCTCTGTCTATAGATTTGCCCAATCTGGACATTTCATATAAATGGAATCATATAATATGTGGTCCTTTGAATGGCTTCTTTCACTCAGCACAATGTTTTCGAGGTTCATCTGTTAGTACTTTCTTTGTATTTCCACATAATGTATGGATGTAGCACACATGTATGCACTTGTCAGTTGATGGACATTTGGGTTATTTCCACCTTTTGGATCTTATGAATAAGGTTGCTAGGGACATCCACGTCCACGCTTCTGCGTGGGCATATATCTTCTCTCCTCTTAGGTGCATACCAGGAGTGGGACTGCAGCAGTAACCATACACGTACTGTAACGATGTTTAACATTTTGAAGAACTGCCCGATTTTTGCAAAGTGGCTGCCTCATTTTCCATCCCCATCAGCTATGGATGAGGGTTCCCATTTCTCCACTTCCTTGCCAACACATGTTACTGTGTGCCTTTGGGGTTGTGGCCACTGGAGTTTAGTGGAATGGTAGCTCACTGTGGTTTTGATGCTCGTTTCCCTAATGACTTAAATGAACAAGGGTCACTTGTTTCATCCTTAGCCCGTACTCCACTGGTATCAAGCCCAGAGTTATTTGTGTGTATCTGCTGTTCTAATAGGTATGCATTCAAGCTTATTGTCGGTTAGAAAAGAGCAATCCTGGGGTGGCCCAGGCCGTGCACTATGTAAATATCTCCCTCAAGAGGCAGGGCCGCCCTGGAAATGCCAAGCACAGTAAATACCAATTTGTGAGGCTGTCAGCATGTGGCCAGTCAGCCTGCTCGTGCTGACGCCCCTTTGCATCCCTGAGCTCTCACGGAGTCTCGGACATTCAAACTAGCAACCTGTCTCTAAACAAACTACTTTTTAAAAAGTATTTAATTGGAATATTTAAAGCCCATTCAGTTATGTAAGTTGATTACGAGTGCCCACCAGTGTTGCCGACCAGACTGTAGATAAGATTGCTTGTTCAATGACAGTGTACTTAGACACCTCCTTGAGACCAGTATCTTTGGTGAAATGTACCTTCCTCATTTTTATGTCAAACGTGGATGTATTTCTGATCAGCTCTCCCATGCTCTAGTCCCCATGAATATTGGAATAAGACTGGCTTCTGAGGGCTAACCCAGAAAGTCAGCAGAGGAGGGATATGATCCAAGACGAGCAGACATTAAAGAGGCAGCAAATGTTCTGGTTAGCACCTAATTTTGTCAAGTATTCATAAAGCAGCCAATTCAGAATTGGTCAGAAGTAGGTCTTAGCAGAATTAAAAAGAGAAAAGTGAGAGCAGAAAGAGCACAAAGAAACTGTCTTTGAGTCTAACAATCCTGAGTTTTATAGCCAAGCTTTGTGATGTAGTTGAGTGATCTTAGAATGTTATTTAATGTTTTTAAGTCTCAGTTGCCTCATCTATAAAATGGAAAACTGTGCCCAATTCGTGGGACGGTTACGGGAATTAAACCAGACAATGCACGGAGAGCAGAGGAACCAGTGCCTGACTGAGCGCTCAATAAACACAGATAAACACTGATACACGAGCTAAGGAAGGTTCCCTGGCTCACAAATTTGAGTACTCGGTCCCTGTGGCAAGTATATCCTCGGGATGGATGCATCAGACAACTGTACCCGATGCCATCCAGGCATCTGAACAGAGAAAATAATATTAATAACCTTGCAGAGATGTTCTAAGACTTAAATGAGACGATGTATAGAAAGCATTCAATCCAGTACCTGACTCAGTATCTCAATAAATGTAGCCGTTATTCTTCAAGGACTAGCCTAACTTCCATCACTTCTAGGAAGCCTTTCTTGCCCTCCCACTGTCAGATTTTATTGCCCTCTCCTTCGTTTCAACACTACTGTTTATGTCTCTATTATTATACTGTACTAAAATTATGTGTCTATTTCCCTCCTTAAGTTGTGGGCTCCTGAAAGACAGATGCCGAGTCATTACTCTCCTTTTAATGCCCAGCTCATAGGAGAGTGCCTGGTTATTTAAATTAGTAAAACACATGGTCCCCTCAGGGAGCTTAGAGTTTAAGGGGGAGAAGGGCTTCCTTGATGTGCGCCATGGGAGATATGGGCACTCAGGAACTCGGAATTTAAAGTCAGTAAAACTCGGTTCAAATTCTGGCTGGACACTCATTATGATTCGAAGCAAAAGGTTTAATCTTTATCAAAGCCTCGGTTTCCTTATGTGTAAAATGGGGATTCATGTTTCTCTCCAATTGACACCCTCTGTCTACCCTCTTTCAAAACTATCAGCATGGCTGGCTATGCCGACTGTCTCCACTTCTTCACCTCTCATTCCCTCTTCAGTCTCCTGTAAGTTCATTTCACTCTCCACTTGCTCCTGCTAGAATGACAAATGGCTTCCATGTTGTCACATCCAAAGTACACTTTTCAATGTTCCCCTTTCTTGACTTTTCAGCAACATATGACACAAATATTCAACTTCTTGTTGAAGTTCATTTCTTCTCGCGGCTGCCTACCCCTCCAACCCTATCTCTTCTAACTACCCCACCAATACCCTACGCTCTAGCCTATCTGCCTTCTGGCCCTTGCACCACCATTTCATGTGTCTGTGGTTTTCTACAATCTGTTCCTGCCACCTGGTATGCCTTCTTGCTCCTCTGAAACTGCTGTCGAACTTTTCCGGTCACTTCAAGACCCAATTCAAATGCTTTGAAAGTTCCCCTGCCCCCTTGACTTTCTCTACGAAAGCCGAGAACTCCCTCCTTTATGCCACCACCACACCTTGTTTATCTCTATTAATAACAACGAAAGTTATCATTTACTGGCAACCATTTGCTAGATGCCATTGTAAGCACTTTCGATGTATTCATGTGCATACTCAGAACTACCTTAGGGGGTAAGTACTATTATTATTCCTATTTTATAGGTGAGGAAACAGAGGCACTGAGTTTAGGGAACTCATCCAGTTGCACATCTGGGATTCAAACTTGCTCCAACCCCTGCACATTTAACTACTGTACTAGGATGGCACCTGTCACCCTATATTGTAACCATTAGGAGTAAGACAGAGTCTACCTCTGAACACTTGAGGGCAAGAACTGTCTTATTCCTAATCTGGTTTGAACACCATGCACCTACCAAAGCACTGGGCTTATGGTAGGTGCTCAAGCATATTTGTTACACTAAAAATGTTTGCTAAATCAAATGCAAAACTGAAGGGAGAGGACTATGTTTCTGAAGAGCAGCTTTAAGAAAGAACTGCTTCTCTCATGGACAGCGGAGGTGGGGAGTCTACTCGATTACTACAATATGACCATATAGACCCCTGGTTATTAATGACAGATGGAGCAGAGGAGGAGATGGGGAGGGATGAATAGAATGAAGGAATTTCTGGGGAGATTTTTCAAAATACACATCGCTAGGCTCATCAAAATCTTAGGACCTATCTATTTAAAAACAACCCCCCAAATGATCCTGACATTACTAATACCCTACCATCCCATTTGAGACTGAATGATGTAAGGAAAAATATGGTGGATTTATTTAGTATTTGCTCATATCTGTTAATAAGGAACTTAATGGTTGCTGACATTAGACCTAAGCAATTAGATTGGGAGACACTCATATCGAATGAGAGATCTAATACCGGCCTGGCCTTAAACATTAGGAAACAATGCAATCTTCAAATCAAAACCTCAAACCCATAGCAAAGATATTCAACCTCTTCTCCCAACAATTTCATACTTTCTACATAAGCAGCATGAAAAAAATCTGTATTCTCAAAACGTTCTGATGTTTTATTAAGGGTAAGATTAGCCCTGTCATTACAGGGACAAAAATTAGACGTTCTCTATTAATTCCAAAGCCCCACCAATAAAAAGTTCAAACTCACTTTTATTAATTCAATATATAAATATCACAAGTTA
Organism: Rhinolophus sinicus; assembly: GCF_036562045.2. Classification (NCBI taxonomy): domain Eukaryota; kingdom Metazoa; phylum Chordata; class Mammalia; order Chiroptera; family Rhinolophidae; genus Rhinolophus; species Rhinolophus sinicus. The sequence goes on along the minus strand of NC_133763.1, from coordinate 44,703,323 downwards.
TTTATTCATTTATTTATTTTAAACAAGTTATTCTTAGAAGAAAAGATTGAGAGAAAACTTCTACCTGATTTTGAAGACCCAACATCAGCCTGTCCTAACTGCTTTTTCCTTTTGGCTTCCTCCACTGGATTTTCAAACTGGGTTTTCTGGTTCAGGTGACTGTAAAAAGTAGAAAAAGATGTATTTCAGTTTAAGACGAAAGAGTTACATTATCTTAAAATAGACTACCATACCATTCATTCCATCACCATAGCTTAAAGGACACATATGTATTCTAAGCAACGGAATACAAAGAGGCTGACAGGTCACAGTGGAAGGGCTTTGGGCAACTCAAGAAGAAGCCCACAGAAGTCAGAGCTGCTGAAGCATTCACTATAGCTTCTTCAGAGATGTACCCAATACAGCCAGTAAGTTCTAACAACGGTAGAAGCCCTCATAGTCAATGCAATCAGAACTGTTGGTCATCGATTAGTTAGTTTTTTAAAAGGCAGTTAATGATTGGAGGGATTTAAGTTTCTCTAAAATGAAGCAGCTGTAAAGCCACTTTTGAAGACATCTGAGTCCAGAAGCCTTCTAGAACTTTACTATTACTTTTCCAGCTGACTCGCCCACATCGATTTAGCAGCCACTAAGAAAGAGATTAGCTTTTTATCAACTCATATCACAGAATAACTCCTCACGTTTAAATTTCTTCGTAATTATTTAATAATGAAATGAATTCTGTAATTACAGCGTAAGTTTGACTGGTATTTCTGATTTGGGAACATTCACAATGACGCGTGGAAAGCACACACGTCTGTGGGGAAAAGCGGAATAGCAGGGGGAGACGACCAGGGTAAGCGATTAGCCAATAGCAGTTGACGTACTATGGGCAACAGTGAGTTTCACAGAGGGAACAGAGCATTGGTTATTCTGGCAAGTCAGTTACCTGGAAGTTGACTAGCTGTACAAGAATGCAACTATTGTACAAATGGTGTTTAAGACCACAACTAGGCCTAATATAGAAGCAATGGGAATTATATTCTAACACTTCCGTGGCACAAATATATTGCAGCCAAATGATATGCATTTTTCCAGTAGAATCCATTTCACCAAGAAGTGACATTAGTGAATACAAACAATTAAATATGAAGCCAATAGAATCTCAGATTATGATTGTCTTTAGAGGGGCTGAGTATTACAAAATCTTCACAGAAGCAGTCATAGAACTTGGGTAATTACTCTGCCATTTGTTGAACATTAATGGTGGCGGTGGAAGAGGCGGCAGGGACAAAACACACCCCTCACAGCAGGTATGCCAAGTTTCTCTAGGCTTCTGGTATTAGTAACCCTGTGACAGATGCAGTACTTATATTCAGAGCTCCAAATATGGCAAGTTCTGCTTGACATTGTTTGGGTTCTGATGTCACTAAAACTCAAGCATGCTTCTGCTTCTTACTACAAGGGGACACCTGATCCATTGAGTTAACTGTTTAACGCTCTGTGACAATGAAGGCCTTTGGTGTTAACTTTCTACTATTTACAAAAATTATTTAGTAGGTATTGACGTTTTACATAGTCTTTAAAACAACAACAACTAGAAACTGACACTTAAAAAAAGAATAAACCTGCTTAGAAAGAACCTTGGTTCACTTAAACGGCATCAGCTACAATGACTCACTTTGCCACCCAGGCATTAGAACATAAAAAGTAGTGATTTGTATTTATACTCTTTGTAATGTGGGGGAGAAGAGAATAGAAGTATGCAAATGAGCAATCCGTTTCCTGAAATTCTTTTGACAAACGAATGTAAGATTTTAGTAAAGGGAGTAATTGTATCTGTCACCATAGACTACCTAGATTAAAATGCCACCCTCCCTCCCCAAAAAAGGGATTACATTCCTCTTTTCATTTAGTGATTATATCCATAATATTATTAAGGTGTAACAGATTTTGTTTTCCATATGACTAGCTATATAGGAAGTAAGGGAGGCGATTATAGGTTACCAGAAAAATTAAACAAAGGTAGCAAACAAGGATTAAATATATAATACATAACTTGGACTCTTTGAAACTTTGTGTATAATAGGTGGATTTTAAAAATTCATCTCAGCAAACAAAACCATTCTTCTTTCATGAAGAATGTGCAATATTAAAGCAGATGTATATTTTGCCTTTGTCCCCTAAGTGCTTAAGACATTTAACGTAATACAATAAGACAACATTCCTAAATATACAAGCGTTCTTATGGAAGGCTTGCCCTTACATTTTGGGAACAATTTTGTTTTCAAAAATGAAAGAATCCACGTCAGAGGCCTCTGAAATAAATACTTAACAAAGAGAAACTGCCATTGCTGTTGGTGTCACTACCCCAAGGTTCCTGCCAAAAGCAATCACCACGCCATCTGGTTTGACAAAACTTAGGGAGCCAAAGAGTAGCCATTCCAGTAACAGCTTTTTATCTCCATCAGTAAACTCACTGCAGATTACTGTGGTTGAGATTCAAAACCTAACTAATCTGGGAATCCAGCCACATTCCACAGCTCAGCTGACTCCATACTAATGAGCATCTTGGGTACAGCCTGCTTGTTCTTCATCTAACAAATGACCGTCCTGTAAACTGAGCGTGTTCTGGGGATGATCATACAGAATCCTGTCGCTGTCGTGGCTTCGAAGGCAGGCACTATGTCACACACCTCCATGACAACTGGGGGTGGGGTCACTTCAGGAATTGCCCGGAAGTTGCTTCCATATGATAGCCTTGCTGAATGAGAACCAGATCATTTAGGCCAAGATTTTATAACAGGCAAATGACTTTCACCTTTTGACTGTGTATTCAAATTCACATGGAATGGACAACAAGAGAATGAGAATCATTATCTCAGAAATGTTCAGCAGTGTCCACGGCACACAGTAGCTGATCAAAGCCCAATTTAAACAGACTAAACTACGGGGGGTGGGGGGCGGGGGTGGGGGAATCTCACACAACCTTTTCAGTTGGCCTTCAAATATTCCTTTGACTTGAAAAAAATGGTTGTTCCTTTCTTTTAAGTAAATAGGTTTTAGAAAAAAAAGAAGCAAAGAGTATACTTTTCCCATCACAGTATCAGCAAGATATTAAACAGCACAGTGGAAATAAAATTAGCATAGCCTTTCAAAGGAACCAAAATAATGGCACTGTGAAGTTATACACCTAAGTGTCAAACTAGCTGAGTTGTTTTCTTAGGGTTCAAGTTAGATTTTAAGAAATCATTCCAAAAATCTCTCTAAACACAGTGACTTAAGGAACAACCTACACTTTAGAATAAAGACTAGGGTAACAACAGGTGTCAGAGATACTTACTTTAGGAATAAATAACAGGAAGTGGCATGTTTATGCCGAGTGACGAAAAATTAATAAACAATCATAAAACTAGAAGACTCTCATGGTTGCTAATTATCATTTTGCCTTCACTAGCTAGGCAGTAGGTTCAGACTCCTAGTTTCCAGGTAAATAGTAACATTTCTGATGCAATTATTTGCCTGGTACTAGATGCCAGAGGTCAAAATTCTACCTATAGCATTTGAAAAGAAAGCAACCCCAACGGTCAAAACAATGTAGCAATAAGACAAATGAAGACAAGGGAATGAAAAATTAGATGTTGATATTATCCTAATTTCTCTGGCTAACATAGGCAGGTGTTTGATGCTCTAGGCAACATATATTTATGTTTAAATTTAGCCATAACAGCTGTGTAAGAAGCAACTTTCACTCTCCCTCCAAATTACTATGTTTTCGTTGATTAACTCCTTAAAAGAGAGAACACTTTTAATCATATACATCAAAACTCTGGATCATATGGTACACTGTCCCTAAACTTCTTTCATTGCTTTCAGAACCACATAGCTGCAGTGTTGGAAGTGACCTTACTAATTTGTGTAGTCCACTGCCCTCATTTCACAGTTTTCCGTCTAGTACTTCTCTCTTTAGAGGCTGGAGTAGCAATGCTAACATCTCCAGCTATTAATCACCTGGGCAACTTCCCTCTAGCTCTCTATATTTACTTCAAAGGCAACTTCCAGGAAGCCTGGAGTCATGAAGTAAATGCTCAGGCCCCTAACTTCTCATTCCCCTCGTGAAAAAACTTGAAAGCTGGGTTGCACAAGCATAAAGAGCCGTATTCGGTATTCCCTAGTGCTGTATAGCGAAAGAAAAACATTGGGGAGACTATTCACTGAGGTAACAGACTTACTCAACATAGTATGTCCCATACTGAGGGTCCTCTATTTTCTCCCAGCCATAAGGAAGTTCTGTAAAAAAAAAAGGAAAAGAATTGAGTGAAAGGACAGATTCAAAACCAACAGAAAAGAATTCGCCAATGAGTGAGTTTAAATGTTTTATTTCATTTGGTTAATATTTGGGAAGACAAATCGAAAGCTGAGGGCTCACTTTCAAAGAACAAACACAGTTGGAGTCTGAGTGGCTTCTTCAAGAGCCAGTGAGTGTCTCAGCAAGTAATGAGAAGCTCAGAACAAAAGACCACATTAAACTCAAAGGTGTTTATCTGAATCACAAGCTGTAAAAATGCTAATTATTTAAAAAAAATCATCTGGCATAGAACAGTCACCCCTATCCTTAGGGGATAGGGACTCCCAGTGCATGCCTGAAACCATGGATAGTACCAAACCCTATTTATACCGCGTTTTTTTCCTTTATGGCTGCTGTTTTGCACATCTGAATTGCCAGAATCACTACTCTTGCACTTTGGAGTATTAAGTAAAATAAGGGTCGGCTGAACACAAACACTATGATACCGATACAACTGATCTGATAACCTAGATGTCTACAAAGTGACTAATGGGCCAGTAGCATATACAAGGTGTGATCAATAAACACAGTGAATGTTTAAATTTTTAAAAATTTATTACAGTAACAGATGCATTGCCGTTAATCCCCCTCAAAATACTCCCCCTCGCTTCGAACACATTTATCCCACCATTCTTGCCACTTTCTGAAGCAGTTCTGGAAGTCCTCTTTCGTGAGTATCTTTAGTTGCGCTGTCGTGGCTGCCTCGATGTCCTGAATCATTTTGACTTTGGGGAAGAGCCAGAAGTCTCATGGTGCCAGACCCGGTGAATAACGGGAATGAGGATACACTGTCATGTTTTTATTTCACAGAAATTGCCATATACCAGAAGTGCTGTGTGACATGGAGTATTGTCATGATGGAGGATGATTTACAGCACACTTTAAAACACACCTTCTCTCAACCGTAGCTCACACCCGACTGACTGCACCAAACAAGTTGAAACTTGTCCCACAGTTACTAAGGTTCAATGCGTCGCTTCCCGTATTGAAGATCCTCGCGTTTCCATTACAGTAATTACAAATAATGGGACTTGGCAGCAGCATTCATGGAATTTTTTTTTTTAATTACAACTCATACAGCGTGGGTAAACGACAAACAGATGATTCACATCCGAGGCAGGACGGAGCGGGACGACGAGAGATTTCATCACACCACTCGGCAGGATGCACAATTTAAAACTTATGAATTGTTTATTTCTGGGATTTTCCATTTAATATGTTTGGACCATGGCTGCTCACAGGTAACCGAAACCATGGAAAGTGAAACCGTGGATAAGAGAGGGAGCTACTGTATTTCTTTTTAAAAGCTTGATAATGCTGACGTGAGACACACTTACCCTGCAGTACAATAGAAGAAGTGGCTGGTTGTTAAAATTTTCACCATTATACACAAGACTTGTCAATTATTTCTGTCATATTCTGACCCACTTTTCCCCAAAGGAAAGTCTAGCCTTGGATTTTTGCCATTTAAAGTGGGTAACCCAGATTTGCTTGAAACCGAAGAAAATACCTACTTTCCCTTGCATTAACTTGATCTGAGTACCTCAAGGGAAATTTACTTAATTACCACAGGGCCTTGGGTTGAATCCATATTTGTATATAGTAACAAAGAATAGCTTACTTGGATTATTATATATTGTTTATTGCAAGTAACTGACCAATAGCATATAACCTGAAAAACTGAAGGTTTATCCAACGTAAACTGTTCCTTTCAACATAAACTGACCCTATTAAGAAAGAATCCTCTCTTCTCTCCCACTCTGTTTTCCAAGGTAAGACTTCTGAAGATTCATTTGATTAGTCAGACACGGATTCACTTGGCAGGAATGTCTCTAACAAGTGGTTTCAGTGCTGTCAATTACATATAGGAGCCTCGCAAGAAGGAATATTTTAAAAACCCACAGTTGTACACTACGCGGAAACATGTACACATGTGTGCACACACACAAAGGATGTCTACCAGAAGGTAAATAGGCTTAGGGTATATTTATTAACTTTATATCATTTAGCTGCAGTTATGGTGTATCAACTTTTTAAGTAAAAATTCCAATATAATGAACCTAACAAATTATATAAATTCTTATGTTCTAATAAAAATTATTGCTCCACATTCGGAATAAAAGAATAGATGACTAGGCTCTTGATGAAAAGCTCTGAATCACCACTACCCCTTTCCTCCAGCATATTTTTCTGCCTGTGGATATATTATTGATTGGTGGTTTTGAAGCTTGGTGGGTTTGTGTGGTTTTCCTTTGAAGGACCTGGTTGAAATGTCTGAGGTGGAAAGATGAGAACAGTTGAAAAGCAACTACGGGGCGAAAACAGAATAAAACAACTGAGAAGAACCAAGATACACGTCAATTCACTTTGATCCCCCACAGTCACGAAGCAAACAATTGCCAATTAAGTAGGCACAACGTATTATGACCAAGCACCTGTTACATGGGTGCGAGTACCTGTTGGATTATACCTGTAAAAAATGTTCTATAATGATATTACCAAAGCATTAGCAGTAAGGATCTTCCACAAAAGAGATTTTTTTCCCCTGTAATGGAAATTTCCTTGAACTAGCATGGGAAATGTTGGTGAGGCATGGGATGAATTCTGTAACTGCACTTGAATTTACATTTTGTCTTTAGAAAAGTTTGGAGAATCGAAGGAACTATAAAGATAGTTGAAAAATTCTATTTGCTATCTGAAAAATTCACTGAAGAGGATATATTAATACTTAATAAGGATAAAAGCTCAACATAAATATATTTCACGGTTAACCTGGAAATCAATTCAGCATTTCAGTTGGCACTTAAAGCAATTAGCAGCCAACAGATAAAGTGAGGCCCTTTCTTCAGGAGAGTAAACAAATTGGTAATTTACCTTGTGGATTACTTTAAGTAATCACTTTAAACATTGACCAGTGATACCTTAGCTAGTTTTTCCCTGGGCCGATTAACACAGGTAAAGAAGTGGTTGTTATTTGTCCATTTAAATGAAGGTAATAAAAGCAAGACTAACATACCTAGCAATCTTATACACTACCCAGTGGTTCAATTCATTCACTTTTACTCCCTTTTCCCCCCTCCCTTCCTCCTCTACCCCCTCTCTCCTTCTTCCTTATGCAAAAATAAAAATTAGAAACAAGACACAGATCTCGACCTCAAGGAGTTCATAGTCTGAACAGGAAGAAGAGAGAAGAGATAAAAGACATTGTGAAGATAAACACAAGCTTTTGGGGGAGGGCAGCACTGAGGAATGACCCCCATCGCCTGGTCAGAGTAGCTATGAGGAGAGCCTTCTAGAAAAGGCCAATGTTTGAGCAGTCTTGAAGGATGAGCTGGGGCTGGAGAGAGGGCGGATCCAGACAGACCAAAGGGCACTGAGATGTGAAGAACGCCTGGAGTCGTCAGTAATTACAAATAACGTGACAGGGTTGAAGTGAAGGTTGTATGCAGGGTGCTTGTCTTACAAACAAGCACCGAATCACCTTTCTGGAGTGCCGTGTGAAGAGGTCTGATCTTTATTTTGATGATGATGGAACTGATTAAGCCGGGCTACGACATGATTACATTGAAGTTTGAGAAAGGTCATGGGCAACAGTAATAGAAGATGAGACAGATGGAGTGGAGTGCGAATAAAAGGCCGGCAAGTAAGGAAAGCATTAATGGCCTAGATAAGAAATTAGGAAGGCTGGGCTAAGGCAGTGGTAATGCGACTGCAAAGAAAGAATGGCGTATAGAGATAAGAAGGAAGTCAAAGTAATTAGACTCAATGACTAAGCGAAGACTGAGGGAGGAAAAGAGGGGAGGAGGCCAAGGTCATCCTAGGTTAATGGCTCTGCTGGCATGAAAATGATACAAATAAAAAAGTTCATCAAATATGTATTAAATACCTGCAATGAACATAGCTATGGGAATAGGAAGAAGGTGTTAATTTGCATTTAAAGGCATTTAGGAAATAGATAATATGCAAGAAATGCCTAGTCTAGTGCCTACCATGTTTCCCCGAAAATAAGACCTAGCTGGACAATCAGTTCCAACGCGTCTTTTGGAGCAAAATTTACCATAAGACCCGGTCTTATTTTACTATAATATAAGACCTGGTCTTACATAATACAAGACTGGGTATAATATAATATAATATAATATAATATAATATAATATAATATAATATAATATAATAAAATAATATAATATACCTGGTCTTATATAAAACCGGGTCTTATATTAATTTTTGCTCCAAAAGACGCATTAGAGCTGATTGTCCGGCTATATCTTATTTTCGGGGAAACATAGTATCACCATTAGACACTCAAGAGATGATAGGTGTTTTAAAGTCACGACTGACAGAACTTGGTTTAACTGCAATGAAGAGGATAGAAAAAGTTGAGGATGGTAACTAGTTTTTAGCTCAAGGAACTGGGAGTAGGGGATGTCATTTGCTGAGGGCGGAACGGAAGATACGCAGATTTAGCTCAGTTGGGGAAGGGTTACATTTGAGGGGCCCGTGCAACATCCTGGTGGCGATATCTAACAATCTCTCAGAAAGATGAATCTGGTCCTCAGAAGAGAAAATGCAGGAAGGTAAGGATTGGAGAGACACTGCAGTTAAAACCATGCACTAGACAGGGTTACCTAGACGAATTGTGACTAGGAAAAGGTGGAGAAGAGGACAGGAGAGTTAATAATTTAAGGAGAAGGTGCAAAAAGTATGAAGTTAAGGGGAATGAATGGTTTCAAAAGACAGAATAGGAGGGAGAGCATGATCAACACTAATAAGGGCCTTGTAAAGCCATCAGGAGTCAAGATAAGAGCTGAAAACAGTCCACCAAATTTGGCAATCAGGCCGTTATTGGTAGGTAACCTTAAGAAAAGCAGTTTCACTGAGAAGATAGAGGGCAAGTCAGCATGTTGCAGTACTGAATAAAACAAGAGGTGTCGTTCTTAAGCAGTTATTGTTATTTTTTTGAAACTTGGCTGTGAAAAAAATAGTATGAGAACTATGGGGAGGAGTCAGGTCAAGAGAAAGTGTGTTTATTTTTGAAACAGGAAAGACCTAACCATATTTTTTCTGTTAGAAGCTAAAGCATTCCTCCCAGAAAGTTGATTCAAAAGGCAGAACCATTTCTGGCATATCAAATAGCTGGTTGGTTCTACAGCCATGAATTTATCTTTCTTTCTTCTATACAAAATAGGATTTTATTTGTTGGAATATATGAATTCCCATTGTTTTTTTCATTGTGGAACTCTAATTCAGTCGACGATTTTCTTGTATTATTCTCTAAGCTCCAAACTGTCATCAACATTCACTTCATTTTAGTAAAAATGCCGTTAGTAAAAATTTAATTTCTTTAATTAGAAAAGGGGTGAGTTGAGAATAAAATGGATTCCTAATGTATAGTTAAGATAACTATTCAACCAAAACACTATTTTATTTGAATGAAAGATAAATAAGTCCATCGATTACACCACCAGCTACATCAGTATAAAGACACAGCTGGGTTCTGAACATCAGAAGACTGAGGAAGATAGGCTAAGTTTTAGAAACTGTAAGGTTTTTCTAGAAGATCTTAAATGTTTGGCAGAATGCAAAGAATATCTTAACTGAAAACTTTCCTTAAAATATTATCCCCGTTTGAGCACTTACTCATGCAAAGCACTGTGGGGAATACCAGCGTAAGTCACATACAGTGTAGTATGGAGTTACCTATTGGAGGGCTATTTGCTCCTGTTCGGGGAGGAAACAAAGTACACTGCAAAAGGGGTAAAGGTTGGCTGCGCATAAAAGGCTCGATCAAGGTTCCACATTGTGGGTTCCCCACCACAGGTCAGTACTGGTGATATGAGAAAGGCATGCCCAGTGTGGGGACAGGAGAGCAGCCCTTCTCTTAAAAGGTTTAAACACGCCTAGAAGAATACATGCAATTTTGCTTGCTCTATCTTCAGAAAGCTATAATAGGATGACTGTATAATGTACTGTCCACTTTTGAGAGAAAAGATGGCACTATTAATAATTATTCTGGGACAACAGGAATAAGCTGGATTACCGTGTTGCCCCGAAAATAAGACCTAGACGGACAATCAGCTCTAATGTGCAAGGGATGGTGGGCAGTGCCCTCTGCAACTAAGATTGAACACAGCACCTTGAGCTGAGCTGCCTGCCAGATGGCTCAGTTGGTTGGAGCGCGTCCTCTCAATCACAAGGTTACTGGTTCGAGTCCCGCAAGGCATGGTGGGCAGCGCCCCCTGCAACTAGCAATGACAACTGGACCTGGAGCTGAGCTGCGCCCTCCACAACTAAGACTGAAAGGACAACAACTTGACTTGGAAAAAAAGTCCTGGAAGTACACACTGTTCCCCAATAAAGTCCTGTTCCCCTTCCCCAATAAAATCTTTAAAAAAAACCCAAAAACTGTTGCTCTAAAACTGTGTTATAGAGTACAGGTATCTAGTTACAATGCAGTATAGTTAGTGCTACAATAAATATATGTCATATGGTTCTACTGAGCACAGAGGAGAGAATACTTAATTTTGACCCAGAAGAGAATGACAGAGGAGGCAACAAAGAAATTACACTTCAGATTTGAGCTCAGAAGGAACAAGGGAACAAGACTGGTTCCCAGAAGATAAATGAGCATGCAGCAAAGGCAAAGACAAAAATGTTATATTTATGACATGAAAACAATTTGAAAAAGAAATACAGACTATGGTTCAATTACAAAAAATTGTCAATACTTCACCAAGGAGTCTAGACTTTATTCGGCTGACAGCAGGAAGCCATTATAAATATCTGAGCAAGAAAGAGGTATGAAGGCAGTTATATTTTGGAAAGATTAACAAGCAATGTAGCAAAAGTGTTTTGATCATACAGCCTTTTCAGTAAAAAAGCTGAACATGTACTTCTAAGATATATTTATTCACACATATATATGGACTACTCTACTACTATGTACTTAATAAAGCACACACAAAATACAAATTTATAAAGGAAATGAAGACAAAAAAACAATTATTACTATTTTACCTCAGTGTGGTTTAAAAAAGTCACATAAAAACTGTCAGCTCTGCCATTCTCTTCCGGTTAGCTTGGGCTTGCGTAATTGTATGGATGTCACTGAGGAATGTGCTGTTAGTTCTTTTTCTATTTCCTCATTTGTTTACTATCCTCAGTTTCTACCATATGGGAGCATGAGTGACCCTAGATCTAGAGATCAGTGACAGATTGACGATTTGATATTGAGACAGCCAGCTGAGATTTTTATGTGTTTTAAACTTCCTCTACCTTTAAAAAAAACTTTTCTTATAATACAGAACTACTGTCTAATTGACAGAAACTGTGTTTCTTTAGTCAAAAATTTATGGATACAATATTAGATAATATGATAACTTACTAGGCACTGTGCCAAGTACTTTCATAGGCACATTTGTTTCTTACAACGAATCGGTACTCTTTGCAGAAATATTTTTAAGCCACATTTTAATTTTGTGTGGATGAAAATCTATGTAACATAGTCTTTAAATCCACTTAACTGGGCACAAGTAACTGCAAAACCTCATAGTGCCTTCGATAAGGGTGAGGGTGCCATGTCCATTCTTCCCTCAAGACGCTCTTGGATAGTGCGTGTCTGACATACAGAACGAGTAAGAATGTCACTGCCAATGTGTATATAAAATAGTAGAGAAGCTTAACTTCCTTTTTTTTCCCAGTGGAAACATTATGAAAAATAAGTTCTAGCACTTTCTTCCTGTACACCAATAGACAGTTTGAGTGCCAACATTTTGGAGACCACTGATATCAGGGATATATTGGAGCAGTAACTGTAGGAAAAAAGTCTAAGAATAATCCAAGTGTGTGATGATTAGAGAAATAGAGAGAAGGATAGGTGGACAGGTAGCTATATGAAAAAGCAAATACATATAGCAAAATATTCCTTGTCATATCTCAGTGGTGGGCATATATGTATTGCCTGGAAAATTCTATCAGTTTGCCTATATGTTGGAAATTTTTCATAGCAATATATTGGCAAAGTATAGAGAAAAGAAAGAGTAACAGGGACTGGAAACTATACAGGTAATACAGCAAGAGGAGAGGAAGAAGCAAACAGGACTGCAAGGATTTGGGCCCAGATGATTATAAGGATGGAATCAATGACGGAAAGAGGGATGGGTAACTTCAGGAGAAAAATGTTACATCTAGTGTTAAATATGCTTATTTGAATGCTGAGTAGGACCATAAAAAGCAAGTCAGTAGGAAATACAGAAATAAAATTTAGACCAGAGGACAGCACTAGATATTTAGATAAGAGACCCGATTACAGTAAATTGATAGTTAAATCTATGAAAATAAAGACACTCTACAAGGGAAAACAGCAAACAGCAGAGAATTGAGTTGAAACAATTAGTGGCCAGGAAAAAGACTGGATACCAGCAATCTTAGCCTGGGAAGACTAATACCACATTCACAATTGAAAAAGTCAAATCCTATAGTATTATACATTCTAGTTTACAAGGGTTGGTTTCACAATAAAGAACTTACTGTTGAAAGCCTGACAGACAAGGGAAGTACATTATAAAAATGATTTTAAAAATTATTTCTTGAGGTATAATTTACAGACCATAAAATGCACAGATCTTAAGTGCACCTCCAAAAAATCAACGTTAAGTGCTTGTTCAATTATAAAACATGAGTTTTGGCAATCGTATGTGTCTGCGTAACTGCTAGCCCAAAAAGGAGAATATAACCATCATTCCAGAGAATTATTTCAATTCACCCCACTTCCCTCCTCAGCCCTCATTTTCTGACTTCTGTCAACATTGATGAGGTTATCTGTGCTCAAACTTCAAATAGTGGATAATTGAGTACCTATTCTTTTGTGTCTGACTTCTTTTATTCAACAATGTTTTGGAGATTCACCCATGTTGTTGAATGTTATCAACAGTTCTTTCCTTTTATTGAGGAGCACTATTTCATTGCACGAATATACCACAAATTGTTTATCCATTTTCCTGTGGATGAATGTCTGGGCTATTTCTAGGTTTGAGCTATTATGAATAAGGCTGTCATGATCATTCAGGTAAACTCTTTTGGGGAACATATGTTTTCATCTCTCTTGAGACAAGACCTCATAGGAAACTGCCAAAAGTTCTCAAAAGTGTTCACATAATTTTACATCCCCACCAACAAGTAAAATGTCCAGTTGCTCTCCAATGTCACCAGTCGTTGGTCTTGTCAGTGTATTTGTCTTAAGCCACTACAAGGAGTGTACATGGCATCTCACTGTAGTGATGTCTCACGATAAGTACCTTGTCACGCTCTTGTTGGCTATTCTTTTATCTTCTCTTGGGAACTGTCTATTCGAGTTTTTAGTCCATCTAAGAAAACCACTTTATTGAGGCATGATTTAAATATCATAAAATGTATCTGTTTTCAGTGTGCAATTCAAAAATTTTAATTTACTGAGTTATGCAACCAACATCCAATCCAGTTTTAAAACATTTCCATCACCCCAATAAGATCCCTCATGCCGTTTACTGTTCATCTCTTTCCCATCCTCAGCACCAAGCAACCACTAACCTACCTTGTGATTTGTCTATTCTGGACATTTCATATAAATGGAATTGTGCAATAGCTGGTCTTGTGTGTCTAGTTTCTTTCACTCAGTGTAAGGTTTTTGAGGCTCGTTTATGTTGTGGCAGGTATAGTATTTCACTTCTTTTTATTGACGAATAGTATTCCATTGTATGCTTAAACCACATTTTATTTATCTTTTCATTAGTTGACGGGCATTTGGCTTGTTTCCACTTTTTAGCTATTATGAATGGTGCTCCTATGAATATTTACATGCAAGTCTTGTGTAGACATATGTTTTCATTCCTCTTGGGTAAATAGCTAGGAGTGGAACTGCTAGGTGATAGGGCAAATTTATATTTAACCTTTCAAGAAACTGTCAGACTGTTTCCAAAGCAGGTGTGCCGTTTTACATTCTGCACAGCAATGTACAAGGGTGACCGTTTCTCCCGTCTTTGCTAGTCCCAGAGTCATGAAGATACTCCAAGTTTTCTTCTAAAAGCTTTAGGCTTCTACCTTTTATGATTAGGTCTTTGATACATCTGAAATTAAGTTTTGGGTATGGAGTGAGAAATAGCTGATGTTCATTTTTCCTTACGAACAGCCCGTTGTTTCAGCACCATTTCTTAAAGAGATCTTTCTCCCCTCATTGAGTTGACTTGGCACCTTGGCTGCAAATTAAGTAATCACATATGTGTGCATCTATTTCTATTAGGTTGGTGCAAAAGTAATTGTGGTTTAAAAGGTTAAAAACAATTGCAGAAACGGCAATTACTTTCGCACCAACCTAATAGAGTCTCATACTATTCCATCGATCTATTTGTTCATCCTTATGCCAAAACCACACTGTCTTGATTACTGTCGCTTTATCGTAAGTCTTCAAATATGGCAGCCTAGGTCCTTCACCTTTGTCCTTTTTTACGATTGTTTGGCTAACTAGAGCCTTTGTATTTACATATTAACGTTAGAATCAGCTTGTCAATTTCTTCAAAACCGACTTTTAGGATTTTGATTGGGACTGCACGTTATCTGAATGTCGATTTAGAGAGCATGGACATCATGAGCAATGCTGTGCCACCCAATCTATAAACATAGTACACCTCTTCAATTGCTTCGGGTCTTCATCAATTTCTTTCATGATGCTTTGTGGTTTTCAGTATCTAGGACCCGCACATCTTTCAGTAGGTTTGCGCCATGGTATCCAATTTTTAAAAACTATCCTCGCAAATAGAATTTCAAACAATTCCATTTTCCAATTGTTTTTACTAAAAAAATCCTCAATATTGCAATCATGCTGAACAAAATACGTGCAAATGCTATTTATTTATTTATTTTACTAAAATATAGATTGGAGTTCAACCCACAGGAGGACTAACTGAACTTCATTCTAAGCCACTTATTTTTTTAACCAAGGTAAATAATTTCTGATGAGTGATACCAAATGAATGCAAATTTTTTTCACCTGCACCCTAGATTCAAGAAAGCATAGCAAACAATTTTGGTTGGGGTAAATTCTATACTTATTTGTAAGGCTATATACCATTAAACAGAATCTATAATATATCAGACACATAAACATTATTATCTACTGATTCTTAGAGAATTTTTCTAAGTAGTAAAAATTGTGTGGGGGTGAGGGGGTTTATTAAAGACTTTCACTGAGTTTCTAATGCTGCTCTAAATGGCTAAGGATTAGCAATAGATACTAGTATATCTATCCTAGTGCTATTAAATATATTTTTGAAGGCTCACCAGGTATGATGGGCTATCCATGGTTGAGAATGCACCAAATTTAAAATATTTATTTGCAATTTTTAAAGCTTGTCTTTAAAACTTAAAAATGTAAAGGGGGAGGAGGCAAATGTATATTTGTTAATATTTTTTTAGAAAGGGATTTAATTGCATAGTCCTCAAAAATAGAAATACAGTCTCTCATAAAATTAGATGCAATGAGATAATTACCAGAACCAATTGATGAGGGTATCTACCCACCGCTTATGTGCTTATGCACATTATAGTATGTTCAGGATTTTGGAAAACTCATTATCTAAGTGGGAAGAGGAAGGGATGAAGTAAGGATGGTAAAAAAGGTTTCTGAATCTACCTCCATCTTCACAGTCTTCAGGGGGTTTGGCTTTCTTACAAAGACGAGGATCCAGCCAGGTGGTTGTTTTGGTATTGTGGCTGCAGAATAAAGACTCCAATTAGAAACAGTAAAATAAAGAGGGAGATAAATATTTCAAAAGCAAAGATTAAAAGTGACTAAAAGGTATATGATGTTCGCATATTTATCTCCTGCAGGCTTCGTCTGCTTACCTCTGATTCAATAATCCTACTGTTCTCAGTCTGTTACTTCAAAACTACCACAAAGGGAAGGTAATGCTAGAGGCACTAATTTGAGAACGAAGACTCTGAAGAAGGCGTAAGATGCCAAGTATTGAATAACACTTATTTAAGTAGTTAAAATGTTTCAAAGGATGAGCACACAGCCCCGTACTGTGCGTTATCTGGCAGAAAACGCTGCATTGAAAACCTTGCTGGTTGGCTGACTGAATTCCTTCCTCCTTCCCTTCAAAAACCACTGTATTTCTTGAGTCCCTGTGGTGTGTGGACACTGTACTGGGGGCTGGGCATACAGAGATGAATAAACAATCAGATGGAGACTCTGGACTCACAGGGGTTCTTTAAAATAAAATAATGTAGAGTTAACTAAAAAGTTATGAAGGGTTTCTGCAACATTCAAGTAAAAATATTGGGCATAATTAAACTCAACGCTATGAAACTAAGTTTTTGTCGGTATGGACCACATATTTAATAGAAAAAAAAGGGCAGAACAAAAAGATACCCCCACACCCCTTTTTATGAAGTAGGCCACAGATGCTTTCAAAGAGCAGTGTCTGTTTCATTTCATTAGAGGTCACAATCAATTTCAGACCAGGTCACCACGCAGTAGATACCATTGCTGCAACAAAACTATCACACTGCTGGGTAGACAGTGTTATAGTTTAAGTATCTGAAATAAGAGGATAGTAAAGAAAGGAAAACTCATGGAAGCAACAAAATGTAAACTGAAGTTATTATCAAAGTGGTGTGAGAGTAACAATGTGAACAAATTGTCTTTTCTTGGTGTCTTGAATATGAGATTAACTCACTAATCTCTACATTGACCACTGTTAGGAAATGAAGTCTATATGGTTTCAGGGAATTAATCCTATCTTCTATACCTTTATTAATTCCTGAGCTACTGCCAGAGCGAGCTATGCAGCCCCTTCTCACACACTGCCAGGTATGATGCTAGTTAAACTATGGCAGAAACACTCTCTGCATGCTGAACAATGGATAATCCAAGTAGGAGAAATTGAGATTGTTTTTAAAAAGTCTGTGTTACCCATTCTGTCAGAGATAATTTCCCCAAACTAAAACCGGTTAAATGCTGATAGCAAAATGAAAAGAATTAGGACTCAAAAGAGGCCTAGCATACATGCAGATCGTTAGGGGGAAAAAAATCATGGACATATCTTATTAAACCAAATTCAGAATTGCTACTTTAGAAAAGCTTAACTTTGGTTTCAATGATCCAAAATTTTTACTGCTTAGTTAGCAGATACAGGAAATCCACTAGGATTTTACCCAGTACTTCCCAAGGTAAAGAAATGTCCACAGGGGCTATACCAAAACCATAATAGCTCAAGACTATAAACAATATTAATATTTTTTTCCTTACAGCAGCAGTAACACAGAGCAAACACATTAGCTATAGCAAACAAGAGAGCTTTATCTAGCAGCAAATAATATTCAACTATATTCTGGATATTAATCCCTTATGAGGTTTATGGTTTGCAAATGTTTTCTCCTGTCCTGCAGGTTGCTTTTTCACTGTTGATTGTTTCCCTTTGCACATGTTTTTAAGTTTGACATAGTCCCATTTCTCTATGTTCGCTTTTGTTACCTGTGCTTTTGGTGTCATAGCCAAGAAATCATTGCGAAATTCAATATCATGAAGTTTTTCCCCTGCTTTTTTCTAGGAGTTTTATAGTTTCAGATCTTACATTTAGGCCTTTAATCCACTTTAAAATTGTTCACCTATAAAGACATTTCTTGTATAAATTCCCCACCCCATAATTTACTAATGTATCCCTGCTTGCAGGGTGAGGCACTGTCAGACTCAATGTCTCATAATCTGCTTCTAAAGATATTCTACCCACTTTGAGTGACTCTACATCTTACTTAGGGGCTTAGTCCTAAAGTCAGCATGGAAGTCAAAAGTCTAAATTACGCTTGAAAAACATCTTAAATTGTCCATGGAGAAGAGTATACGTGGTTTTGTCTGTTGTGTATAACCCTGGTGATTAATGTTTATACAAATGTATAACATTATCAATTCACCACATATGGTGAAAAACAAGAACACTATGCATACAAAATCGATGTCTTTTAAATACTAGAATATCACTTGGTACAAGATGCTTGCTCTATGGAAAGGACGTGGAATTTGGGGCCAGTTGAGGAAACACATTCAGGTCTCGCACCCCTAATTCATTTCTGAGTATATGCTCAGCCCTCAATATTTTAATTATTATATTCTGTAACTTCACTACATTCATATTCTCCTTCTGGGCAAATGAGTTTAAGAATGAGAATTACAGCTGCATGAGAATATAAAAATACTGCATAATGAAACCTCTAATACATTATTTATATATATTATTCTCAGATGCACGCAATTCTCAGGTTGATGGACTACATGTGGTATTCTATATCTCTGTAAATATATTAATAGTGTTTCTCTATAAAATATAGTTTTTGTGAGTTTAGATTACATCAGTTACTCTAAGGATCAGTGATATTTTCCTTCTATATTATTTAACTATATTTATTGCCTGAATATATCAAACCCAAATTCTATGACCGAAACTATTTAGTTCAGGAAAGAAATATACCCCATCAAATGATGATAGTTCTTGAAATGCTCATTAAGTTGGAAAATATGCCCAAATGTTAAAAAAAAACACACAAAAAAAACTCTCCTTATTCCTTACATTTTTCATTATCAGTGATAAATCTGTTTTTAATCCTCTTGTGTTTATAAAACCAGAGGTCAAATACACTATTCCTTTACGTAAGTCCAAAAAAAAATGAAATACCATCCAGAGAAAAAGTCAGATTAAGAATTGGACATAATGTGTATGAAAAACATTTTTAAAGAAAGAAAAAGGAAATGGCAGCCTTGAGAAAAGAGGTAAAACACAAGTAAAACAAACGCTGTACGCCAAGCCTCACAGTGACAGGGCACGGTAGAACAGGCACACACACTTGCTTACTCAATGAAGTAGATCATCCCCGTGTCAGTGTAGGCCATTTCCCAGTTTTTGGGCAGAGGTTCCAGATTCTCGTCTCTCATCATATAATTTCTGAAGTCCATGGAGCTACTTGTTTGGTTGTAACTCGGGATGGTCTTCATCCAATCAGATAACTCAGAATGCCTCTCTCTGTTGTCTATTCAAAACAAAACAGTATGAAAAGTAGATAAACTTACATTCTCTTCAAACAGCCCTCTTTGTATCTAACAAAATGCCAAATATTGACTGCAAATTTCCTCATCTCTTGTGTCCACATTCTTCTGTAGTTTTTGAGAAAACGAATATACATATTGGATTTTTTTTTTTTTTCATTTGTTAAGCGACATTAACCCTATACAGCATCTCTGATACTAGTCTGGGAAAGAAACAAAAACAACACTGGCATCAATTCAGTATATGTTGAGTATATATCAATAGAATATTAACGACAGCCATAGCAGCACTTACACAGTTTTTTATGTGCCAGACTCTATTTTAAGATATATATATATATATATATATATATATATATTACATATAACATATATAACATGTATATATAACATGTATACAATATGTATATTATGTATTATATACATATATTATACATGTTATATGCATAATATATATTACACATATACATACATACATACACTCATAATCCTCACAGCAGCCTTGTTAGTACATATTATTACTAGTCCCATTTTACAGATGAGGAAACTAAGGCACAGTGAGATTAAGTTAATTTAGTCAAGGTTACACAGCTCAGAAATAGCAAAGCCCAGGTTCAAATCAAAGTGGTCTACTTGGTCTGCTGTACCAAGCTGCCTCATACACATTTAACACAGGCCTTTAAAATAACACTGATTTTTAAAAATTACATTCAGTAGCCTTCCTATTGTTAAATATAATTCTCTGTTGGCGATATTAAAATCCTCTTAGAGTTCCAAAGTCCACCATGCAGGTAAGAATACTAAAATTCAGACACTGCCTAGGGAGTTCACAATTCATGCACTTAAAACTTGTTTGTAGAATTTAAAAGACAAACAACTGCAATAACTCCAAACTGCAGCCAATGCCTCAGAATCAGAGAACCTCACAGAGGCCTCAGATAGCATTACATAGCATTCCTTAGAGTATTTCCACTCCCGCCATCTCTTATCCAACGAAGCTCTATAATCCGTGAATCCTACTGCTGTTCCTCACCCCAGCCATGCCCTAGCCGTGTCCTCATTCCCCTACTCACCCAACATCAATTCCATGACCAACCGCTATAATGGCTCCCGTGAAAGTTCTCCCGATCCCTTTGTCGCAACCTTACTTCATCATACTTGCCTGGCTGAACCATAATTCTGCTTTCATCTTCCTCTCCAGCTATTCTACACCGGCACAAGCAGCTGAAAACGGACAACACTGATCACTAACCTCCAGGGGGTCCTTACTGATGGATGACAATCACAGGACATTTCTTTAGTCCACTCACTCTCACACTCTCCTAGATAACTATTTCATACTTTCCATCACTTTCAGTCTTCTATTACTTCTCCCTTATTCCTAATCTCATTTGATGTCCTTGTTTCCTACTTCACTGGGAAAACAGAAGCAAGCAGAAGGGACTTCCACAAAGTCCCATCATCACATCTACACAGCAACTGTGCCCACTTACTCCATCTTCTGTTATAGAGGAACTGTCTGTGCTTCCAGATGAAGGCCACCTCTCCAATTATAAATTACATCCCATCGCCTCTTGCCTACAGCAATTCTCACTCCCTCTTGCATCACCAATCTTCCCTAATCTGAGAGCATATTCAAACACAAGCCGTGTTTTCATTCGTTCAAAATACACAATTCTCTTTCCCCTCTAACCACCGCCCCATTTCTCTCCTGTTTACACCAAACCTCCTTGCAAGAGTGTGTCCTTGCAACCTCCACTTCCGTATTCCATTTATCTCTGGAACTCACTCCAACAAGGCTTTGGATCGCTCATCAATAAATCTGTCCTTATTAAGGTCACCAATCACCTCCATGTAGCGAACTGCAAGGATCCCTTCTCAGAGCCCACCTGGTGTGAGCGGTCAGTAGCATCTGACACGGTTGATCCCTCTCGTCCCCTGGCTGCCAGGACACTGCACTCTCACGCTGCTGCTCCTTGTGTCTCACTGGCTTTCCCCAGGCTCCCTGATCGCCATATGTTAGGCTGCCTTCTCAGGGTTCCATCCTGCCCCTTTTCTTTTCTCTTTCTATACTCACTCTCTTGGTGAGCTCTCATTCAGTGTCACTGCTGTACAAGCTATAAGCTGATGATGTCCAAACATGTATTTTCAGACCAGAACGTACACTTCTAAGTCCAACTTCAAAACCTGGCCTTTCCATTTGGACGTCTAACGGACACCTCAAACCTCAATATCCCGACTTGGGCTCCTACTACCCTTTCCCAACCCAAACTGACTCCTCTTAAAATCTTTCTCATCTCAACAAATGCAACTCCATTCTTCCAGTTAAATCACCGGGAATGCGCTTTGAGTCTGCTCTCTCATACCTCATACCCAGTCTGTCAGCAAATGTTACTGGCTCAGCCCCTCTTTACCTCTCACGCTTTCACAGGGTCCAAACCGCCACTTCTTACTTAAATTATTGCAATAACCTCCTAACTAGTATCCCCACTTATGTCCATTGATCCTACTGCCTATTCTCAATATAGTAGCCAGAATGAGCCAGTTAAAACCTGTTCTATCAAGTTACTCCCCTACTCAAAGCCCTATAATGGTTTCTCATCTCAGAATAAAAAGCAAAATTCTTTTCTAAAAGATCCAATTATTAATACTATGCATTTCCACTACCACCACCCCAATCATTATCTGACCTCATTGGTTTTCATTCTATTCCACTCCATTCCATTCCATCATTCTGCTCCAATTCCATATAAGGTATTGTCCATATTGTATCCAACCGCACTAGTCTCCTTGCTGTTGTCCGAATATTTCTGACATGTTCCCACCTCAGTGCATTTGTACTTACCATTCCTTCTGGCTGCAATGCTGTTCCAAATAATTTGAGCTTACTCCCTCACTTCTTTCAAAGTCCTCTTCTCTGCCACTCTATTGTAAAAATTGCAAACTTTGGCCACAAATAAATCTCTACCTATCCTCTCGCCATTTCCATCCCCAACAATTTTCTCATTTTCAAGGCAGAGATTCTAGTTCCCCAAAGCAATACACAAGCACAGTCCCCCAGCTTTGAATAAATTAACTATGGGTAGTACTTATTCAGACAAGGCCACTGGCTTTTAGTCATGTCTTTTATTATTTTTCATTAAAATATTCTATTTTCTCTTGAAAAGACATATATATTCCAATGGAAGTGTCCTGTGGTGTCTATACAGAAGGGCTAGTATACAAACTGTCTCCCATGCACTCTTGAATACACTCCCTTTAGATATTAACATCAAAGAGGATACAACATCTGGCTTAACAACTAGCTTACATGACAAGCATGAACTACAGGGATCACACATAGGCTGACCTCTAAGGCAATTGCAGTGGTCACTGAAGGCTCTGCCTCAGGAGTGAAAAACAAAACAAACAAAACCAAAAAACCCCACATGCTCTTGTCCCTCAAATGAAGAACATATAAATCCCCACATTGGGGCAGATTCATGGTCTCTAATCCCATGGTCTCTAAGCATTTAAAAATATTAACAGACTTGGTTCCACATGATTTCCCTTAACAACCTCTAAAAAATTAGGTGTGAATTCACCTGAACCTTTTCAGGCCTGTTTTCACCTAAATATACTGGGGTCAATTCATTAAATATCAAACATATTATGTAGTATAACTATGTGACATACCGTGTTTCCTCGAAAATAAGACCGGGTCTTATATTAATTTTTGCTGCAGAAGACGCATTAGGGCTTGTGTTCAGGAGGTGTCCTCCTGAAAAATCATGGTAGGGCTTATTTTCCAGTTTAGGTCTTTTTTTTGGGGGGAAACACGGCATTAGGACTATAAAACGACCCACACTCTGGAGGGGGACACAACCAATGAATGTATTAAAACAATAAATACAATATGTACAGCAAACTTCAGTAATTCATGAAGAAAAACATCAGGACGCTTTTGGAAAATGAGATGGTAATGGATTCTGCAAACGTGGGGATGTGATCAAATTCATTCATTTACTGGGTATCAATAAAATACTTTTTCAGTTCTAACTACGTGCCAAGCACTGCTTATGGTGCAAGTAAGACAACAATGAACAAAACAAAGTAAAGCTTCTGAGCCTTCCGAAGCGTATATTGTAGTGTTTTGAGTGGAATTATTATAATAAATAGCCCTGGAATAAGTTCTGCTGGGATTCTGCGGTTTCCTACTCAGACTCACAGTTAGGATCCCCCAAGCAATTACATTATTTAGGGGTATTCAAAAGGAGAAGATTCTCCACCACTAAATTTCTGTTGGTTTTGCATTTAATGAAAAATCTGAGTCAAGTTCAGAAATTTCTTCGAGTCAATTCTGGTTTTAAACTCAAAGTACGGCTAACAGACCTTTCAGATGATGTTTGCTAGCATGTTACCAAACCCCTGTACTTGGTTTTGGTTGAAGGTTGTATCTTAACACGTCTACATTTTGTTCACATCCTGTAAAGTAGGACTTAGGTAAGATTGCAGCGTCAGAAATGAACCTCAAATCTTTTAAGCAGTAGAGTAATGGCATCTTATGTTATTACCAGTGATAGCTTATTATTGATTTATCAAAATTGCCCCTTGGGGCAACTCATTTCAGCTTACAAGATGATTGATCGAGATACACTGTTCCACATAAAACCTTTACAAAAAAAAAAAAAATACTGGAATCCCATCACTTGCTCTATATACGCCTTGTGAAAATTCTTACTGCTTCCAGTTCGGTTCATATGAAAGTGCACCAGGAAGATGAGTCGTTCATCTGTGTACAAACCTGCATTTCCTGTGCCGTTTATTGCTTCTCTGTCCTCATCTTCTTCTTCTTCAGGAAGAGAGCTGTCCATTCTCTCCATCTTGCTGACAGATGTAGTTCGTTTCCTTTGGGATTCTGTGTCAAACTCATGGTCAAAGAGGACCTGATCGACAGGGTCAGGCTGGAAAGGGCTGGGTTCTGCGGGAGGCTTGGGCGTTCCGTAGAAATTTCCTGAAGAGAGCAAAATAGCAGCAGCTGGAAGTACTGATGTTGAATTGAGAGTCAGAACAACATGACCTAGTGTATGTCTCTGCCCCGTTATCTTCTGCTAACGTTTCTAAATCCCCACCATTGGCCAAAAGGAAGACAAAACACTTATTGGGAGAGGAGGAGGTAGAAAGAGCAAAAAATGTACTTTTTCAAGTGCCCTTTACACACACACACACACACACACACACACACACACACACACGTTATTTATTCCAACAGGGCTTGCTTT
Source organism: Rhinolophus sinicus (assembly GCF_036562045.2). Classification (NCBI taxonomy): domain Eukaryota; kingdom Metazoa; phylum Chordata; class Mammalia; order Chiroptera; family Rhinolophidae; genus Rhinolophus; species Rhinolophus sinicus. The sequence continues at coordinate 44,678,662 of NC_133763.1, read as the reverse complement.
GCATGGGTTCTAAAGTAGGGCCTAATTTGTGAATTTAAATGTATTAATGCTCTCGTGTAAGACTAACTGGCATAAAAAGTGGGAGTAAAGGAGAAGAAAACGAAAATAATTTTGTTCTGATATGTAACACAATGAACTATTTTGGTAAAATGCGGAAATATGTGAGCGAAGGATAAAGCTAAGAATTAACCAGTCCACGTTGAAATGTAGGCTGTTTATGTAAAAGTGATTTTTTAAAAGTCTTCCTGAGCATTCTAATTATATTATCTGACAATTTGTTGAAAAAATAGACATGATCAGCATAATTCAATGTGGGTTTACTCTTAGGAAAGTAAAAAATACTTTGACATGTTAAGTCTTGAGTATCAGTAATGTTTTCAGTACAAATAAATGTTCCAGAATAGAATGATAATTGAGTATCTTCTCAACTTGTAATGTAGGTCTCACTAGGCAGCCAAATACAATGGGAAAGCGCTCAGTAGGTCTCGCCACTTTATTAGTTTTGACTTTCCATCAATCACTATGCTAATGTGATAGAAAAATAAACACGGTTAGAGGAATAAAATACGCATGATCTTCTTTCATTATTGTTTTTATAATTACATCTTCTAGGGAGGTAATTAAGATGCTCATTCACATAAGATAAATTAATTGGGTATATAATGGGTTATTTTTCCGAGATGAAAAAAAAAACATTGGTTGTTCACCATAACACTGAGGGCAAAGCTACAAATAACAGTTTACCTTAAGTCACGCATACTTTGAGAGGGAAAACATTAAGATGAGCTCTTTGGAAATTTGAGTTTAGGTGGTACTGTCATTTTAATACTCAAGACAAAGCAATGAAATTAAACTAAAAAGCTTTTCAACTACATCTTACCCTCTCTCTCACTCAACTATCCCCTTGCTTTCAAATCCATGTTTCAAATGGAGTTACTCCTGTCATGGAGATGGATGCAAAGATTCATATTAAAACAGACTAAGCAAACTTTCTGGCCCGTAAGGAAAGCAAGGAACCAATGAAAACGCAGTTCACACTCCTCTGGGGCAGTGGGCACAGAAGTGCTCCAAACTGAGGTTTGGTGTAGGAAAAGTATGCTCTAAGATCTCATTGTTTCCTGCATTATGTCCAATAATCCCACTATCAAGGAATCTGGATGTACTGCAAGGAAAATAAAAAATCCACTTTTTCTAAGAATGTTAGTTTCACTAGAAACACATTTTAGTGTGCATTCTTAGTAATTTTTATCTAATCTAGGAAGTGTAACTTTTTTCTAGGGTGAAAATTAGAAAAAAAAAATCAGGATTTTGTGATTGTTATCCAAAATCATTAGTAAGATTTTAGGACTTCATTAATTCTGCAGTTTCCTTATTTAAAAAAAAATAATATTGGTTTTAATAACAAGCACTGCTTATAAGCAAATTAGATATATTTTTCTTGAGTTGTTGGGAAATATCAAGATTGCAAGGTATAAAATTACAAGGTTTGCGAAACCCTGACTATTGTGATGAACAGGAAGTTGTTTGTCTTTTTGACGCTGCTTTCGAGCTTTCCTTTTTCTCTTTTTTCTTTCTGAAGGCTTTTTTCATTTTTGTAATAGAACTATCAACTATTCAATATTTTAAACTTACATAAAATCACAGACAATACTATTACAATAGTATTAGAAATATCCTCATCTATCTACCTATCTAGCTATCTATTTACACATTCTCCAGATACTAACTTTTGCCAGATTTCTTCCGGTCTCCCTTTTCTTCTTCTTTAAGGACATATATTTATGGTCACATAGACTATTAAAGCCCTAAATTCCTGTCTCTGTCCTTCTCACTCTCTCCTTGAGTTCTCCTGAGGTTAGCACGTGTCATTTCCCTCTCTGCATATTGTGTATATCTAGGACACATATATGTATACATAACTTATCAATACTATTGCTCATAAAAGCTTCATAAAGTGTTTTTGTAACATTTCATATCTTTTTTCTGAACAACAGTATACTATATATATCCTTTTGCAACTTTCTTTTTATACAATTATATTTCTAAAACTTATTACTGTTGATACATGTAGATTCAAATTCATTTAACTGCTGTCTAGTGCTCTGAGGACTCTTTTGGTACATGCCTACATATACACATAGACAAAGGTTTCTCTAGAATAGGTATCTAGACAGGGAACTGCTGGGTCACAGTTGCGTGCATCTTCACATTTACTAGCTATTGCCAAGAGGCTCTCCGAAGGGATTCATTGTATCATTTTATACTCTTGCCAGCTGTGTATGGGAGTTACCATTTCCCACAGTTATCAGACTTTAAAAATTTCTGTCAGTCTGATAGATGTGAAATGTTGTATGACTGTTATTTCAATTTGCATTTCCTTTGAACACCCAATAAGTAATAGTATGTAATATGCCTCTTTGTCATATGTCACGTTTTGATACTTAACAGAAGAAAATGTAGGGGAATATCTTTGTGATCTACTAAAGGCAGAGAAGGATTTCTTAAACAAAACTTCAAAAGCACAAATCATAAGGAAAACGGTGATGAATCAGACAAAAATTAAGGATTTCTGTTTAATGAAGAAACACGGGACGAGGTTATTAGGTGACAGAATGGCAGAAAATATCTATATCCCATAAGGATTACTATCTAGATAAATATCTAACTGTCCAAGGAATGTCTGCAAACTGAAAAGGGATTGAGATCCAATTTTTAAATTAAAAAAAAGAGAAAGCAAATGAATAGACAATTTGCAGAAATCCAAGCAAACTAACAAGCAAATAAAAAGGTGCTCAAACTCTCTGACTACCAACGAAACTAAAATTCAAATGAGATGCCACTTCTACCACCATCAGGTTGGCAGACGTAGCTGTCATTCCTTCTGAGAAGTCTTCACTGGCCACCTTACCTGAATAAGACATTCTTATTATTTTCTTTAAATCCCTTATTTTTGTTTCCTTCATAACATCTCAATTTGTAGGTATTTTGTTTGGACTGTCTTCCCCAATATGATACAGGATTTATTAAGGCAGTATCATTTCCATATTGATCATCATAGGATTTCTAGTTCCTCTGATAGCGCTTGGCATGTAGTAGGTACTGAATAAATGGGTTGTTGAATGAATGAAAGAAGGAGCGAATGAATGAATGAATGAATGAATGAATGAATGAATGAGAGAATAAGTTATGGGAGCTAAGACAAACTTAGCAGGCAGAAGGAAATCACTGAAGATTCTGAAGAGGAGAGAGACATGAGCAGGGCTGTGCTCGAGAAATACTAGCATGGTAGCAATGGGCCGGGTAGAGTGGAGGGAGGGAAGAAAGTGGAACAAATGAGATCAACTTCAATAGCCCAGACAGGAGCTAGTTCAGTGGGCCTATCATGAGATAATGGAAGTGAGAAGAAAGGCATCGAGAAATCTGTTACAAAGGAAGAAATGACGAGATGGGAATGGTGAGAAACAGGAGGAAGTACCTGATGACAGCACTGTTTTGAACTCGTGGTGCAGCTAAGGAGAAATTATGAAGAATCACTCTTTTAGATAGAACACAGGCACATACATCAGGTATGTTGAAATGGAGATGGGACATTTACTGAACGCCATGTCAGAGACATGATGTCTGCCTTCACGGAGCTCGTGAAAAAGGCAATTAAAATAGCACAATAAAGCAATGCTGGAACAGGATAGGGTGCTACCGGAGTGGACGAGCTTGCCAATGAAGAGTGTTAGATAAGCAGAAAAAAAAGGATCTAACATAGAATTACTTAAAAATTGAAATTGATCTTAAATATGTACTTCCTAGAATCAAGTGGGTAGAAGAAGAAAGAGATACGAAAATAAAACCAATCATCCTGTTTTGTCATCGCCCCCTCCCCCCATCTGTATTCTCTTTTCTCCAAGCTTGCCAAGGTATAAATAGATTTTTTAAAGTGTTCAGTATTTGAATTCTCAATCACAAATAGAATGCAATCTACAAATATTTGCTGAGCTCATAGGATGAATATGAATTACTATGAAATCTGCAGACTGCTCAGTTTGAATAATTGTGGTATATTGTGCACAACTGACTTTATAATATGATGCAATCCTTTTGTTTATTGTTTAACCCCACTTTAACCAGTGGATTACAAATATCCTCATCAAAAGAAAATTTCCCCAAAGATCAACAGAAAGAAACTTTAAAAAAAATGGTATTTTACTAATCAAATTCCCTCTGAAATAACTGCAGTCATTCAGATAGTTTTCTGGGTTGCTGTTGTCAACATGTGGGGACATACCATCATACGTTCCACTTTCTAATAATGCTCCACTCTCTTCCAGTGCTTTGAACTGCTCAACGGAAATGAAGTTATAATCCACCCCTGGTACTTCCCCATCCCTGGGGGCCCTTGTTGTGCCTAAGGGGGAAAAAAAAAAACAACAAGAAAAAAAAAGTTATAAAGTGCTTTTTAAATTTACAGAATATTGAGAATATAGAAAATGCAGTTTACAGAGAATACATGGGAGAAACAGACTATTATATACTGTACCTACTAGAAAGAGGATCATAAAATTTTAGGCAAATTAACATTCCTAAGTGAAAATAGGACAATAAATAATGTAGAATGAGTAAATATATTTTAATAAAATCTACAGATAGCTATGACATTCAAAACTACAAAGACAAAAAAATTTTAGTGTCAAAGAAAGCTTAATTTTCCAAGACACAACAGTTAATTCTTCTGTTAAACCTTAATTATTATAACTTAACATTTGAAGAAGAGAGAAATCCACCAGTGATAAGACTTCATTTTTATGTAGTTATCTTAGGTATTTTTTTCTTACCTAGAGAAAAGAAACTGACATTCCACTTACTACAGCAGTGAAGGACAATAAAAAGAGAAACACAATTTTTATAAGTTCTCTTAATGAACTCTATTTTCAAAACTTGGACAAATATTATGAAATTATTTTAGACAAATGCTTAAAATAGGTTTTCACATATTGCTTCTTAGCCATTATTCTCTTGAAGTAATTTAAAAAAATTAAACAGTAAGGAAACTGTTGAATGAAATTCACTACAGCGACAGAGCATTACATTTCTATCTATTAAGGAATTCATGCTAAAACATACTGACCCCTGTACAATGCAGGGGGATGCAGTGTTAGGCGCATGGACCCACCATGCAGCTGAAAATCTGTGTGTACCTTAAGACACCCCAACACTTAACTACAGTCAAACCTTGGTATCCATGGGGATTGGTTCCAGGATCCCTTATGGATTCCAAAATCCACAGGTGCTCAAGTCCCTTATATAAAACGGTTAGAACAATGTATACAGTTGGCCCTCCGTATCCATGGACTCCCAACTGTGGATCAAAAATACTGTTTTCGACCCACGGTGGGTCGAATCCTCAGTGCAAACCCCAGGAATTCTAAAAGGCTGACTGTGTATTTATTAAAAAAAAAAAAAAAAATCTGCATAAAAGTGGACCAATGCCATTCAAACCCGAGTTGGTCAAGGGTCAACTGTTCTTTCTTTCAGATCCAAGATATAAATTCAGGTTTTCAGCATTGCTCCATTTGATACAATTTTACTGAACAACAATTAGTACTTTATTGACCTAATGTTAAAAATGTCATTTCAAATATTAGAGAATATAAAAAAAAGATCAAGGTATTTTGCCTGGAACTAGAGTTGGGATTGTAGCAAATCCTGTCCCAGGATGCCCCCCAAACTTCTTCCTCCACTCACCCTCCCTATTCATTAAGGGCACTCGAAGCCAGAAACCTGAGCGTCATCTGGGGTTCCTCCCTCCACATCCAGTCACCAAATCTGGTTCATTCTATCTCCTGAATACCGCTAGGAGTTATAGATTTGGTTGGTGCAAAAGTGATTACGGTTTTTGCAATTATTTTTAACCTTTTTTTTTTTTTTTTAACCTTTTAAACAGCAATTACTTTTGCACTGACCTAATACTTTTCTTCACTCTCATTCTCACCTAATTCATATCATTTTCGTGGCCAATACTGTTGGGTCTCCTGAGGTCAACCCTTTCTTCTCCCTGGCTACACCCTTTACCCAGGCTGCAGCCAGTGACGTTTCTAAAACAATAATCTGAGCAAAACACTCTACACCCATCAATGGTTTCCCATGATCCTTGGCACAAAATCCAGACTCTACCTCTCCAGTGTCTCTCCTGCCTCATGTCGCGCACATTCAATTCCTTTAATGTTCCTCGCACTCACTTACTTCCAAGCCCTTTGAGGAAGCCATTCCTTTCCCTGGAAGACTTCCTATCCCCTTTCCCACTCTTCCTCAGCTGACTACTAGTCATTCTTCAGGTCCTGGCTTAGGAAGTTTTTTAGAGAAATTTCCCTGAATCCCATCTAGGGTATGTGGGGACCATGGCTACTCGGTCCAGAGTAATAGTCCCAAGTCTCGGCACAGTGTGAGAATAGAAGTAGGTACTCCATGTAGTTGTTAAATAAATTAAGTGAAATTTTACACAAATGTATTATAATTAGCACAGTGCCTGGCAATATGCTGTTATTATAAATTAATTCATGGGAAACTATTAATTGCTTATACGTTTTAGTTGTAACACATGAAAAACATCCGCAAAGATGATGATAAAACATTTGTGGTAATGCTATCAGAAAATAATGATGAAGCCAACATTCTAAGCAACAAAGATTGTATTCAATGACTTTTCCCCCTTATTTTTACCCAACTTTTTATAAAAAATGAACATTTCTTTATCGGTTTCACAGCACAGAGGATACAAAATCTGGAAAACATAACTTCCTTTTTCTTCATATAACACTTTTTTCCCCCCAATATTTTGTTTCTCACATGTTGACTAAAACTGCATTGCCAGATTCTCCCAAAATCAACAGCTTTTAGCTCCATAGTAAGTAAAACTTACATTCGAAGATAAATTCAGTGATTAAATTGAAAATGTATAATTATCTGTGATGGATGGAAAAACATGGCCACAATACTGTGCACGTCCTTCCATCAAGAGAGGGGGGCTGTTGTCTCCCCTCTTGAATCTGGACTGGATTTATGACTTGCTTTGAATAATTTAATGT